>NC_138291.1:17057500-17360000 GCF_965601325.2 Salmo salar | reverse complement strand
TTTACCAAATTCGACACTCCCTCATTGACCTCCATACAAAAAGTCCTTGCTTGGTGTGCGAAACAACGAAAATATGCCACCAGTTGGAGGGAGACAGATTTTCCACCGAGTTGGGCCTCTCTGATTCTTCCCTTCTGATATAATTCACCGATACATTTCTTGGTAGTCCAAAAATGGTTGATATCAGGTTGTATATCATAGATGGCCTGGTACATTGTTTGCTACCTCCACCCATTCGGGATGCACCGTTTCAGTTTCAATTACTCAATATTTTTGACAAAAACGAACGAATGTAACTGGTGAAAATTGCGTCGATAGATAGAGCAACTGTGCTTCTATGCCCTAGGCAACTTTGTAGTATTTCGTTTTTTTATGTGTTATTTCTTACATTATCAGCCCTGAATTTTTTTTCTGTTATTACATACAACCAGGAAGAACTTTTGGATATCAGAACAGCAGCATTACAACCAGGAATACAACTTTCCCGAATTAGATCCTTTGTTCGTACCACGATGGCCCTCAAAGAACGTCGCTGGACATTATGCAAACTGGAAACCACATATCCTGAGGCCACATTTATTGTATCTGTGGATTTTAACAAAGCAAATTTGAGGAAAACGCTACCAAAGTTCTATCAACACATTGACTGTAGTACTCACGATGCTAAAACACTCGACCACTGCTACTCCAACTTACGGGATGCATACAAGGCCCTCCCCCGCCCTCCCTTCGGCAAATCTGATCACGATTCCATTTTGCTCCTCCCTTCCTATAGGCAGAAACTCAAAACAGGAAGTACCCATGCTAAGAACTATTCAATGCTGGTCTGACTAATCGGAATCCACGGGGATTGGGATATGTTCAGGGTAGCCTCCGAGAATAACATTGACGAATACACTGATACGGTGGCTGAGTTAATCAGGAAGTGTATAGGAGAAGTTGTACCCGCTGTGACTATTAAAACCTACCCTAAACAGAAACCGTGGATAGATGGCAGCTGAAAACTGAAAGCGTAAACCACCGCATTTAACCAAGGTGACTGGGAATATGGTTGAATATAAACTGTAGTTATTCCCTGCATAAGGCAATCAAACAGGAAAAACATCAGTACAGAGACAAAGTGGAGTCGCAATTCAACGACTCAGACGTATTTGGCAGGGTCTGCAGACAATCACGGACTACAAAGGGAAAACCAGCCACGTCGCGGACACATACGTCTTGCTTCTGGACAAGCTAAACACCTTCGCCTGCTTTGAGGAGAAAACAGTGCCACCGACGAGGCCCGCTACCAAGGACTGTGGGCTCTCCTTCTCCGTGGCCGACGTGAGTAAGACATTTAAGCGTGTTAACCCTTGCAAGGCTGCCGGCCCAGACGCCATCCCTAGCCGCGTCCTCAGAGCATGCGCAGACCAGTTGCCTGGAGTGTTTACGAACATATTCAATCTCTCCCTATCACAGTCTGCTGTCCCCACATGCTTCAAGATGGTCACCATTGTTCCTGTACCCAAGAAAGCAAAGGTAACTGAACTATATGACTATCGCCCCATAGCACTGACATCATGAAGTGCTTTGAGAGACTAGTCAAGGATCATATCACCTCTACATTACCTGACACCCTAGACCTAGAGCCTATTTGCTTACCGCCCCAATAGATACACAGACGATGCAATTGCCATCGCACTGCCATCATCTCATATACATTTTATTCTATTCTACTGTATCTTAGTCAATGCCGCTCTGACATTGCTCGTCCAAATATTGATATATTCTTAATTCCATTCCTTTACTTTAGATTTGTGTGTATTGTTGTGAAATTGTTAGATATTACTTGTTAGATATTACTGCACTGATGGAACTAGAAACGCAAGCATTTCACTACACCCGCAATAACATCTGCTAAACACGCGTATGTGACCATTCAATTTGATTTTGATTTGAAGCCTGGGAATGTCAATACAATCAATCTAGCAAGGGCAATGATCACAAGTCAGTCATAAGGTGGCTAATAGGCTAAAGTATTTATTTATGTACCTATTTATTTAGAAAGCTAAAAACACAGAGCATAACGTTAGCTAGCTAGCTAGCTGCTGGGAGGATGTCATGTCATTGGAGAAATGGGTGAGTGACCGAGGTTTTCCCCTCATATCGTTTTTCTTTGGCTACAGATGCAGGTGTAATTTGCATAGCTAAAAATACATTTGAATCACTTTGCTAGCTAGCTAGCTAGCTATGCTGAACTTGAACAACTGCTATCCAGTTAGCATATCTCTTGCGTTTGTAAACTCTGGCTAACTACTCCGATTTCAGAGCACTCTCGTTTGAGTGTGCCAGAGAGCAGAATAACTGATGAATTTGCATGCAAACCCCGCTGAATATGACAGGTGTCAGTAAAAAAAAATGTTTTATTGTTGCCAGTAGCACAGTTAGTCACTAATACTCTAATTAACATGAACAGCCTAACCAGCTCTGCTAGGGCGAGTAAAATGGTCGGAGTGAGATGAAAGTAGCTTGCAAGCTTGCCAACTTTAGCCAATTAGCTTGGGTGCTTGACTTCCGTTGTGAGGAACGATCAATCGGATCAACCCTAGTCCTCGGCCAGAGCGCCCAGTGTCAAAGTATGTGAGTGGAGTTGAGAGTTAGGAAATCCAGCTCATCGCACACGGAGAGGTGCTTGCGCACCGCTCCGTCACTCCACATCCTTTCCAATCCCACCGCTAAAAACCGCTCCTTGATCAAAGGGGAAAAAAATGCTTCTCCAAATTTGCTCCATTCATTAAAATCTCCATGAACCAACAGCCATCTATTTTTGTGACTACCTGGTCCTACCATTTGGTTTTGAAGTATTGAAACCAATCCATATGATTTGAATGAAAAGTATTTTAATAAACAACACTCATCATTTGAAATAGGCTACGTGTCTTATTAAACAGCATATAATCACTCGAAATCGGTCAGGAGCCAGACAGGTAGCCTAAGAAGGAATGAAAATGAATTATTTTGGCTATATTATTAGCCTATTATTTCAAGGCTCCAAATAAATTAATTGTGAAGCATTAAATCATTATACAGTCTATACATTGTGCATATAGGCTGTGACTTACTTAGAACTGAGTAAAAATTCAATGAAAAAATGCTCAGTCTACAGTGACTTTGAAATCACTT
Organism: Salmo salar; assembly: GCF_965601325.2. Lineage (NCBI taxonomy): Eukaryota > Metazoa > Chordata > Actinopteri > Salmoniformes > Salmonidae > Salmo > Salmo salar. Next base: position 17,356,838 of record NC_138291.1, on the reverse strand, counting down.
TTAAAAACACAAGTTTGGCCAGAGTCTGTGGATTCAGGCTCATGCGATGGTGCCTGGAAAGTAGGCTAGCAGCAGAGAATACCCTCTCCGCTCCAGTTCAAAATGAATGATGGATGAGTGATGGCAGGGCCTACTGCCTGTAAACACACAGTCCAGTTCAAAATGAATGATGGATGAATGATGGCAGACCCTACTGCCTGTAAACACACAGTCCAGTTCAAAATGAATGATGGATGAATGATGGCAGGCCCTACTGCCTGTAAACACACAGTCCAGTTCAAAATGAATGATGGCAGGCCCATGTGGCAAATGGCTTATTTTCATAAAGACCTACTGTAGCTCTGAAGGGCTATAGCGCACCAGTCTGTCTAGACTCCGGTCCTGGACGAGATGTTTTTATTAGGTTTTATTGACTGCAGTGTCTATTAAATTGTCCAATTGTCTATAGTATTGAGCTGGCCTCTAGTCTAGGAAACCTAGCTGATCAGGTTCTCTATAGATTCAGCTTTGCCCTCTCAAGTCAGACCTACAAAACTGTTTAAGAAACTCAATGTTCTCTCTCACTCATACTCACACTTCCCCAGTATCCGACACCTCCAACACCTCAGACTCAGAAATAACCATCAAACAACGTCAGTGAGAGCTGGGGGAGATGTCTAATGTTAGAAGAGCCTTTAGCACTACTGTAAATAACCACTTAGGCCCTATTCCCACTACAAGATATGAAGGATAGTCTGAGGAGTGGGTTGGTAAAAGAGAATTCTACTATTCAATTCACATTGAATCCTTGTTTTACCAGACGTTGTCGCCGGAAACACAACATTCTTGGTCTGCAGCTCAAATTGTTGTAAATATCCCAGTAGCCATTAGCCAGTAAGCAAAAACTATTCAACAATGACAGATACTTTATCGAAAGCATATTACACTATTGAATAGTGCAACAATTCATAAGCATGTACTGTATGTGGGTTTATTTTCTCGTCTGTAGGCTACACTTGTTACATTTTAGCTTCAAGACAAAAGCACAGAGTTGCTAACAGCATGTCTTTATCAAGTAACGTTAGCCTATGAAAAATGTACGATTAACTCATACCAATATAAAAACACAACCTTACAACAAACCAGACTTAATTTTTTATCAATATCATGCAAATCATTACATTTTGCAATGTGGGTATAAGTGAATTCACCGCAACAGGCTGTTTTATATGAAAGCACATACCCACCATGCACTCTGATCCCATCTGAGCCAGGGGAAACGTAACGCCATGTTTTTATAGCCTCAAATAGGCCCATTTGTGTTCTGAGAAAATGTGAATGTGATCAAACTTGATTTCTATTCACACTTCGGGTGGTGTGACTACATAGGCCTTTTTAATCCAAAATGATTAACTGGAATGAATCAATCAACACAAAAGTGATGACATACTGTATGAGTATCTTTTTAAATTACAGATGCAAAGGCCTACATTATGGAGCTCAGCCCTGTTAGTTCTTATTCAATCGCAGGTGTTTGTATGTGTTTTCCACAAGTTTGTTTTTAAAACCATATGGCCAAATTAGAAAAACAATCTGGTCCCATCATAGCCTGTATAAAACCGTTTTTTTTACAGCTGATTTACAGTGCATTCGGAAAGTATTCAGATCCCTTGACTTTTTCCACATTTTGTTAAGTTACAGCCTTATTTTAAAATGTATTAAATAACAACAAAAAACTCATCAATCTACACATAATACCCCATAATAACAAAGCGAAAACAGGTTTTAGAAATATTTGAAAAAGTATTAAAAAAAACAGAAATACCTTATTTACATAAGTATTCAGACCCTTCGCAATAAGACTCACAATTGATCTCAGGTGCATCCTGTTTCTATTGATCATCCTTAAGATGTTTCTACAACTTGATTGGAGTCTACCTGTGTTAAATTCAATTGATTGGACATGATTTGGAAAGGCACACACATGTCTATAGAAGGTCCCACAGTTGACAGTGCATGTCAGAGCAAAAACCAAGCCATGAGGTCGAAGGAATTGTCTGTAGAGGTCTGAGACAGGATTGTGTCGAGGCACAGATCTGGGTAATGGTACCAAAGAATTTCTGCAGACTTGAAGGTCCCCAAGAACACAGTGGTCTCCATCAGTCTTAAATGGAAGAAACAGAGCCAAACAGAGCAATTGGGGGAGAAGGGCCTTGGTCAGGGAGGTGACCAAGAACCTGATGGTAACTCTGACAGAGCTCCAGAGTTCCTCTGTGGGGATGGGAGAACCTTCCAGAAGGACAACCATCTCTGCAGCACTCCACCAATCAGGCTTTTATGGTAGAGTGGCCAGACGGAAGCCACTCCTCAGTAAAAGGCACATGACAGTCTGCTTGGAGTTTGCAAAAGGCACCTAAAGGACTCTCAGACCATGAGAAACAAGATTCTTTGGTATGATGAACCCAAGATTGAACTGAATGCCAAGCGTCACGTCTGGAGGAAACCAGGCACTGCTCATCACCTGGCCAATACCATCCCTATGGTGAGGCATGGTAGTGGCAGCATCATGCTGTAGGGATATTTTTCAGCGGAAGAGACTGGGAGTCTAGTCAGGATCATGGGAAAGATGAACGGAGCAAAGTACAGAGCGAGCCTTGATGAAAACTTGCTTCAGAGCGCTCAGGACCTCAGACTGGAGCGAAGGTTCACCTTCCAACAGGACAACAACCCTAAGCACACAACCAAGACAATGCATGAGTGGCTTCAGGACAAATCTCTGAATGTCCTTGAGTGGCCCAGCCAGAGCCCAGACTTGAACCCGATCGAACATCTATGGAGAGACCTGAAAATAGCTGTGCACCAACGCTCCCCCATCCAACCTGACAGAGCTTCAAAAGATCTGCAGAGAACAATGGGAGAAAATCCGCAAATACAGGTGTGCCAAGATTATACCCAAGAAGACTCGAGGCTGTTATCGCTACCAAAGGTGCTTCAACAAAGTACTGAGTAAAGGGTCTGAATACTTATGTAAATGTGATATCTGTTTTTTTATTTAATACATTTTAGAATAAGGCTGTAACATAACAAAATGTGGAAAAGGTGAAGAGGTCTGAATTCTTTCCGAATGCACTGTATTGCTGTGTCATACACTACAACTAGGGTTCGGAGTTGGTTAGGTTAGCCTACTACCAGGAAAAACTGTGGGCCCCAGGAAAACAATTCCCCACCACGACTCTGGGACCTGTTGTGCCAACTCTGAAATCACCACACAATGTTACAAATTAAAAAAGATATTCTATTTGTATGATCCATCTTTAACATGTTTTTGGTGGTGGGGATCAGCTTCCATAGTTTTACATGGGCTCAGTGCAGACGGCAGCTACTTGCGACAATTTCACACTGTAACAGGCTGTTAATGCAATTTCAGGTAAAAACTCAATAAAAAAGTCTCAAATATTAGGAAAATATCTATACATTTCAGATGTTTCAAAAACATTGCTCTGCTATTACCATTTATACAGTAGGAATGTTGGCTCAATGAGACAATTTGGTTTACACTGCCCTGCTTCAAGGGTGGCAACTTTCAGGTGAGTGTCATGTGCTGCCTCCAGTGGTAGTGGTTGAGACGTAGCAAGTACACATTTGACATTTGACATTTTGAGTAATATGTCTAGCCGAAAGTGTATTAAGTGTGAAGATGCTCTTAGTCGCCCACACGTCTAGTGTCTGCCTGAAAAACAACACTAGAGCTGGAAGCCTGAAATAACACTCTGATTATAAGGGTTTTCATGGCTCCGTCTAGCACCCCAAAGTGATATGTATTTACACACAATTTGGAGAGGGAAGCCGTAACATGTAATCATAGCAGCAGAGTGAGCCAGTGAAGCTAATAGTAGCCAGGCTAAAACTAGACTCGCTCTGACCGCACCAGCGGTTACACGTCCACAGAGACCGCACCAGCGGTTACACGTCCACAGAGACCGCACCAGCGGTTACACGTCCACAGAGACCGCACCAGCGGTTACACGTTCACAGAGACCGCACCAGCGTTTACACGTCCACAGAGACCGCACCAGCGTTTACACGTCCACAGAGACCGCACCAGCGGTTACACGTCCACTGAGACTGCAGAGAATATACATGTACACAAACACGCTGGGCAGACAAATGTGTGTGTGTGTGTGTGTGTGTGTGTGTGTGTGTGTGTGTGTCACACACACACACACACACAGACACACACACACACACTACCAGTCAAAAGTTTGGACACACCTACTCATGCAAGGGTTTTTCTTTATTTTTACTATTGTATACATTGTAGAATAATAGTGAATATATCAAAACAAAGAAATATCACATATGGTTTGAGCTTAGTGAGACTATCAGGACAATGACCCAAAACACCTCCAGGCTGTGTAAGCGCAATTTGACCAAGGACAGTGATGGAGTGCTGCATCAGATGACCTGGCCTCCACAATCACCCGACCACAACCCAATAGAGATGGTTTGGGGTGAGTTGGACCTCAGAGTGGGAAAAGCAGCCAACAAGTGCTCAGCATATGTGGGAACTCCTTCAAGACCATTGGAAAATAATTCTTTATGAAGCTGGTTGAGAGAATGCCAAGAGTGTGGAAAGCTGTCATCAAGGCACAGGGTGACTACTTTGAAGAATCTCAAATATAAAATATATTTTGATTTGTTAAACACTTTTTTTGGTTACTACATGATTCCATATGCGTTATTTCATAGTTTTTATGTCTTCACTATTATTCTACAATGTAGAAAATAGTCAAAATAAAGAAAAACCTTGGAAGGTGTGTCCAAACTTTTGACTGGTACTGTACATACAGCTCCTGTAGAGAGGAGCAGGGGAGGGAGGAGGGCAGAGGGAGGGAGGAATAGTCAGTGAGGGAGATGGGGGAGAGGACCCCCCTTCTAAAGCTTGTTGTCATTGTGTCTATAGCTCTGTGCACAGTGAGAACCATGCTGGTCTAAACCAATAAAGCAGGAGCAGAAAACTCACAGCTTACACTCCCCTGCTGGGACACAATCACACACCCCAGCGTGCACGCATATATATGTGTGTGTGTGTGTGTGTGTGTGTGTGTGTGTGTGTGTGTGTGTGTGTGTGTGTGTGTGTGTGTGTGTGCGCAGCAAAACCCAGTAGCTGGAAGAGAGGAAGAAAATCAATTTTCTCCACTTGTATTTATTTATTTCCAAAAATATTTATATATTTATTTGTCTATTTGTGTGAGAACGGAATTGGGTCTGGCCACTCTCTGTGTTGCCATGGTAGCAACGGTCCAGTGTTCCAAACGACACGGCAGGTAGCGGCGGTACAATCAGGGGCCGTATTCACATAGCGTCTCAGAGTAGGAGTGCTGATCTAGGATCAGGTCCCCACTGATCTTGGTCATTATGATCCAAAAGTTACAAAATCAAAGCAAAGTTTATTGGTCATGTACACAGATTTGTAGAATTTAATCGCAGGTGCAGCGAAATGCTTACGTTTCTAGCTCCAACGGCGCACTAATATTTAGTAACACAATAAGAATACACACATACAGTGGGGGAAAAAAGTATTTGATCCCCTGCTGATTTTGTACGTTTGCCCACTGACAAAGAAAGGATCCGTCTATAATTTTAATGGTAGGATTATTTGAACAGTGAGAGACAGAATAACAACAAAAAAATCCAGAAAAACGCATGTCAAAAATGTTATAAATTGATTTGCATTTTAATGAGGGAAATAAGTATTTGACCCCCTCTCAATCAGAAAGATTTCTGGCTCCCAGGTGTCTTTTATACAGGTAACGAGCTGGATTAGGAGCACTCTCTTAAAGGGAGTGCTCCAAACCGCAGCTTGTTACCTGTAAAAGAGACACCTGTCTACAGAAGCAATCAATCAGATTCCAAACTCTCCACCATGGCCAAGACCAAAGAGCTCTCCAAGGATGTCAGGGACAAGATTGTAGACCTACACAAGGCTGGAATGGGCTACAAGACCATCGCCAAGCAGCTTGGTGAGAAGGTGACAACATTTGGTGCGATTTTTCACAAATGGAAGAAACACAAAAGAACTGTCAATATCCCTCGGCCTGGGGCTCCATGCAAGATCTCACCTCGTGGAGTTGCAATGATCATGAGAACGGTGAGGAATCAGCCCAGAACTACACGGGAGGATCTTGTCAATGATCTCAAGGCAGCTGGGACCATAGTCACCAAGAAAACAATTGGTAACACACTACGCCGTGAAGGACTGAAATCGTGCAGCGCCCGCAAGGTCCCCCTGCTCAAGAATACATGTACATGCCCGTCTGAAGTTTGACAATGAACATCTGAATGACTCAGAGGACAACTGGTGAAAGTGTTGTGGTCAGATGAGACCAAAATGGAGCTCTTTGGCATCAACTCAACTCGCCATGTTTGGAGGAGGAGGAATGCTGCCTATGACCCCAAGAACACCATCCCCGCCGTCAAACATGGAGGTGGAAACATTATGCTTTGGGGGTGTTTTTCTGCTAAGGGGACAGGACAACTTCACCGCATCAAAGGGACGATGGACGGGGCCATGTACCGTCAAATCTTGGGTGAGAACCTCCTTCCCTCAGCCAGGGCATTGAAAATGGGTCGTGGATAGGTATTCCAGCATGACAATGATCCAAAACACACGGCCAAGGCAACAAAGGAGTGGCTCAAGAAGAAGCACATTAAGGTCCTGGAGTGGCCTAGCCAGTCTCCAGACCTTAATCCCATAGAAAATCTGTGGAGGGAGCTGAAGGTTCGAGTTGCCAAACGTCAGCCTCAAACCCTTATTGACTTGGAGAAGATCTGCAAAGAGGAGTGGGACAAAATCCCTCCTGAGATGTGTGCAAACCTGGTGGCCAACTACAAGAAACGTCTGACCTCTGTGATTGCCAACAAGGGTTTTGCCACCAAGTACTAAGTCATGTTTTGCAGAGGGGTTAAATACTTATTTCCCTCATTAAAATGCAAATCATTTTATAACATTTTTGACATGCGTTTTTCTGGATTTTTTTGTTGTTATTCTGTCTCTCACTGTTCAAATAAACCTACCATTAAAATGATAGACTGATCATTTCTTTGTAAGTGGGCAAACATACAAAATCAGCAGGGGATCAAATACTTTTTCCCCCCACTGTAATCCAAAAGTTTAAAAAACTAGAAATGAAGAAATATCAGAACGAGCCATGTCAGAGTCTGGAATATTACAGCCTGAAGAGATATTATGTGTGACTGGCCTTCACACAATACTCCATAATGTCAAAGTCGAATTATGTTTTTAGAAATGTTTACAAATAAATAAAAAATGAAAATCTGAAATGTCTTGAGTCAATAAGTATTCAACCCCTTTGTTACGTTAAGACTAAATAAGTTCAGGAGTAAAAATGTGCTTAACAAGTCACACAAATTGCATGGACTCACTGTGTGCAATAATAGTGTTTAACATGGTCATCTCTGTACCCCACACATACAATTATCCTCAGTCGAGCAGTGAATTTCAAACACAGATTCAACCACAAAGACCAGGGAGGTTTTCCAATGCCTTATAAAGAAGGGCACCTATTGGTACATGGGGGGAAATAAAAAAAGCAGACATTAAATATCCCTTTGAGCATGGTGAAGTTAATTACACTTTAGATGGTGTATCAATACACCCAGTCACTACAAAGATACAGGCATCCTTCCTAACTCAATTGCCGGAGAGGAAAGAAACCGCTCATGGATTTCACCATGAGGCCAATGGCAACTTCAAAACAGTCAGGGTTTAATGGCTGTGATAAGAGAAAACTGAGGATGGATCAACAACATTGTAGTTACTCCACAATACTAACCTTTTGAGTGAAAAGAAGGAAGCCTGTACAGAATACAAATATAACAAAACATAAGGCACTAAAGTAAAAACTGCAAAACATTTGGCAAAGAAATACATTTTATGTCCTGAATACAAACTCAGGACATAATGTTTAGGGCAAATCCAACACAACACATCACTGCGTATCACTCTTCATATTTTCAAGCATGGTGGTGGCTGCATCATGTTATGGTTATGGGTATGCTTGTCATCGGCAAAGACAAGGAAGGTTAAGATAAAAATAAACGTAATAGAGCTAAGCACAGGCAAAATCCTAGAGGAAAACCTGTTTCCCAGTTTCTGTTGGAAAACAGACTTAGACAAATTCACCTTTCAGCAGGACAATAACTTAAAACACAAGGCCAAATATAAACTGGAGTTGCTTACCAAGAAGACATTGAGCCTAGTTCATGTTTTGACTTAAATCTGCTTGACAATCTATGGCAAGACTTAAAAATGGCTGCCTAGCAATAATCAATAACCAGAGCTTGAAGAATTTTTTTAAGAATAATGTGCAAATATTGTACAATCTAGGTGTGCAAAACTCTTAGAGACTTACAGCAATAGTCGCTGTCAAAGGTGAATTTAACATGTAATGACTCAGAGGGTTGAGCAAGTGATAGTGAAAGAGGAGAAAGGAGAGACAGAAAGAGCCTTTGAGAAGCCTGTATGAGAAGCTCTTCGATTCAGCATCCCTCCATTCCTCTCTCTGACTTTTTCATCCATCCCTTCTCACTGTATTGACGAAGGGACCGCTTTATATGGTAATGCCTTTCCCACCTGAGAGTCATGAATAGGACATTAACCCTGACACACACACACACACACACACACACACACACACACACACACACACACACACACACACAGGCGTGAAGAGCACATTAACGCTGACTGAGATATGTATGCATCTCACATGTCATATGTCGCTGCAACGGAAGGCGACACGGTTATGAGAGCGATGCTGTATGTTGGATGATTCTCATGAAATCAGTTTTAGCAATTTGAGTTGCAAAACCATGATGCATCAGCAAAAATCAACTACAGTATCATTCTGAGGACTAAGATTTCTAGTTTTTGCAAAGTGTCTTATTTTAAATACATTTTAGCTTGAATTTTGTTCATTTTCACCCCAAATTCTCATTACCGAAATGCATCCGATTTAAATTCTCGGGTCATTTAATAAAATACAAATATGTTGCTGCAGTAGTTTGTCCATAAATCATAAAAGATGTATACTAGTTTAAGTTTACATTAAACTATAATATGTATTACGTACAAACACAGTGTCTGTGGACATCTGTCTCATTACCGTAACACTCAATCATTGTTGTTATGAAGTTGTATTCACCCATCATCAAGAGGAGTGTTAGTACAAATTAAGTGAATGTTTTTGCTTATAACCTTCAGAATGAGGTTCTTATTCTGAAAACACCCCCTTTACCCCTCTTGGCCTTCTCATTGCAGAAACAGCTAAAAAGCGAAAAATGGGAAGAATATTACATTCTATAATTTAATTTTAAATATATTATTTTTTCAGTGTTATGTTTAACACAGCCCTTTTCATTAGGGCAGAAATGTTAAAAAGTATTACAAATTGATTTGTTTATGGCTTTTTTTGGACTGTTGCGGTAATGAACATTTGGTGGAAATTGGGGTAAAATCCATCATACCTGATCAAAAAACATAATAACTATGAAATAAAAAATCTCAGTGATCCAAGAGGAAATTTTTTGAAAAATTACAAGCTCTCACAGTCTCACTGCAGAATCCAACTTCTGTCCATAAATGTCAGATTTCGAAGGTTACGTTTAGGAGTTAAGGTTTGGGATAGGTTTAAACAAAAACAACTCCACAGTTAAAGGAACGTTCCGGACATTTGGTTCCTAAACATTGTTGTCCAGAACACATAGGACCAGATTTTACCCTCAGCGACTTATTTGGGGCTAATCACGTGTTTTTTGAAAACGACAACAGGCTTCAGGGAGGAGTGAGGTTGATCTCCACTTGTCCCACCCCCGAATGTGGGGAATTTGAAAAAGAGTGTGTTGCTAATTAAACAGCCATGAGCATGTAGTTCTGTGTCAGTCAGAGAGCTTCTCTATTTATTACTGTCAGAGAACCTATAGTGTGCAGAATGGCTGCTGCAAGCGATGACCCCCCCCCCCCCCCCCCCTGCAGAGTTGGATGATTACAACTTCATCAAGGATTGTTGAATGATCAGAATCACCTTTATTCACCAAGTACATTTACACATACCCGGAATAGACAAGGCACATCCCACTGAGCACAGACGTCAGTTCAACATTTAGTTTTGATTTACATTTGGTTGAGTTGTCAATTAACGTAAATTCAATGTGAAATAAAAAATAAATTCACCATGCAATTGGATTTAGGTTAAAAGTTGGGTAAAAACAATACGAATTGCCCTTACGTTGATGACTTTTTGCAAATCCAATCAGTTTTCCACGTTGATTCAATGTTTTTTGGTTGAAATGTGGAAAACAACGTCGATTCAACCAGTTTTTGCCGAGTGGGAGAATACAATATCGGAACAGTAAACATAAAGCGTAGCAGAGTATAGGCTGATTGATTAGTTTGTCCATTTTTTGGGTGAGTGAACGCATGTTGGAGAGGAACAAGCCAGGAAGCGAAGCACGGAGGCCCAGTCTCCTAAAGCACAGCCCTGGTGCGCCTCCCCCTTATCCTCTAGTGTACAGCTCCATAGTCCCAGCTAGTAGACTGACTCATAGTTGTGGATGGCGTCCTTTCGCAAATATTTTGGTGTATGAGGACAGAATTTTGAGGGCACAAACCAGTTGGCAATGTAATATTCAGTAGCCCATCCCAAGTGAAAGTAGTCCCTTATATTGATAAAAATCCATGAGTAAACAAACAAACACTAGCAGCAACAAAGCTGGGGGAGGCTTTCGTGACTATTGACTATGTGGAAACTGCCCAGACAGTAATGGCTGGGCATAGAAGGCTGGAGAAGACAGAATAAACCAGCGGGTCCAAGCAGACAGATGACAACAGACAGAGGAAGTGTTTTGCCCCTGCTAGCTAATGTTGTTATAATGGCATTATTTAATATAGTGCTGTTGTGTACATTGCCGTTGTGTATCGGTACTAGATTGATTTTCGAGTTTCGCCTGGTGGTTCAGAGCTAGCACCCATCTAGCTTAGACGCTCCTTCCCATACTTGCCTTCCAGACGCAAAGCATCATGGAAGCTGCTGTAATCTCATAATTCTTACAAATTCCTTCCTGGTTTGATAAAAGGCTATTTTATAGCTTACTCGTTCAATTTTTCTTAAACACTTACGGACAATTTGGATAACTAGGGCCACTAACAACTTGCTGTGGAGTCGTGGAGACAAGCTGTGGAATGTTCCTTTAAGTTTAGGCATTAATTCCAAATGGTTTAGTTAATGGTTAGGTTTGTGATAGGGTTAAAAAATATATAACGAGTGCCTAGAACTAGGATTGAACACGCAACCCTCGGAGCCAGAGCTTGTGGCTTACGCCCATCCGTCATCCCCAACGCCCTAGCAAAACACAAGCCTACTTGTTGGTAATAGCGCTCACCGCTGCCCCTAGTGGCCGCTTACCTGGACAGACATGGAATTTCCCAGTCAATCTTGACCAACCTGGCTGGTCAGGTAGTGGCACTGTGTTGCACGGGAGTCAGTAACAGAAGTAAAACCTCCCTAAACTGGGATCTGAGCCAGGAACACACCTACTTGTACATTTCCCTTACGGCTCATACTCACACATGCGCACACACACCCCCACACTCTCTGACCCACTTTATTGAGCTGAACCTGACTAACCAAGAACAGACCGCTCACCAGTTACAATTTGGCCGTGGGTGGTTGAGGGTTACACGCGCACACACAGGAACTAGGTCTTAAATAACTTCAACTGTGTTACCAGATTTTTCTCTGAGCCTCCAGCTACAAGTGTGTCTATAAAAATCCTCCCATGCAGTGTCACTGACATCTACTTCAATTCCCTGACCCCTCTCCTCCCTTATTGTCTCCCTCCATCCCCCCTCCTTCCCTCCTGTCTTCCTAACTGACATAACCTCTACGGTCCATTCCTTCCCTTCTTACCACCTTCTAGTCTTACATTTCTCTCCTTCCTCCCATGCAATCTCTATCCCTGTTTTTCTTTGATAGCCGTCCTCCCTCCGCCGCCGCCTCCTCCTCCTCCTCCTCCTCCTCCTCCTCCTCCTCCTCCTCCTCTCTCCTGCAGCTGGCTGGTCGGTCATAAAAGGTGTAAGCTAACAAAACGTCTGAAACCTGAAGCACAGCACAGGGAACTAACACATCCACTTCAAAAAGAAAGGAAAAGACACACTCTATGAGTTCAGATCCCTCCATTATGAATGGAAGGGGAGAATGGGGGAGGAAAAAGCTTCTACCATCAATCCATGAAATCCTTCAGAAATGGAGACCCCTCTCTGCTCTGCTGTACCTGTAGTCATGCAATTAGGCTACACTTAATCCCTTTCTTTCCTTTTTCTTTGCTTCCTTTTCTCTCCATCCATCGCCCTCCAACCCAGAGCCTTGCAAACACACACGGCAGTGACAGATTTCGGCAAGTGACATTTTCTAACATCGACCCCGCTGCTGCACTCTTCAACTGTGCGGTGTCATTTCTGTGCCCCCCCTGTGGGTTTGTGTTTGTACGCTCAGCACGCTTCCTGGAAGCCAACAGCAGAGACTGAGAACCAGGTCTCCCCACAGTGGCCCCGTGAAGGTCATGATTAGCATAAGAACACTAATGTCTGCTGGTTCTGTCAGAGGAGGGAACAGGAAGCAGAAGATTACAGAGGTGATGGACGTATCATGCCTGCATCCCAAATGGTACCCTTTTCCCTTTATAGTGCACTACTTTTGATCGGTTCCATAGGGCTCTGTTGAAAAGTAGTGCACTATATAGGGAATAGGGTGCAATTTGGGACTGAACCCATGTCCCTGTCCTCTCCGAGAGACTTAGCATCTACCAGCCCTGTTCTTGTCAGAACAACACAGATTTGCCCAAGCAACAACCCTCAGGTCAACCTCTCTCTCTCCCCATCCCTAATAGCCTTGTCTGAGCTATAACAGTTCATAGGGCAGCAGCCTATCTTCTGTTTCTGTTGCGTGAGGCAGATGTATGTACAAGTACACCCCCTGGACAGGATGCTAGTCTATCGCAAGGCCCAATCAATAATAACAGTACACTTTGTCCCAATGATGATAATGAATCACATCAAACCATTCTAGTTATGCATCTTGTTCCTGATAAGAACAGAACGTTTCCGAGCCAGAGAGCTCAACAAGCAAATAAAGTCTACCAACTTCCCTTTACACAAATCATCAATATGACTGCCCAGTGCCTTTAATAGTCCTGTGTTAGCGGACCAATAGATCCATCTGCAGAGCCAGAGCCAGGCTGGCAGCACCCCCACCCCAAACTACATCACGTGGCTTTGCATATCGGGTGGGCCATTTAAAACGGTTGATAATTATCATTGGAAGAGCAGTCATATTGATGATAAAAAAAAGTAAAAAATAATATTTTAATCATTTTTTTATTCAGATTTTTCAGGGGGTGCTGCAGCACCCCTACTTCCTGGCTGCCCTCCAACATTGCTCTGAATGGGAAAGTTTGTAATGTCAGTTCTATTCTCATTCTATGTGAAAGCCTTTACCTGCTAAATGTAATTCACTGGCAGAGTGCCAAACGTTCACCCTATAATCTACTACAATACTATATACTGACACGCTTGCCAATTACCACTAAGTAATGGAGGCTGAGAAAGAGGTCAACTTTATCTGAACCCATACACAAACACGCACACAGGACTAAACACTGATATTCTCCCACCCTCTAATACCATGCCGCTTCCAGGGGATCATACCAACATCCTATACCATTTCTAGTAAATAACTCTGTCCTAGTCCAGATTCAGATGTTGGATAGGGGGTTTTGTATAGGTGGGGAAATTCTCCCAAACATGATGGTTTCTCCCAGTTCCACTATGATTGTAATAGAAATGTGTTAACCCTTGGTTGTCTGTCCTGATCGGTGAGCTCCTGATCTCCATAGGCTCCAGCTGTCCGGTGCTACACAGCACCACTTGTGTCCACGCTGGGGACTGCTCTATTGGCCTACCACTAACTCATCACCTGTGCACTGACCGCAGTGACTACGGTAAACAAGCACCTCTCAGAGTGACCTCCTCGATTGCCATCAGACAGGTAGAGATAACTGTAGATACAACCAGCCTGGATCTCTTGCCATCAGACAGGTAGAGATAACTGTAGATACAACCAGCCTGGATCTCTTGCCATCAGACAGGTAGAGATAACTGTAGATACAACCAGCCTGGATCTCTGGCCATCAGACAGGTAGAGATAACTGTAGATACAACCAGCCTGGATCTCTTGCCATCAGACAGGTAGAGATAACTGTAGATACAACCAGCCTGGATCTCTTGCCATCAGACAGGTAGAGATAACTGTAGATACAACCAGCCTGGATCTCTTGCCATCAGACAGGTAGAGATAACTGTAGATACAACCAGCCTGGATCTCTTGCCATCAGACAGGTAGAGATAACTGTAGATACAACCAGCCTGGAATGGCAGACTATGAGGCGGCAGGTAACCTAGTGATTAGAGCGTTGGGCAGTAACCGAAAGTTGGCTGGATCAAATTCCCGAGCTGACAAGGTAAACATCTGTGGTTCTGCCCCTGAACAAGGCAGTTAACCCACTGTTCCCTGGTAGGCCATCAATGTAAAATAAGAATTTGTTCTTAACTGACTTGCCTAGTTAAATAAAATAATAATTCAACAACCATGCTCGTTCTCAAATATCAGGGTAAAAACATTACAACTTTTATGTTCAGACCATGAAGGTTAGGATAGGCTGGAATGGGAAGATGGTCCAGAGAAAAGTTGAGTTTATGAGTGCTCTGCATCCACTTAGAATAGACCCATTTATGAATGGGACAATTACGCACCATGGGAGTTGAACCTCATTTTTATCGGTTTTAATTGGGATCATCCCACCACTACTTCCCCTCCCCCTGCGGGCTTTTCACAGCAGTCAGGCTCATGACGCATATCCTCTGTTCACTCTGGGTTTACAGTATGTGTGCTGTGCCGGGCAGAATGCTGTTATTTGTTACCCAATAACTCCCTCCCCAAGGGGCTGCATTCATCACTCTTTAGGGCCTAGACTCTTGGCAACGCACAGAACTTGGCAAGGCCGCCTGAAATCCCCAATATGCTCAACAACAAAAACAAAAGAAAAAAAAGAAAATCACAATCAAGCGTAAAGGCCCATTGCCCTTTACAGCGAGAGAACCTTCTTTAAGCGCACACACACACACATACACACACCCCTGCACAGTAAAAAGATGTATGCACCTCATACTGTACATTAAAAGCCCTGGCGTTCATTTATCTGGATTCAGAAGAAAAAAATGGGTCGCCAAAGGGTTCTATCAACAGAAAATAACCCATCAATGGAAACGGAAAAAAAACTATAATGGCAATAATCGACTAGGCCTTTATTAATCCCTATCCAAAACGATGTGTAATGAAGCAAATGGTACTGATGGATTTAAACTTTAGAAAAAGCTGATCGAATTGTATGTACATCATCATAATCTGTTTTTTTTTGCATAATGCCAGCTACTGAACGAGCAACAGGGACAGGGCTGTTTGCCTCTGAGCTGAGCTTTTCCCGTGGGCAGCCTCACTGGCTCTTCAGCCCAGGCACAACACAGCCTCGATCAAACAGAAAAGTATGCCTACAGTCAGATCTAGGACTATACCATTATCCAACTCACTTCTCATTTCATGCCTCCTTCACATGGACACAGAAAATAATAGTACACCAGGTTTCCCAAACTCGGCCCCGTGGGGCTCGGCCCTGTGGGGCTCGGCCCAAGTCTTGGAAACCCTGTCTTACACCACCATAGTGATGTCTTATGGTCTTTGCCTATGGGTCCCCTGTCGCCAGATTCAGAGGCTGCTATAGCCGGGCAGCAGTGCATCTAACTCGGCTTACCTTGCTGGAGTAGGGGCCGGGAATCAGCAGCTTCAGCGCCTGCCTCTTCAGCTCTGTCAGCCGGGCGTTGCAGTTCTCACACCATATCCCCCTCTCTCTCTCAGAACCAGGGGAACTCCCGCTGCCAGAACCTGTACCGAAACCTGGCGATCCACCCAGAGACCCGGGAGAACAGGTCCCGATCCCTGGGGATATGGTCCCGGGGGAACCAGAGAAAGAGCCCGGGGAAGAGGTGCCAGATCCTGGGGAGGGGGTGCCTGTGGAGCTAGGCATGGAGCCGACTCCCTCTGGAGCGGGTCTGCTGCCGGTCCGGGACTCCTCGTAGGCCTTTCTGTACCATGTCTCCGGGGAGAAGGAGGCTGATTTTGTCGGAGAGGTGTCGGTAATCTGTGGGGAGCACCATAAAGACAATCCTACCTTTAAGGTAAAATTTGATTTGATTTGATTGAAATTGAGGAGACAAACAATAACTCACTAGAAGCACAACTGGGTCCATGGTATAAGACTTTATTGGCTAAAATGGCAGAGATGCAAAAACCCACGTAGAAAAGAAACAGTTTGAACAAAAATGTCTAAAAGCATTAGCCTACAAAAACTAAAGGTGAGTATGATCTATCTATCTGTTTACTGTTGCGTTCCCTAGCTAGCCTACCCGCTTCGCTGCAGTAGCCTAATTAATTGCCAACGGCATTCAAACCTGTAGCAAACATTATGGCATACCCTTACTGCTCTGATGGAATAAATGAGAGCTCTGCTATACTTTTCACTGTTGTTGCTAGTGTTACTGATATAATCATCCAATCCACATAAAGTAGAAAAATAGACTAGGCTACTAACCCCGTATTTTCTGCTCCTGCTGGTCACAGACCTCTCTTTGGTCCCAGAGAGAGAAGTCATGCTGAAGGTGAGGGAAGGGAGGAGTGGGGAGAAAATATCTCGGTTGTTTTACACACAAGGACACCAAATCGATGTCAATGAATTCCACGCCCCTCCGCGTGCTTCTCAATGATGAACTAATATCACGCAGATTGGATATCAATATAGCATACTGTCTCCAACCATGAAAAACAATAACCTAACAGTAATTCCGCTCAAATGTATCCAATACGCGCAATAATTAGTTCCAATCCACGGTCTCCTGTAACGACTTAAAATCCACAGTGAAAATGTGAACAGGTCCGCCTGTATGAGTGGGGTATAGACGGGTTTCTCTTCTGGGAGCGGCGAAATACAACAAGCAGGGCGGTAGCAGAGTGAATGCAGCCGCTGCTGCACAGGCTCAGCGTAGACAGTGGGGACGCGCGTCTGCAGCGCTGTAGAGTCCGGGGCAGAGGCACAGCTCTGGTATTCCTCTGGCTGTCCGTGTGCCTGCAGGAGGCTCAGTGCTCATCTGAAGCCAGAGGTGCCGACTGGAGATAGATGCTCGCGCACATCTGGCTGAGGGAGGGTCCTCTCTGCCCTTTCCTCGCTGGCGGACCAATAGTGAATCAATACTTTGTTGACTGACATGTGGCAGCTCATTTGTCCTGTTAACTTTTGGAGGGAGTAAATGCTGACTAGAGAGGGATGTAGTAGGCCTACAGCTGACGATGGTTATGGTTGCAAGATTGCATTAAAAGTATCTGGAGCAGAGGTGGTAGACTACAGTATGTTCAGTTGGATCAAAAAGGTTTAGGCCTAATCAGTAACATAATTCATAAATACTCATCATCATCCGTTTAACCTAATTTCTACCAGCATGTCACCTGTGCAACTATAGGAGAAAAAACGGTATATCACCTTTACTCCACACACAGAGACACATAAAAAGCTCTCCCTCACCCCCCACTTGAAAAAAATCTGACCATAACTCTATCCTCCTAATTCCTGTTTACAAGCAAAAACTCAAACAAGAAGTACCAGTCACGTGCTCAATACGGAAGTGGTCCGATGAAGCGGATGCTAAGCTACAGGACTGTTTCACTAGCACAGACTGGAATATGTTCCCAGGTTTCATCCTATGGCATTGTGGAATTTACCGCATCGATTACCGGTGTCATTAATAAGTGCATCGACGATGTCTTCCCCACAGTGACCGTACGTACATATCCCAACCAGAAGCCATAGGCAACATCTGCAGTGAGCGAAAGGCTAGAGCAGCCGTTTTCAAGAAGTGGGACACTAATCCGTACGCTTATAAGAGATCCTGCTACGCCCTCAGACGAACCATCAAACAGGCAATGTGGCAATACAGGACCAAGATTGAATCGTACTACACTGGCTCTGACGCTCATTGGAGGGGGCAGGGCTAGCAAACCATCCCAGATTACAAAGGGAAACCCACCTGCGAACTGTCCAGTGACGCAAGCCTACCAGATGAGCTAAATACCTTCTATGCTCGCTTCAAGGCAAGTAACACTGAACCATGCATGCACCAGCATGCAGGAAACGGAGGGCCGAGCACACCCCCATTCACATCGATGTGGCTGTAGTGGAGCGGGTCAAGAGCTTCAAGTTCCTCAGTGTCCATATCACAAAGGACCTGTCATGGTCCAAACACACCAACACAGTCGTGATAAGGGCACAACAACACCTCTTACCCCCTCAGGAGGCTGAAAAGATTTGGCATGGGCACTCAGATCCTCAAAAAGTTATACAGCTGCACCATTGAGAGCATCTTCACTGGCTGCATCACCGCTTGGTATGGCAACTGCTTGGTATCCGACCGCAAGGCGGATACCAGGGGTAGTGCGTACTGCCCAGTACATCACTGGGGCCAAGCTTCCTGACATCCAGGACCTATATACCAGGCGGTGTCAGAAGAAGGCCCTAAAAATGGTCAAAGACTCCAGTCACCCAAGTAATAGACTGTTCAATACGGAAAAAGTGCAATCTCGAAAACCATCAAGCGCTATGATGAAACTGTCTCTCATGAGGACCGCCGCAGTAAAGGAAGACCCAGAGTTACCTCTGCTGCAGAGGATAAGTTCATTAGAGTTACCAGCCTCAGAAATTGCAGCCCAAATAAATGCTTCACAGAGTTCAAGTAACAGACACATCTCAACATCCACTGTTCAGAGGAGACTGCGTGAATCAGGTCATCATGGTTGAATTGCTGCAAAGAAACCACTACTAAAGGACACCAATAAGAAGAAGAGACTTGCTTGGGCCAAAAAACACGAGCAATGGACATTAGACCCGTGGATATCTGTCCTTTGGTCTGATCAGTTCAAATTTGAGATTTTTGGTTCCAACCATCGTGTCTTTGTGAGACAAAGAGTATGTGAACGGATGATGGAACGGATGATGGAGTGCTGTATCAGATGACTTGGCCTCCACAATCACCTGACCTCAACCCAATTGAGATGATTTGGGATGAGATGGACCGCAGAGTGAAGGAAAAGCAGCCAACAAGTGCTCAGCATATGTGGGAATCCTTCATGACTGTTGGAAAAGCATTCTAGGTGAAGCTGGTTGAGAGAATGCCAAGAGTGTGCCAAGCTGTCATCAAGGCAAAGGTGGCTACTTTGAAGAATCTAAAATAGAAAATATATTTTCATTAGTTAAACAGTTTTTTGGTTACTACATGATTCCATATGTGTTATTTCATAGTTAAAAAACAACAACAATTATTTAACCTTTATTTAACTAGGCAAGTCAGTTAATAACAAATTCTTATTTACAATGATGGCCTACACCGGCCAAACCCGGACGGCGCTGTGCCAATTGTGCACCGCCCTATGGGACTCCCAATCACGGCCGGTTGTGATACAGCCTGAATTCGAACCAGGGTGTCTGTAGTGATGCCTCTAACACTGAGATGCAGTGCCTTAGACCGCTGTGCCAAATAGTAAAAATAAAGAAAAACCCTTGAATGAGTAGGTGTGTCCAAACTTTTGACTGGTACTGTATACATCTATATTCTTTTGCTCATCTTTTCGTACTTTTTAACTCGGCATTGTTGGGAAAGGGCTCTTAAGTAAGTAAGCATTTCACGGTTAACTCGACACCTGTTGTATTCGGCGAGTGTGACAAATAAAATTGGATCATCATCGTCATCATCATCATCACCACCACCACAGAAACAAGGTTTGTCTATGCAATAAGCTATTGAATAACTCCTTGGAGAGGTTTTACGCAGAACACAACAATTGAATTTAAAAATAACAAAAATAACAAAAGCTCCAGTTTATAGTCCTATTCATGAATATCCTCATTCAATTAATCTGTGCTTCGCATTCCGAGGATTATGCACATAAGGTGGTGGTGGTGGTATTGTGAATGAAAGCATATTGCTGCGGTGATTTCTACAGCCTGGTGTTGCATGTTGTTTGTGGATACACAGCGCCATCTGGTTTCACTGCATGGCCTAGCACAACAGAGGGAGAATATTTGGCAATAAACCCATGCATGGTCTAGTTGCAGGCCTGGGCAATTCCAGTCTTCGGGGCCTGATTGGTGTCACACTTTTCCCCCATCCCTAGCAAACACACCTGATTTAAAATAATTGCATTTTTATCTGAAGATCATGATTAGTCGATTATTGGAGTCAGGTATGTTAGCTGGGGCTTGGGCAAAAGTGTGACACCAGCCAGGCCCCCGAGGACTGGAGTTGGCCAGGCCTCTAGCACAACAGAGGGAGATGTACAATATTTGGCGATAAGCCCAAAAATGTTTATGACACTTCAAACATTTACAATACCACATTATATTCTGTATTAGACTATAACAATATAACAATTACGCAAGACAACGGTTACATTTGTCATTACTCCCAGCAGGAATGTGTATGTGTTTGTGAGTGTTGGTGTGTACGTGCGTGCGTGTGTGTGTGACAGAGTCTATCTGGGGTCATCCAAGGTCATCATGCTAACAAAGTCTTTGTAGAAGATGAGGTTCTTGTCAGGGTCCATTGCAGCTGACAACATCTCCTCCATCTCTTCCTGGGTGAAGGGCTCTCCTGCAGAGAGGGACACATACCCACAATAGATCTTTATCGATCCATTATACAGAGACAGCCAAAACATTTGCTAACACAGCACCAAACACTCCACACACAGACACACAGACACACAGACACACAGACACACAGACACACAGACACACAGACACACAGACAGACACACAGACACACACACACACACACACACACACACACACACACACACACACACACACACACACACACACACACACACACACACACAGACACACACACACAGACACACACACACAGAGGAGCACCCCTGGAGACGTTTAGGGTGTGCCTTGCTCAAGGGCACAACAACAGTAGGTGGCTCCTGAGGTATTGATGGCAGTTGCCAGCCTGCCTTTATAACCTTGAGGCTACTGCCACCCCCTAGCAGGGTTTCTCAAGGTTGATTCTGAGGACCCATTATATGCTACATGTCACTCCAGCTGAGCATCTATTACATACTAATAAGTCATAAGTACATATGCTTGGTCCAAGGGAACCAACACACTGGAAACTGGTAAGAATAAACACTAAAGTCAACCAGAGACTGTACTGTTGTTCTGGGAGATATATAATCATATAACGCTTGTAGAGTGGATTGTTATCTGTCAGTGTCTGTCTAAACCTTGGACCACTAGAGGGCGTAATATCATCTTGCCTTACACAATGCCCACATAAATGTTAATAAACAGTGACAAGATGTGATATATTTGTGACTTCAGGCCAATGATTCTGTGGTTTTATGTAAGGACCTCTATGTTGCTTTCACCTTACCTTCCTGTGTCATATACTTTGTGAGCTCCTCCAGTTCCAAATGTCCCTTTTTCTGCTTATCTAGAACCTGCAAAGATATTTTAGATGTTTTTCCCTCTTAGCAAATATAAAGATCATAAGGGAACCCAAGGTATGATCCTATACAGTCTGCAATAGAGGGAATTAATCCAAGATAATCTATACAGTCTGCAATAGAGGGAATTAATCCAAGATAACCTACACACTCTACATACAGAACCTATACAGTCCATTACCTCAAATGCCTGGAGCAGCAGGTCTTCTGGGATGGGCCGGAACCTGCAGAGTACACACACACACACACACACACACACACACACACACACACACACACACACACACACACACACACACACACACACACACACACACACACACACACACACACACACACACACACACACACACACACACACACACACACAGATAAGAAGTTACAGAACACACACACCTTTAACACACAAACATACAATCTCATACAGAACATCACTGCAAGTAAGTCAACTATATCAATCATAGTATGTTTGTATAAGGTGCTGCCAACAGAGTTTTTATCTACAACTGAGACCAGGCAGGAACAGGTTAGGATCATTATGCATGTTTTATCAGGGAGCTACGACTACCTCTTATATTAGCTATAAGAGGTAGCTAATAATCTTCCTTCTGGACACACCTACAGTCGTGGCCAAAAGTTTTGAGAATGACACAAATATACATTTTCACAAAGTCTGCAGCCTCCGTTTGTATGATGGCAATTTGCATATACTCCAGAATGTTATGAAGAGTGATCAGATGAATTGCAATTAATTGCAAAGTCCCTCTTTGCCATGCAAATGAACTGAATCCCCAAAAAACATTTCCACTGAATTACAGCCCTGCCACAAAAGGACCAGCTGACATCATGTCAGTGATTCTCTCGTTAACACAGGTGTGAGTGTTGACGAGGACAAGGCTGGAGATCACTCTGTCATGCTGATTGAGTTCGAATAACAGACTGGAAGCTTCAAAAGGAGGGTGGTGCTTGGAATCATTGTTCTTCCTCAGCCAACCATGGTTAACTGCAAGGAAACACGTGCCGTCATCATTGCTTTGCAAAAAAAGGGCTTCACAAGCCAGTAAGATTGCACCTAAATCAACCATTTATCGGATCATCAAGAACTTCAAGGAAAGCGGTTCAATTGTTGTGAAGAAGGCTTCAGGGCGCCCAACAAAGTCCAGCAAGCACCAGGACCGTCTCCTAAAGTTTATTCAGCTGCGGGATCGGGGCACCACCAGTACAGAGCTTGCTCAGGAATGGCAGCAGACAGGTGTGAGTGCATCTGCACGCACAGTGAGGCGAAGTCTTTTGGAGGATGGCCTGGTGTCAAGAAGGGCAGCAAAAAAGCCACTTCTCTCCAGGAAAAACATCAGGGACAGACTGATATTCTGCAAAAGGTACAGGGATTGGACTGCTGAGGACTTTGGTAAAGTCATTTTCTCTAATGAATCCCCGTTCTGATTGTTTGGGGCATCCGGAAAAAAGCTTGTCCGGAGAAGACAAGGTGAGCGCTACCATCAGTCCTGTGTCATGCCAACAGTAAAGCATCCTGAGACCATTCATGTATGGGTTGCTTCTCAGCCAAGAAAGTGGGCTCACTCACAATTTTGCCTAAGAACACAGCCATGAATAAAGAATGGTACCAACACATCCTCCGAGAGCAACTTCTCCCAACCATCCAGGAACAGTTTGGTGACGAACAATGCCTTTTCCAGCATGATGAAGCATCTTGCCATAAGGCAAAAGTGATAACTAAGTGGCTCGGGGAACAAAACATTGATATTTTGGGTCCATGGCCAGGAAACTCCCCAGACCTTAATCCCATTGAGAACTTGTGGTCAATCCTCAAGAGGCGGGTGGACAAACAAAAACCCACAAATTCTGACAAACTCCAAGCATTGATTATGCAATAATGGGCTGTCATCAGTCAGGATGTGGCCCAGAAGTTAATTGACAGCATGCCAGGGCAGATTGCAGAGGTCTTGAAAAAGAAGGGTCAACACTGCAAATATTGACTCGTTGCATCAACTTCATGTAATTGTCAATAAAAGCCTTTGACACTTATGAAATACTTGTAATTATACTTCAGTATTCCATAGTAACATCTGACAAAAATATCTAAAGACACTGAAGCAGCAAACTTTGTGGAAATTAATATTTGTGTCATTCTCAAAACTTTTGGCCATGACTGTACTCTGTCTGTATTTGGAGTAGGATTTAGTTGCCCCTTACACTCTGTGGTATCCCGGGAGGTCTACCCTGTGGGTTGGTGATAGAGGTGATAGAGGGGAGGGGCTCCCTGTGCTGGGAGTACACGGGCTGGGCACCCCGACGCTGATGGTCCCAAGTAGAGATAATTAGGGGAGAATGCAGAATGCAGAATGCAATTAGCAGAATGTAGAATGCAATTAGGAATGCAGAATGCAGAATGCAATTAGGGGAGAACTTGCAGACTTGTTTACGCTGCTGTGCGTTTTGTTGCCGATCTTACTTTGCTACCTGACGGTTTTTTACTTTTTCATTACCGTATATTTTTACTTTTTCCCTCACTCAACTTTTTTCATTCAACTTTTTCACCCCGGAGGTTTTATCTGGACATGGTTCGTCAGGACTTCAAACAGCCGAAGCTAAGTAACATTAACATGATGCCTTCTAATTGCAGTCGTTGTACCTATAATATACAGGAGAACGATCGCCTTACGGCAAGGATAGCTGTGCTGCAAGCCCAGCTTCAGACGCGATCGTTAGGCAAGGGTAATTTCAGTGTAGGAAAGGATGAAACAGCGTCTGTGCCACCAGTAAGTACAGATAGTAACGTTAGTATAAACCCCCTCGCACGGTCCCCGCAGCCGGACATCTTTCTCATGGCTTCTGGAGGGAAACGCTGTAGGAATGCTCAACCGGTGTCGCTTATTCAGCCGACAGAAACTTTCAACCGGTTCTCCCCATTAAGCGAGTCGGAGTCGGAGGCCGAGACTTCTCTGGTCTCTACTCCTCCCGTTGTGGGGTCTGAGACGCCGACGGCTCCCACCATTAGCTCTGACAAATTGAAAACCCTAGTCATTGGCGACTCCATTACCCGCAGTATTAGACTTAAAACTAATCATCCAGCGATCATACACTGTTTACCAGGGGGCAGGGCTACCGACGTTAAGGCTAATCTAAAGACGGTGCTGGCTAAAGCTAAAACTGGCGAGTGTAGAGAGTATAGAGATATTGTTATCCATGTCGGCACCAACGATGTTAGGATGAAACAGTCAGAGGTCACCAAGCGCAACATAGCTTCAGCGTGTAAATCAGCTAGAAAGATGTGTCGGCATCGATTAATTGTCTCTGGCCCCCTCCCAGTTAGGGGGAGTGATGAACTCTACAGCAGAGTCTCACAACTCAATCGCTGGTTGAAAACTGTTTTCTGCCCCTCCCAAAAGATAGAATTTGTAGATAATTGGCCCTCTTTCTGGGACTCACCCACAAACAGGACCAAGCCTGGCCTGTTGAGGAGTGACGGACTCCATCTTAGCTGGAGGGGGTGCTCTCATCTTATCTACGAACATAGACAGGGCTCTAACTCCTCTAGCTCCACAATGAAATAGGGTGCAGGCCAGGCAGCAGGCTGTTAGCCAGCCTGCCAGCTTAGTGGAGTCTGCCACTAGCACAGTCAGCGTAGTCAGCTCAGCTTTCCCCATTGAGACCGTGTCTGTGCCTCGATCTAGGTTGGGCAAAATTAAAAATGGCGGTGTTCGCTTTAGCAATCTCACTAGTATAAAGACCTCCTCCATTCCTGCCATTATTGAAAGAGATTGTGATACCTCACATCTCAAAATTGGGTTACTTAATGTTAGATCCCTCACTTCCAAGGCAGTTATAGTCAATGAACTAATCACTGATAATAATCTTGATGTGATTGGCCTGACTGAAACATGGCTTAAGCCTGATGAATTTACTGTGTTAAATGAGGCCTCACCCCCTGGTTACACTAGTGACCATACCCCCCGTGCATCCGGCAAAGGCGGAGGTGTTGCTAACATTTACGATAGCAAATTTCAATTTAGAAAAAAAAACAATGACGTTTTCGTCTTTTGAGCTTCTAGTCATGAAATCTATGCAGCCTACTCAATCACTTTTTATAGCTACTGTTTACAGGCCTCCTGGGCCATATGCAGTGTTCCTCACTGAGTTCCCTGAATTCTTATCGGATCTTGTAGTCATAGCAGATAATATTCTAATTTTTGGTGACTTTAACATTCACATGGAAAAGTCCACAGACCCACTCCAAAAGGCTTTCGGAGCCATCATCGACTCAGTGGGTTTTGTCCAACATGTCTCTGGACCTACTCACTGCCACAGTCATACTCTGGACCTAGTTTTGTCCCATGGAATAAATGTTGTGGATCTAAATGTTTTTCCTCATAATCCTGGACTATCGGACCACCATTTTATTATGTTTGCAATTGCAACAAATAATCTGCTCAGACCCCAACCAAGGAGCATTAAAAGTCGTGCTATAAATTCTCAGACAACCCAAAGATTCCTTGATGCCATTCCAGACTGCCTCTGCCTACCCAAGGACGTCAGAGGACAAAAATCAGTTAACCACCTAACCGAGGAACTCAATTTAACCTTGCGCAATACCCTAGATGCAGTTGCACCCCTAAAAACTAAAAACATCTGTCATAAGAAACTAGCTCCCTGGTATACAGAAAATACACGAGCTCTGAAGCAAGCTTCCAGAAAATTGGAACGGAAATGGCGCCGCACCAAACTGGAGGTCTTCCGACTAGCTTGGAAGGACAGTACCGTGCAGTATCGAAGAGCCCTTACTGCTGCTCGATCATCCTATTTTTCCAACTTAATTGAGGAAAATAAGAACAATCCGAAATTTCTTTTTGATACTGTCGCAAAGCTAACTAAAAAGCAGCATTCGCAAATGGAGGATGGCTTTCACTTCAGCAGTAATAAATGTATGAACTTCTTTGAGGAAAAGATCATGATCATTAGAAAGCAAATTACAGACTCCTCTTTAAATCTGGGTATTCCTCCAAAGCTCCATTGTCCTGAGTCTACACAACTCTGCCAGGACCTAGGATCAAGGGAGATACTAAAGTGTTTTAGTACTATATCTCTTGACGCAATGATGAAAATAATCATGGCCTCCAAACCCTCAAGCTGCATACTGGACCCTATTCCAACTAAACTACTGAAAGAGCTGCTTCCTGTGCTTGGCCCTCCTATGTTGAACATAATAAACGGCTCTCTATCCACCGGATGTGTACCAAGCTCACTAAAAGTGGCAGTAATAAAGCCTCTCTTGAAAAAGCCGAATCTTGATCCAGAAATTATAAAAAACTATCGGCCTATATCGAATCTTCCATTCCTCTCAAAATTTTTAGAAAAAGCTGTTGCACAGCAACTCACTGCCTTCCTGAAGACAAACAATGTATACGAAACGCTTCAGTCTGGTTTTAGACCCCATCATAGCACTGAGACTGCACTTGTGAAGGTGGTAAATGACCTTTTAATGACGTCAGACCGAGGCTCTGCATCTGTCCTCGTGCTCCTAGATCTTAGTGCCGCTTTTGATACCATCGATCACCACATTCTTTTGGAGAGATTGGAAACCCAAATTGGTCTACATGGACAAGTTCTGGCCTGGTTTAGATCTTATCTGTCGGAAAGATATCAGTTTGTCTCTGTGAATGGTTTGTCTTCTGACAAATCAATTGTAAATTTCGGTGTTCCTCAAGGTTCCGTTTTAGGACGACTATTGTTTTCACTATATATTTTACCTCTTGGGGATGTCATTCGAAAACATAATGTTAAATTTCACTGCTATGCGGACGACACACAGCTGTACATTTCAATGAAACATGGTGAAGCCCCAAAATTGCCCTCGCTAGAAGCCTGTGTTTCAGACATAAAGAAGTGGATGGCTGCAAACTTTCTACTTTTAAACTCGGACAAAACAGAGATGCTTGTTCTAGGTCCCAAGAAACAAAGAGATCTTCTGTTGAATCTGACAATTAATCTGGATGGTTGTACAGTCGTCTCAAATAAAACTGTGAAGGACCTCGGCGTTACTCTGGACCCTGATCTCTCTTTTGAAGAACATATCAAGACTGTTTCAAGGACAGCTTTTTTCCATCTACGTAACATTGCAAAAATCAGAAATTTTCTGTCCAAAAATGACGCAGAAAAATTAATCCATGCTTTTGTTACTTCTAGGCTGGACTACTGCAATTCTCTACTTTCCGGCTACCCGGATAAAGCACTAAATAAACTTCAGTTAGTGCTAAATACGGCTGCTAGAATCCTGACTAGAACCAAAAAATGTGATCATATTACTCCAGTGCTAGCCTCCCTACACTGGCTTCCTGTTAAGGCAAGGGCTGATTTCAAGGTTTTACTGCTAACCTACAAAGCATTACATGGGCTTGCTCCTACTTATCTTTCCGATTTGGTCCTGCCCTACATACCTACACGTACGCTACGGTCACAAGACGCAGGCCTCCTAATTGTCCCTACAATTTCTAAGCAAACGGCTGGAGGTAGGGCTTTCTCCTACAGAGCTCCATTTTTATGGAATGGTCTGCCTACCAATGTGAGAGACGCAGACTCAGTCTCAACCTTTAAGTCTTTACTGAAGACTTATCTCTTCAGTAGGTCCTATGATTAAGTATAGTCTGGCCCAGGAGTGTGAAGGTGAACGGAAAGGCTGGAGCAACGAACCGCCCTTGCTGTCTCTGCCTTGCCGGTTCCCCTCTTTCCACTGGGATTCTCTGCCTCTAACCCTTTTACAGGGGCTGAGTCACTGGCCTACTGGTGTTCTTCCATGCCGTCCATGGGAGGGGTGCGTCACTTGAGTGGGTTGAGTCACTGACGTGGTCTTCCTGTCTGGGTTGGCGCCCCCCCCTTGGGTTGTGCCATGGCGGAGATCGTTGTGGGCTATACTCGGCCTTGTCTTAGGACGGTAAGTTGGTGGTTGGAGACATCCCTCTAGTGGTGTGGGGGCTGTGCTTTGGCAAAGTGGGTGGGGTTATATCCTGCGTGTTTGGCCCTGTCCGGGGGTATCATCGGATGGGGCCACAGTGTCTTCTGATCCCTCCTGTCTCAGCCTCCAGTATTTATGCTGCAGTAGTTTATGTGTCGGGGGGCTAGGGTCAGTCTGTTACATCTGGAGTATTTCTCTTGTCTTATCCGGTGTCCTGTGTGTATTTAAATATGCTCTCTCTAATTCTCTCTTTCTCTCTTTCTGTCTTTCTCTCGGAGGACCTGAGCCCTAGGACCATGCCTCAGGACTACCTGGTATGATGACTCCTTGCTGTCCCCAGTCCACCTGGCCGTGCTGCTGCTCCAGTTTCAACTGTTCTGCCTGCGGCTATGGAACCCTGACCTGTTCACCGGACGTGCTTGTTGCACCCTCGACAACTACTATGATTATTATTATTTGACCATGCTGGTCATTTATGAACATTTTAACATTTTAACATCTTGACTATGTTCTGTTATAATATCCACCCTGCACAGCCAGAAGAAGACTGGCCACCCCTCATAGCCTGGTTCCTCTCTAGGTTTCTTCCTAGGTTTTTGGCCTTTCTAGGGAGTTTTTCCTAGGGAGTTTTTCCTAGCCACCGTGCTTCTTTCACATGCTTTGCTTGCTGTTTGGGGTTTTAGGCTGGGTTTCTGTACAGCACTTTGAGAATATCAGCTGATGTACGAAGGGCTATATAAAAATACATTTGATTTTGATTTGAAATTTGAATGCCAACCAGCCGTGCAGACCACATAAAGGGAACACCGTGGCACACCGCGAGGGAGACAGAGAGAGAGGAGCCAAATTTGAGAAGGGACAAACCTAGGTTATTTTGTTATGTTTATTTTGTTGCCTAGTAAAGTCGTGTTTTCTGACTAGAACCTCCCTGTCTCTGTGATAATCTCTGCACGCTCAACCCAACACCCCACGGTTTACCACATATGGTGGAGAATACGGGCACCTCAGTAGCTTTGGGTGCCGTGGGGTCGAGCGTCTGGAGATTGCCATGGAGGAACTGGTGGCTCAGTTTATACTCAGCCAACAGAAGCAACAGGCTCTCCAGAAGCAAGCGCTGGAGGAGCAGTGCCAACAAAACAGACTGATAGCGGAGATAGCCTAGTTGAAGGGTGGGATGGCTCAGGAGTCTGGTCCAAATCAGTTCCTGGTCAAGTTAATGGAGGACGATGACGTGGAGACGTATTTGTGCATCTTCGAGAGGACGGCGCAGAGGGAAGGGTTGCCCAAGCCCAAGTGGGCCAGCCTTTTGGCACCCTATCTCTCCGGGAAGGCCCAGAAGGCCTACTTCGACTTGAACGCCGACCAGGCAGCAAATTATGAGGGACTCAAACGTGAGATTCTGAGCCATTATTAAGCCTCGCACGCCGTGCACAATTGGTCCATGACTGGGCCTTTGGCCTCCACCTTCTCCCCCGCGCTCAGATGAGCGACCTGGTATGCCAGACCAAGGGCTGGCTACTGACCAACGTACCGTCCCTCCCGACAATCGATAAGGTCGTCCTAGATCAGTACCTTCAGGCCCTCCCCTAGGAAGGCGATGAACCCCCAGAGCCTGGAGGAATTGCTGACTGTGGTGGAAACCCACCAGAACACCCAAGACCTGCTGAAAGGGGCCCGGGCGGAGAGAGTGGACGCAGGGTGGGGGAAGAAAAACACAGAGAGAGGCGAGGGGCTGAAGGGGACCCGGACGGAACCAGCCAAGGCTGTGAAGCGGGAGGGCGACCCGAACCGACGACGACATCCGCTGCTGGACCTAGATCAGAGGCGCTGCTATGAGTGCGGCAAGCCCGGAGACGTTGCATGGCCTTCCCCGGCCGGGAGGAGTCAATGCTCTCCGCATCCCCCAGCTCCGGGGTAACCCGGATGGCGAGTTATGTCACCTCCTGTTGGGCGCACACCAAGACGGCCCCACCGATGGTTCCAGTATGATACGATGGCGTCGACACCAGCGCTCTGCTGGACTTCGGCAGCATGGTGACCCTGGCCCAACCACAGTGGCTCACACGAGAGGGGAAAGACGAACCGGGGGCGAGGAGATGACAAAAAGGTACCCAACAGTGCCGGTGCGGCTAACCACCCCAAGGTGGGAGCGCCAGATGCGCGTGGGGGCTGTTCCTAACCTGCCCGTGCCCATTCTCGGTAGACAGTCACTGTGGAGGAGGGGCCTGGGGAGGCGTGCGCGAGGTAGGAAGGAGAAGAAAAAGGATGGTCACCTGCGCAACCCACTCCCCGCCGCGAGAGGTGTCCACTGGACCCGAGTCGGACCAGGAGGAGGGAGATGACCCCACACCGGGAAGCGAGCCATCGTCTGAGGAGGAACCTCAGGCTACACTTTATGGAGGTGGAGGCACTCGACGGATCGACCGACACGGGAATCATCACGGGCCAGTTTGGGACAGCCCAGTTAGAAGACCTCAACCTCCAGAACGCGAGGGGCCAGGTGATTGCGGTGGATGGCATGCTATTACCCGAGGTAACTGAGTGGTGCTACCCCCACTTCGACATCAAGCATAATTTATTGTATCAGGTAGTAAAGCACAATGGGGAGACAAAAGTAGCTCTTCAGTTATTCTTCCGGTGGGTATTCCGCAGGAAGCAGATGCTGAAGAAGGTCATCGAGAGAGACGGGAGGAACTGGGACCAGCTGCTGCCCCACCTGATGTTCTCGGTGCGCGAGGTACCCCAAACGTCCACTGGGTTCTCCCCCTTTGAGCTCTTGTATGGCCGTCGGCCCCGCGGACTGCTGGACCTAGCCAAGGAGGTCTTGGAGGAGCAACCGACCCCCCTTCTCAGTGTGGTGGAAAACGTGTAGGAGATAAGGGAGAGGATGACGGTGATTTGGCCAGTGGTGAGGGAGCACATGGCCCAGGCGCAACGCGCCGAGGAGCGCGTATACAACCAGGGGGCCCAACCACGAGAGTTCCATCCGGGTGAGAAGGTCTTGGTACTGATCCCCACAATGGAGAGCAAATTCATGGGTACTTCGCATGGGCCCTACAACATCGTGGAGCGGGTAGGAGAATTATAAGGCCCGCCAACCAGGGTGGAGAAAACCCCTTCAGCTTTACCATGTGAACCTAATGAAGAAGTGGCATGAACGAGAGGCGCTGTGCAAGCGCTCCGAGAGTTGGTCCAGTGGAATACGGCCGCGTTCTCCGAGGTGCCGGGCCGCACGGATCTCGTGGAACATCATATCCACACACGTCCGGGAGAAAAAGTCCGTAAACAGCCATACTGGATACCAGAATCCCGGAGGGCGGCGGTCCAGTGGGAAGTGATGACAATGCTAGAGATGGGGGTACCGGAGGAGTCCCACAGTGAGTGGTCTAGCCCTATAGTGCTGGTACCAAAACCAGACGGAACCGTCCGCTTCTGCAATGACTCCCGGGGCCTGAACGAGGTCAGTAAATTAGACGCCTACCCCATTCCCCGGGTGGATGAACTGATTGACCACTTGGGGAAGGCAAGATACGTCAGCACACTGGACCTGACGAAGGGGTACTGGAAGGCCTTCTCCACCCCGGGGGGTATACCACTACCAGGTTCTTCCTTTCAGGCTCCACGGGGCCCCAGCGACCTTTCAGTGACTCATGGACCCGTCTTGCACTGTTGAGTACGCTGCTGCTTATTTAGATGATATAATCGTGCACAGTGACAGTTGGGAGTCCCATCTCTGTAGGTTACAGGCGGTGGTGGATGCACTAAGGGATCCGGGGCTGACCTCGAACCCCCAAAAGTGCAAACTGGGCTACGCCGAGGTGGAGTACCTGGGCTATCGAATCGGGCATAATAACAAAAAATAATAACAAAAAATCAACGCCATTAGGGAATGGCCGGTCCCCTGAACCAAGAGGCAGGTGAAGTCGTTCTTGGGGTTAGCAGGCTACTACAGTCGATTTGTGCCTAACTTTGCCGCAATAGCTTTTCCCCTCAGACATAATGAAGGCACACCTACCCCAGACGGTGCGATGGACGGAAGACACAGAGGCGGCGTTCCAGGCCCTGAAGGACACGGTATATTCGCACCCGGTACTCGTCACCCCGGACTTCTCAACAGACCTCCTGGTCCAGACAGACGCGTCTTGTCCTTAGAGCAGGAAGGTGAGGAGCACCCTATCATGTATATCAGCAGGAAGCTCTGCCCGAGGGAGAAGTACTCGATTGTCGAGAAGGCGTGCCTCGCTGTGAAGTGGGCGCTGGACACCTTCAAGTATTACCTCCTCGGGAGAAAGTTCACCCTGATCACTGACCATGCCCCCAATGTGTGGATGGTAAGCGGTAAGGACACGAATGATCGCGTCACCTTCTGGTATCTGTCATTACAGCGTTTCTCTTTCTCTATCATGCACAGGTCAGGGGCACAGCACGGCAATGCTCTCCAGGAGGAATGCAAACTTAGCCCTGAGCACGCCTCCCTCTCAGTCAGGGCTAAGGGGGGAGGGGGGTGTGCGGTATTCCGGAAGTCTACCCCGGGGGTTGGTGATAGAGGGGAGGTACGTTCCGTGACATTGGCTCCCTCTGCTGGGAGTACACGGGCTGGGCACCCCGACGCTGATGGTCCCAAAGTAGAGGTAATTAGGGGAGAGTGCCAACCAGCCGTGCAGGCCACATAAAGGGAGCACCGTGGCACACCGCGAGGGAGACAGAGAGAGAGGCACGGAACCGAATCTGAGAAGAAGGACCGAGCCAAACTTAAGTTATTTTGATATGTTTATTTTGTTGCCTAGTAAAGTCGTGTTTTCTCTGCATGCTCAACCCAACACCCCACGATTTACCACAACTCTTAAAAAATAGGTGCTATCTAGAACCTAAAATGGTTCTTCAGCTGCCCCCACAGGTGAACCCTTTAAAGAACTATTTTTGGTTCCATGTAGACAACGATCAGATTCCATATAGAATCCTTTCCACTGAGAGTTCCACATAGAACCCAAAAGGGTTCTACCTGGAACCCAAAATGGTTCTACCTGGAACCCAAAAAGGGTTCTCCTATGGGGACAGCAAAGGACCCTTTTGGAACCATTTTTTCTTAGTGTAGACACTGATCTAAGGTAAGTGTTGCTACCTGTAAGAACAGAGGCAGGGCAAGTGTTTCCAGAAAAACCTACTGCACCAGTTCTAGGAATTCCTAGAAACTACACAGACAGCCAGACAAGTCAAGTACAGTCAAATCCTCCAATTTGTCTCTCTGTCTGAGATCAATGTGTTTCAACTGATTGTATGTCTCTCTACCTCTCCTGCTCTCTCTCCTGTGTTCTTACATTGTCTGATACAGCCCCATCTCACACTGTGAATGCCTCTTTCCAATGTTCTTACTTGCGCTCCATTAGAACCTTGGTCATGGTGGGGAGGAACTTCTCAAAGCGGATGTATCCCGTTGGCTCCTCCTCCTCAATCTAGGGGAACAGTTTGTTCACAAATATTATGGTCTGAAATTGTAGCAACATTTGTGGGGAATTTACAGTATGTGAGTGTTGGTCCTTTTTTTACTTCTACATTACGTGATTGTCCCCTGGCTTCTAACACCCTTCTACCTTTGCATTTGTTCTTCAAGAAAACAGAGTAAAACCAGCCATACCTGCTTAGTTAAATATGTCCCATTGTTGTCCTCTCTATGTTCATGTACATATGCACGGTTGACTGTAAGCCGCTTTGGATAAAAGTGTCTGCTAAATGACATACTGTATACTGTTATTATGTATTTGATCAAAAGGATGCCCTTACCTCTGCTATGACGTCATGTAGCTCCCCTTCGTTAGGGAAGCAGCCTAGGGAGCGGATGATAGTGCCGATCTCCCTTCGACAGAAGCACAGCACCACCATATAATACAACACAGTATAAACCTAAATCATTGTGGTAAGCCTATTTAGTATCATGTCTGTTGTAAGCCTGTCTACGTGGGCCTGACTATATCATTCTGCTCACCTGACATCCACTGTCTTGTTTAACTCGTGGTCAAACACATCAAAAGCAGCGCGGATCTTCTTGTGGACCTCCGATACTATGGCCTCTACAACAGCAAATACAACAGACAAATCAAAAGCCCGTCGTTAGCTGAAACTAGTGCTACCTTTCAAATGTATCTCAAATTACCTGTATCTACAAGTTAAAGCGATAAAACAACGATTTAAATAGATTTTGAAGCCCATTTCATACCTGCGCTTTCCTTGTCTTCAGACATTTTCTTTATTTACTGTTGTTGCTAGGAGACCATATATAGTTTTTGATTGGCAGGACCACTAAACTAGCGCAGGATTCAATGTTTTGGAAAGTTCAAGTAGAAACTTGTAAAATAGAACTCGCCATGCCTCTCCGACATGTAGACCAAGCAATCTGTTGGCTCTATTCAATGCATTTCTATCTGCAACCTTCGACAAAGTTTGGCAACTGAATGTGGCCCTAGTTGATTTTAGCAGTTCGAGATATAAATGGCCAGAGATAAGGTTCTGACCACACTGGTAGTGAATGTCAGTTTGTGTTCTAATGTCTCATTTATAAAAGAAGTGTATATTTCTATTGCACGGTCCAAAGCCAGACTTTTTCGATGCGTAACGAATTGTGAAAAATCTTCGCTTCATATTGTCAATAATGACGGTAGACATTAGGCCACAGCAAGATATAAAAGCCATTGTATGGATGCACGGCTGTTATGTGGTAGGAGACTAAAGGATAAAAGCTGACTGCTTTATTCGTGTCATTACGGTAGGGCTATATTACTGCCCTTGGCAAGCTCTCAGCAGCAGCACAGATGTCAGTAGTGGGACGTGCTTAGAAAGGGTGCGGGCTTGGCGCAGTGGAAATTATAGGCGACTGCTATCACCAAGTCGGCCATCTGTACACTGGGCTTTTATCTTCGTGTTTCGAATTTCAAAAACACAGTCGACAATAGGGATTTTTATCGAATTGTATCGATATTTATTTAATAATTTAATAGCACAATGAGCTCTATCAACGTGAAGAAATTAAAGGTAAACGAGTTGAAGGACGAGTTGAAGAAGAGGCAGCTGTCGGACAAGGGGCTGAAGGCGGATCTTATGGACCGGCTGCAGGCCGCGCTGAATGAAGAGGCTCTAGCCGGAGGAGCAGAGACCGGGGAGAACGGCGGCCAAGGCGAAGGGGCTGTCGGCCTGAATGACATGGGCGAGGAGGACTTGGCTGAAGACCTGGTTGAGGAGAGGATGGAGGCGGACGGAGTAGAGGATGAAGATAAGTGCGAAGGGAAAGCAGAGAAAGAATGCGCCAATATCGACGATGATATGGGGGAAGAGGAGGATGCGGGAGTAGATATGGATAAATCGGACGAGGATGAAGATGCTCTACTGAAAGAAGAGGAGGATGATGATGATGAGGAGATGGATAAATTCGATGATGATGATGCTGCACTAGGGACTCTCCCTCGAGAGGGTAAGCGATGCAAGCCAGCTAATCGACCCTGCTGCCATGGTTGCAGCAGCGGCTAGAGTTCACGTCTTGCATGACAGTTCAGAATCAAAGATAGGTCAACTGGTTAGCCTGCTAAGCTTGCCAGTTAGGTCGGAACTTCTGCGAGGATTCATGTAGCTAGCTAATTGTAGACAATAAGCTTTTGTACGGCTGCAATTGACAGGTGTATGTTTTTACGCAATGGTTTTGTGTTCCGGGTTTGCATTTCTTCAAGCGGCAGACAAAGATGCTCTTGCCGGTGTGCAGATTGTCGTTGGCTAGCTAGCTACCATTAGCTGCTAAAGTGCAAACAGTGGCTCCTACTGGCGAGAGAGAACGCGGCAGGCTGACTATCTTTTCCGTGAGACGGTTTGTTTTTCCATAGGTATAAATACGTCTATGCGCATAGCCTAGTTTAATAACGTTGGTTTTAGGAAATGTGGAAGACAAGTTATCTAGCTAGCTGTCAGTCGTATCTAGCTTTATTTTTTTATTTTATTTTATTTTTTACATTTTATCAACAAGGTACTAAGTTAATATTTGGTCAAGGCTGCCATGGCTGTAGAAACTGAAAATGTGTGGTGCTTCACACACATCAATATCCATTGATATTGGAGGGGGGGTACTAACTGGTATTAAAGGGGGTATTGTTATTGCTCTTGATGGTTCCTTGTTATTCATGGACCAGATCACCATATTTGGAATTATTTTCAGATCTACCCTTACCTTTGTAGTCCATACATTGCAACTCATGTAGATACCTGACAAATCAAAACACCTACCTAGCCACCTAGCTGAACTGTGTGGACCAACATGTAACATCTGGGTCCTACACTTGGGGGGCGGGACGCACCTCAATACCTGCTTTGTTATTGTTTTATTTCCAAAGGGGATGCGGACAAAGACACGAGCGCTGAGCAGAAGAATAAGAAGGGTGTTAAGAGACGCCGGGAGGAACATGGAAGGGGCTACTTTGAGTTTATTGAAGAAAGCAAGTACAGCCGGTAAGGATGGTGCAGTAGCTGGGTTAACCCTCGGTTAGCTCCGAGTCACCCTGGCCTGCACAACTGCCAGCTCTCTGCCTTATCGAACTGCTGTGTTGACATTAACAGCCAACACAGTCCTTAATGCTACCCCTGCTGCTAAGAAACATATTTTTTCCCATTTACCTCTACATGGGTATTACCTTACTAGAACCTGTTATTACTGAATACAGGGTTGACAATATGCATGCAAAGCCCAACTGTAGTGTAGATAATGGTGGTTGGTGCTATAGCTAGTTAGTGATAGGAATGGTTATGGGGTGGTCTGTGGGGATGCTATATTGAAGGGGACGGTCTGGATGCCGCTGGGAGGGTGCCTCACCCACACGCTGTGGGACAGTAGAGAGGCACGGTGGGACAAAGAAGGTGGGGGGGAGGGTTCTGTCTCTCTGTCGGTCCAGTTGTGTTAAACTTGGGCAACTTTTATATGCTTTATTTTTTCCCAATGGTAGAATGCAATAAGTGTGAGTGAGAGTGATTTGATTATTGGCCTCTAATATTGATTAAATTCTCTCCTTACAGGCCATTGTCTTTGATACATGTGTTATAAACGGCTTCACTGGTTAGCAGATATACAGCTATTCTGTAGCTCAACAAATCTGATGTCATTGTTTTTAGAACTTAATTTTAAACCTATATGATTCAGGATTTTTGAAAAATAACTCTGTCACACAGCTCTCCAAATGACAAACAGAGCTAAATAACTTGACAGTTTTCTAGTGTGGGCATCCTCATCTAAAGTATAGGAATTGTGTGTACGTTCTGTTGTTCTTGTGATGAGGTATGATCTTCCAACAACGTTCTATCACTTATATAGCCTCCCAAGAGAGGAAATGCATATCCAATGATACATTGACATTGGTGAACTTTAGGTGATGTTCCCGACTAATTTGTTTTATCACACCCTGCAGTTTCAGACTGAAGAATGTTACAACTTTAACTCAATTGTTGATAAATCCTGCCAGAACTGGTCAAAATGTAGGCTAGTGCAGTCTTTCCTCGAGATTATTCTCTAGTTGAGACTGAAAGGCCCCGATAGCAACATTTACACCTTCATGCACCAAAGTAGTTAATTGAAACCCATACAATGATAGGTTTTGTTTTAAATTCTGAGAGTGGTTTGATTTATTAGGATCCCCATTCGCCGACACCAATGGCGACAGATAGTCTTACTGGGGTCCAACAAATAACAAAAAAGACATTACAGACAAAAGACAATTTGGAATATCCAACACGTTTCTTATAAAAACAAGAAGTGACGCAGTCAGTCTTTCCTCAACTCTTAACCAAGAGAGACTGGCATACATAGTATTAATATTAGCCATCTGATTACAATGAAGAGCAAGACGTGTCGTTCTTTCTGGGCCAGCTGCAGCTTAACTAGGTCTTCTTTGCAGCACTTGACCATATGACTGGACAATAATCGTAGCTGTTTACATACCACCACAGTCAGAGGCTGGACTAAGACCGCATTGAATGAGCTGTATTCTGCCATAAGCAAACAAGAAAACGCTCACCCAGAGGCGGTGCTCCTAGTAGCCGGGGATTTTAATGCAGGGAAACTTAAATTTGTTTTACCTCATTTCTATCAGCATGTTAAATGTTTAACCATAGCGGGAGAAAAACTCTGGACCACCTTTACTCCACACACAGAGACCCATACAAAGCTCTCCCTTACCCTCCATTTGGAAAATCTGACCATAATTCTATCCTCCTGATTCCTGCTTACAAGCAAAAATTAAAGCAGGAAGCACCAGTGACTAGATCAATAAAAAAGTGGTCAGATGAAACAGATGCTAAGCTACAGGACTGTTTTGCTAGCACAGACTGGAATATGTTCCGGGATTCCTCCGATGGCATTGAGGAGTACACCACATCAGTCATTGGCTTCATCAATAAGTGTATCGATGACATCGTCCCCACAGTGACTGTACGTACATACCCCAACTAGAAGCCATGGATTACAGGCAACATCCGCACTGAGCTAAAAGCTAGAGCTGACGCTTTCAAGGAGCGGGACTTTAACCCGGAAGCTTATAAGAAATCCCGCCCTCAGACGAACCATCAAACAGGAAAAGCATCAATACAGGACTAAGATCGAATCATACTACACCGGCACTGACGCTTGTCGGATGTGGCAGGGCTTGCAAACCATTACAGACTACAAAGGGAAGCACAGCCGAGAGCTGCCCAGTGACACGAGCCTACCAGGCGAGCTAAACTACTTCTATGCTCGCTTTAAGGCAAATAACACTGAAACATGCATGAGAGCACCAGCTGTTCTGGAAGACTGTGTGATCACACTCTCCGCAGCCAATGTGAGTAAGACCTTTAAACAGGTCAACATTCACAAGGCCGCAGGGCCAGACGGATTACCAGGACGTGTACTGCGAGCATGTGCTGACCAACTGGCAAGTGTCTTCACTGACATTTTCAACCTCTCCCTGATGATGCAATCTCTATTGCACTCCACACTGCCCTTTCTCACCTGGACAAAAGGAACACCTATGTGAGAATGCTATTCATTGACTACAGCTCAGCGTTCAACACCATATTGCCCTCAAAGCTCATCAATAAGCTAAGGACCCTGGGACTAAACACCTCCCTCTGCAACTGGATCCTGGACTTCATGACGTGTCGCCCCCAGGTGGTAAGGGTAGGTAACAACACATCCGCCACGCTGATCCACAACACAGGGGCCCCTCACGTGGGGTGCGTGCTCAGTCCCCTCCTGTACTCCCTGTTCACTCATGACTGCATGGCCAGGCACGACTCCAACTCCATCATTAAGTTTGCCGATGACACAACAGT
This sequence comes from Salmo salar, assembly GCF_965601325.2. Taxonomy (NCBI): domain Eukaryota; kingdom Metazoa; phylum Chordata; class Actinopteri; order Salmoniformes; family Salmonidae; genus Salmo; species Salmo salar. Next base: position 17,316,809 of record NC_138291.1, on the reverse strand, counting down.
GGTAGGCCTAATCAACGACGAGGCATGGCCTCACCTGGCCGTGTGGTGCCAGGACAACAACCTCTCCCTCAACGTGATCAAAACAAAGGAGATGATTGTGGACTACAGGAAAAAGAGGACCGAGTACGCCCCCATTCACGGGGCTGCAGTGGAGCAGGTTGAGATCACCAACAAACTAACATGGTCCAAGCACACCAAGATAGTTGTGAAGAGGGCACGACAAAACCTATACCCCCTCAGGAGACTGAAAAGATCTGGCATGGGTCCTGAGATCCTCAAAAGGTTCTACAGCTGTACCAATGAGAGCATCCTGACTGGTTGTATCACTGCCTGGTATGGCAACTGCTCGGCCTCTAACAGCAAGGCACTACAGAGGGTAGTGTGAACGGCCCAGTACATCACTGGAGTCAAGCTTCCTGCCATCCAGGACCTCTATACCAGGCGGTGTCAGAGGAAGGCCCTAAAAATTGTCAAAGACTCCAGCTACCCTAGTCATAGACTGTTCTCTCTGCTACCGCACGGCAAGCGGTACCGGAGCGCTAAGTCTAGGTCCAAGAGGCTTCAAAACAGCTTTTACCCCCAAGCCATAAGACTCCTGAACACCTAATCAAATGGCTACCCAAACTATTTGCACCCCCCCCCCCCCTTTTGCTATTCTCTGTTGTTGTCATCTATGCATAGTCACTTTAATAACTCTACCTACATGTACATAATACCTCAACTAACTGGTGCCCCCGCACATTGACTCTGTACTGGTACCCCCCCTGTATATAGTCTCACTATTGTTATTTTACTGCTGCTCTTTAATGTTACTTTTATTTCTTATTCTTATCTGTATTTTTTTTAAATGCATTGTTGGTTAGGGGCTCATAAGTAAGCATTTCACTGTAAGGTCCACACCTGTTGTATTCGGCGCATGTTGTAATGAACACGAGGGGAGACAGAGAGCTGGTTTCAAGCGCAGGGCGCAGCAGGTGTTTGATGCAAAGGACCAGAGGAGGAGGCAGGTAGCTGGGTCCAGGGGCAGGCAGAAGGTCATACACAGGGGTCCAAAAGGGCAACAGTACAGGCAGGGAAAAGGCTAGTATGGTAGTCCGGGAGATCAGGCAATAGGTAGATAACAGGAAATCCGATAGGCTGAAGTACAGGAAGGGAATAGACAAAAGGCGTCGTTAGTGAGGCAGGCAAAAACTTTCATATTCGGGAGGAGTAAATCATGGGGAAAACAGAGCTCCGAAAGCCATATGTCACAAAACAAACAATACCTCACGGTGATGGGGTGCAAAGAACTGAAGTAAATAGTGTGTGATAATGACATACGTGTGTGTGAACAGGTGATTAGAATTCAGGTGATTGGAATCTGGAGAGTGAGCTGCGTTCAGGGGATTTAGGTGTTTGAGGGTGTGAGTTGGAAGCAGACGTTACACATGAGACTAATAATATTTGATTTGATAATCATGATAAGATAAAACTAGAGCCTGCAGGACGTGCTTTGTCGAGTGTGGTGTCAAAAAAGCAGATCATCTCTTTATTACGGACAGCACGCTCCCCATCTTTACAACCATTGAATCTATATGTTTTGAGAATGACTGTTTACAATCTAAGGTAACACCAAGTAATTTAGTCTCCTCAACTTGTTCAACAGCCATACCATTCATTACCAGATTCAGCTGACGTCTAGACCTTAGGGAATGATTTGTACCAAATGCAATGCTCTTAATTTTAGAGATGTTCAGGACCAGTGTATTACTGGCCACCCATTCCCAAACAGACTGCCACTCTTTGTTAAGGGTTTCAGTGACCTCATTAGCTGTGGTTGCTCATGCATATATGGTTGAATCATTAGCTGGGATTGCTGATGCATATATGGTTGAATCATCAGCACATGGACACACATGCTTTGTTTAATGCCAGTGGCAGGTCATTTGTAAAAAATAGAAAAGAGTAAAGGGCCTAGAGAGCTGCCCTGTGGTACACCACACTTTACATGTTTGACATTAGAGAAGCTTCCATTAGGAATACGCTATTAGATGGATAGCTCTGAATCCACGATATGGTGGAGGTTGGAAAGCCATAACACATGTTTTCTCAACAACAATAATATCAAAGGCTGCACTGAAAGTACAGTACAGCTCCCACAATCTTCTTATCAATTTCTTTCAACCAATCATCAGTCATTTGTGCCAGTGCAGTACATGTTGAGTGCCCTTCTCTATAAATATGCTGAAAGTCTGTTGTTAATTTGTTTACAGTGAAATGGCATTGTATTTGTTCAAACACAATTCTTTCCAACAATTTGCTAAGAGCTGGCATTAAGCTGATAGGTCTGCTGTTAGAACCAGTAAAGGCCGCTTTACCACTCTTGGGTAGTGGAATGACTTTGGCTTCCATCCAGGCCTGAGGACAAAGACTTTCCTCTAGGCTCAGATTAAAGATATGACAGATAGGAGTGGCTATAGAGTCAACTACCATCCTCAGTAGCTTTCCATCCAAGTTGTCAATACCAAGAGGTTTGTCATTATTGATCGATAACAATCATGTTTTTAGTCACCTCTCCCACGCTAATTTTACAAAATTCAAACTTGCAATGCTTTTCTTTCATTATCTGTTTTTTTTATACATGAGTAAGATGGCTCACTGTTCGTTGTTGGCATTTCCTGCCTAAGTTTTCCCACTTGAGTGAGAGACATGTCCCTCCAGTGTCCTCCCCGGGCTGACCCTTCACCCCTTCATCTTCTCTCTTCCAGGGCCAAGTCCCCCCAGCCCCCCCTGGAGGAAGAGGACGAGGAGTTTGACGACAGCACTGTCTGCCTGGACACCTGTGAGTACACACACACACAGACCTGTCCACATGTGAGTATACACCTGTCCACATGTGAGTATACACCTGTCCACATGTGAGTACACACCTGTCCACATGTGAGTACACACCTGTCCACATGTGAGTACACACCTGTCCACATGTGAGTACACACCTGTCCACATGTGAGTACGTACACACACACCTGTCTACATGTGAGTACACACACCTGACCACCTGTGAGTACACACACACAGACCTGACCACATGTGACTACACACCTGACCACCTGTGAGTACACACACACAGACCTGACCACATGTGACTGGATAGCTGTGGGTAGAATTTGTACAATTATTGAATAACACCTGCAGCAGTGCACATCTTTTAGTTGAACTGTGAAGTTCACAAGTGTGTGTGTGTATGTGTGTGTGTGACCATAGATAACAGTGACCTGCACTTCAAGGTGTCCCGGGACCGTTATAGCGCGTCATCCCTCACCATGGAGAGCTTTGCCTACCTGTGGGCTGGAGGCAGGGCTTCCTACGGAGTAGCTCAGGGCAAGGCCTGCTTTGAGATGAAGGTGAGGAGAGATATCATCATCATCATCATCATCAACAACACACACACACACGTGGTCAATCAATCGATCAAGTTTATTTTATAAATACCTTTTTACATCAGCAGTTGTCACAAAGTGCTTTACGGATACTCAGCCTAAAACTACTGATGATGATGATGATGGTCATGACAAACACACACACACACACACACACACACACACACACACACACACACCTCACCCTCGGTGTGTTCTCCCCAGATCATTGAGAAGATCCCAGTGAAACATATCTCCAGTAAAGGCATGGACATCCACGAGGTTCTGGTGGGCTGGTCACTAGCCAATGGAACACTGTTACTGGGTGAGTGAACCATTAGACCAACCAATATAATTCAGTGGACTCCTGATATATGCTAAGGATAACCCCAGGTGTGTTGTGCTGTTGTATGGTAACTCCTTGTCTGACTGTGTGTCTGTCTGCTTTGACGTCCTCAGGAGAAGAGGAACACTCGTATGCCTTCTCTGCCAAAGGGAAGAAAACCACCAACTGTGTCACAGAAGACTTCGGAGAGTGCTTCGATGAAAACGATGTCGTCGGGTGCCTAATTGTAAGATATTTTAATGATCCCTTTTGTTTGTCACATTTCGCTCAAAGAGCTAAATAGACACTTTAGCCAGTTAAAAAATAAACATCAGCTAACAGATTAAACTGCTGCTGCTTTTTCCACTGATGTTGATGTTCGTCCTCTCTCCTGCAGAACTTTGAAGGCTCGGAGGTGGAGCTGTCGTTCAGTAAGAACGGTCAGGACCTTGGCGTGGCCTTCAAGGTGGACAAGGCATCTCTGGACGGACGGCCCCTCCTCCCTCACGTCCTCTGTCACAACTGTGCTGTGGAGTTCAACTTCGGCCAGAGGGAGGCGCCACTGTTTGTCCCACCGGCCGGCTACAGCTTCCTACAGCAGGTCCCTGTGGGCAAGAGGGTCCGAGGCCCCAAGGGGCCTGACACTAAGGATGACTGTGAGGTGAGTGCGTGCTGGTTTTCATGTTATTGAATGTCCATGTGGTATTTTCATAATTTCCATTTCCAACTCTGTATCCCACATTTGACAACACATGATTTTGTAGCCATGATCAAAATGTATCTTACTCTCCCAGGTGATCGTGATGGTAGGCCTGCCTGGCGCTGGGAAGACGACGTGGGTAACCAAGCACACTCAGGAGCACCCTGGGAAATACAACATCCTGGGAACCAACACCATCCTGGAGAAGATGATGGTGAGTGATGCTAAAAGGGACAGGACAGTTCAGCAGTTCAGCTTAAAGGGACAGGACAGTTCTACAGTTCAGCTTAAAGGGACAGGACAGTTCTACAGTTCAGCTAAAAGGGACAGGACAGTTCTACAGTTCAGCTTAAAGGGACAGGACAGTTCTACAGTTCAGCTTAAAGGGACAGGACAGTTCTACAGTTCAGCTTAAAGGGACAGGACAGTTCAGCAGTTCAGCTTAAAGGGACAGGACAGTTCAGCAGTTCAGCTTAAAGGGACAGTTCAGCAGTTCAGCTTAAAGGGACAGGACAGTTCAGCAGTTCAGCTTAAAGGGACAGGACAGTTCAGCAGTTCAGCTTAAAGGGACAGAGCAGTTCAGCAGTTCAGCTTAAAGGGACAGGACAGTTCAGCAGTTCAGCTTAAAGGGACAGGACAGTTCAGCAGTTCAGCTTAAAGGGACAGGACAGTTCAGCAGTTCAGCTTAAAGGGACAGGGCAGTTCAGCTTAAAGGGACAGAGCAGTTCAGCAGTTCAGCTTAAAGGGACAGGACAGTTCAGCTTAAAGGGACAGGACAGTTCAGCAGTTCAGCTTAAAGGGACAGGACCGTTCAGCAGTTCAGCTTAAAGGGACAGGGCAGTTCAGCTTAAAGGGACAGGACAGTTCAGCAGTTCAGCTTAAAGGGACAGGACAGTTCAGCGGTTCAGCTTAAAGGGACAGGACAGTTCTACGGTTCAGCTTAAAGGAACAGGACAGTTCAGCACTTCAGCTTAAAGGGACAGGAAAATTCTACAGTTCAGCAGTTCAGTTTAAAGGGACAGGACAATTCTACAATCCAGCAGTTCAGCTGAAAGGGACAGGACAGTTCTCCAATTCAGCAGTTCAGCTTAAAGGGACAGGACAGTTCTACAGTTCAGCAGTACAGTTTAAAGGAACAGGACAGTTCTACAATCCAGCAGTTCAGCTGAAAGAGACAAGACAGTTCTACAATTCAGCAGTTCAGCTTAAAGGGACAGGACAGTTCTACAGTTTAGCAGTACAGTTTAAAGGGACAGGACAGTTCTACAATTCCACAGTTCAGCTGAATGGGACAGGACATTTCACCTTAAAGAGATACCTCACCTTAAAGGGTCAGTTCAGGTTGAAGGGACAGCTCACCTTAAAGGGTCAGTTCAGGTTGAAGGGACAGCTCACCTTAAAGGGTCAGTTCAGCTCTTGAAGGGACAGCTCACCTTAAAGGGTCAGTTCAGGTTGAAGGGACAGCTCACCTTAAAGGGTCAGTTCAGGTTGAAGGGACAGCTCACCTTAAAGGGTCAGTTCAGCTCTTGAAGGGACAGCTCACCTTAAAGGGTCAGTTCAGGTTGAAGGGACAGTTCACCTTAAAGGGTCAGTTCAGGTTGAAGGGACAGCTCACCTTAAAGGGTCAGTTCAGGTTGAAGGGACAGTTCAGGTTGAAGGGACAGCTCACCTTAAAGGGTCAGTTCAGGTTGAAGGGACAGCTCACCTTAAAGGGTCAGTTCAGGTTGAAGGGACAGCTCACCTTAAAGGGTCAGTTCAGGTTGAAGGGACAGCTCACCTTAAAGGGTCAGTTCAGGTTGAAGGGACAGCTCACCTTAAAGGGTCAGTTCAGCTCTTGAAGGGACAGCTCACCTTAAAGGGTCAGTTCAGGTTGAAGGGACAGCTCACCTTAAAGGGTCAGTTCAGGTTGAAGGGACAGTTCACCTTAAAGGGTCAGTTCAGGTTGAAGGGACAGCTCACCTTAAAGGGTCAGTTCAGGTTGAAGGGACAGTTCACCTTAAAGGGTCAGTTCAGGTTGAAGGGACAGCTCACCTTAAAGGGTCAGTTCAGGTTGAAGGGACAGCTCACCTTAAAGGGTCAGTTCAGGTTGAAGGGACAGCTCACCCCAAAGTCAGATGATTCCATACCTCAAAATTCTTTATTTTCCTTTGCCAGATCGCCAGTCTGAAACGCCAAATGAAGGATGTCACCAAACTCACCGCCATCTCCCAGCGTGCACCTCTTTTCCTGGGAAAATTCATTGAGATCGCTGCACGCAAAAAACGCAACTACATCCTTGACCAGGTAACCATGGTTACCCACATTGAAGCTTTTGTTTTTGTGTATTTGTTCAATTGTCGTTCTTTTTGAATATTTAGATGCCTTGTGAACAAACAACATTTGATTAAGCCAGCATCATCATGAGAAACAAATACTACTTTGTTGTATGGCAGTGTGAGAATGGAATGATTTCAGTAGGTGTATGGTTGGATATGACTTCAACCCTGGTACCTGTCTCTCTTCTCTCTCTTCTCTCTCTCTCTCTCTCTCTCTCTCTCTCTCTCTCTCTCTGCCAGACCAATGTGTCGGCCCCAGCCCAGAGGAGGAAGATGTGTCTGTTTGCAGGATTCCAGAGGAAGGCCGTGGTGGTGTGTCCTACTGATGACAACTACAAGCAGAGGACACAGAAGAAAGCCGAGACGGACGGTAAAGACGTCCCCGAGCACGCTGTACTCAAGATGAAAGGTGAGCTACAACAACCTAGAATACCTGACAGCCATAACACCTGTTACCTGTATCAATAACACATGAGAGCTTACATTACATTTGAGTCCTTTGGCAGACGCTTCTATCCGGGCTGACTGACTGATTTGTTAGGGGTTGATATATCTGGCTGTTTCCCTCCCGTCCTCCTGTAGGTATCTACACCCTGCCGGAGCCAGGGGATTGCTTCAGTGAGGTGAGCTTCGTGGAGCTGCAGAAGGACGAGGCCTCCAAGCTGCTGGACTTGTACAAGGAGGAGAGTCGCTCTGCCCTGCCCCCAGAGAAGAAGGCCAACCAGGGGGGCACGCCGCCCAAGAGAGGGGGCAGCCACCGCGGCCGTGGGGGCAGAGGGCAGGGGCAGTGGGGAGGAGGTCAGGGGCAGAGGGGGGGCAGAGGAGGCTTCCAGATCAGAGGCAACTTCAGGGGAGGTGAGCCGTGTGTATTTGACTCTGTAACTAACTATAATACTTGAGGTGTATGTTTGTGTACTTGGTATGTACAATATATATTGATCTGTGTGTTTGTCTCTGCCCAGGCCCAGGCCCTCGTGGTGGATTCAGTCGTCCCCCCAGAGGTTTCCTCCCTCCTCCGGCCTTCCGAGGGGGCTTCTCCAACCGGGGCAACTTCAACAGGGGGAGTGGGGGCATGCCCAGCAGGGGGGGTGGACCCAGGGGGGGTCCTGGAAGGGGCAACATGGGGGGTAATAGGGGTGGCAATATGCACCGAGGCAGCATGACCCGCGGAGGAGGTGGAGGTGGAAGAGGACGTGGGGACAACAGGGGCAACTTCACACAGGTGGGTCACTAGTTACTATACTTGATAGTGTCCTTGACTGGGACTACAACGAGTCTGACTCTATCAGCTAGAGTGGATTGTTGGATTATTTCATTTCTATATAGTTTTCTGAATATAACAACAACATACAGTACATTTGTATAACCCACCAATTGTACTGGAGGTCAGCTGGCAGTCCCAGGTGTCTGATGGCTGTTGTGTTTTCCGCAGAAGTTCAGAGGCAGAGGAGGCAACAATCGCAGCTTCAACAAGAACAGCAACTTTGGCATGAACAAGGCCCAGGCCTTCAACCAGAGCTGGCAGCAGGGGGTATGTACTGCTCCTGATGTAGCTGGACGTAGCGCAGCAGAGGCTGGGAAATGTTTGCACCTTAGGACCAATGGAATGGTTCAAAACTCTTACCTTTAACTTCTGTCTTTCATCTTTAGTTCTGGAACCAGAAGCCATGGAGCCAACAGTACCACCCAGGATACTACTGAGCATGTGCGGTAGAGAGACTGACTGACAGCACACAGACACACCCCCTCACTACAAACCCCGTCCACCCTGGCGCATATGCGTCAACTCCCGTTACGCTCCATTTTACCTTCTCCCCATCCTCCTTTTCCTCTCCTCTTCCTTCGTTTTAGGAAGAAAGAGCATTCCACTGCTGACATCGACTGCCGGTTCTGAGACAAAGACGACAAACGCTTTCTGGGCTCCTTTACTTTCTGCGTTTTGATTTTGTATATTTGTATTGCTTTTACGTTTCAGAGCCGGAGCTCTCAAGCGTTCGCCTTCAGAAACCTTGGCTTTCATCCAGCATGTGATGTCTCTTAAAAAACTTTTCAGGGTTCTGTGTTTTTATCTGTAAAGATGTACTTTTTAATACAACGATCATGATGATGATGATAAATATTTATTTCCGATGTTTTGCTTTATATTATGTTGTTTTATGTGTTTAAGAATCAGGAGAGGCTAGCTAGCACTCACTTTAGACACATGGCATTTGTGAGGTGTCGTAATTGTAGTCCTGCTGCAAATACGTTTGTTTCTAGTAAGTAAGGTGAAGTTTAAGCTGTAATAAAAAATGATATGCTTAAAAGATATATATAAAATAAATAAGTGTCATTTAACTAACAGACAGCCCACATAAACACAGGAATTGCTCTGGATGGTGCATCTTACTTGGTATGCGAATCCATATTTTTCAATGTCAAAGGTGTTAGAAAAGCCTTTGATATGAGAAGCACTGTCTCAGAGTAGCTGTCTTGTTAAAATGTCTTGCTATATCCTGCATCAGTGGCTCATACATCCAAGGCCGTCCTTCAGTAAGGCACTCCTTTATCTATCTTGAGTGGTCACATACTCAGTACTGCGTAGCAGATGGGCCATTCCATGACGCCTAGGGCGCGTTCAGTAGAGCACAACGTTATCTAACATTCAGATCAGGGATGGGCAACTGAAGGCCCTCGGACCAATTTCAAAATTTGGTTGTTGATCAGCAGTTTATTGTTTGTAATGTAAGTCACTGATAGTCACTCAATTAGCCCATGTCAGCTAAAATGTTTTAGATTGGAAAATGAGTCTAGCGGCCAGCTATCTAAACTTGTAGTAATCATGGTTGAATTACCTCCCGGAGGGCCCCCATGGATTTTGTTAGTCAGTCTCACTCAGATATCATATTAAAAACAGCTAATTTTCCTCTCCGCCCCATGGCAAAATGAATAGATTGGCATGAAATCAGTTATAAAATTGCAAAATGTTCTCTACACCCCATGGCTAAATGTGTAGAATGGCACGAAATTAGGATCACTCTGGGATAGAACTGTCCTGAATAGAGCTGACATGATTCCTTACACTACGTGTCGGAGAGGCAGGTTTGTTCTACGCAGTCATTTTTTTTATAGCCGATGGGGGTGGGGGTCACAAAAAAGCTGAACTCAGCATGAGGGGCCACAGTTCCATTCAAGAAGTACAACAAAAACCACAGTTTTACATCAATGTGTTCTCTCCAATAAACAATTATTTGAAAAATGGGTTTTAAGTGCCAACATTAAACATTTCACTCTTGGACTTACATGATCAACCTGGTCCTTAGCAGGTTTGTCTGAGTGAACCCAGCTTAAAGCACTTAAAGATACTACACAGCAATGTAAAAACATTACTGTGTAGAACAAACCTACCTTTCAGACACTTAGTGTAAGGAATAATGTCCGCTCCATTCATGAGTTCTATCTGCAACGTTCAGTATATTGCATCCTCCTGAACATGACCCTGTTTTCAACACCACTGATAACCTACTGTTAGCAGAAGAACTAGGAGTTCTCCTCACCACCTCTGATAACCTACTGTTAGCAGTAGAACTAGGAGTTCTCCTCACCACCTCTGATAACCTACTGTTAGCAGTAGAACTAGTTCTCCTCACCACCTCTGATAACCTTCTGTTAGCAGTAGAACTAGGAGTTCTCCTCACCACCTCTGATAACCTACTGTTAGCAGTAGAACTAGGAGTTCTCCTCACCACCTCTGATAACCTACTGTTAGCAGTAGAACTAGGAGTTCTCCTCACCACCTCTGATAACCTTCTGTTAGCAATAGAACTAGGAGTTCTCCTCACCACCTCTGATAACCTTCTGTTAGCAGTAGAACTAGTTCTCCTCACCACCTCTGATAACCTACTGTTAGCAGAAGAACTAGGAGTTCTCCTCACCACCTCTGATAACCTACTGTTAGCAGTAGAACTAGGAGTTCTCCTCACCACCTCTGATAACCTACTGTTAGCAGTAGAACTAGTTCTCCTCACCACCTCTGATAACCTACTGTTAGCAGAAGAACTATGAGTTCTCACCACCTCTGATAACCTACTGTTAGCAGTAGAACTAGGAGTTCTCACCACCACTGATAACCTTCTGTTAGCAGTAGAACTAGGAGTTCTCACCACCACTGATAACCTTCTGTTAGCAATAGAACTAGGAAGTTGGCGCTAAAGGCTCAAATCCCTTTGGTAAGGCCTAGAAGGCCCCATATTGACAGTGACACAGTCCAACAAATAGACATGCTTTTATCCTACAGTATGATGCTTTAAAGTGCTTAAGATTCCATAGTAATGTAATTTAAGTAACGATTTAAGGCCTTTAGTTGTTTATTGTAAATACTTTTGCAATTAATTTGATTGTAGAACTGTTATAAAAGGTAGTCCTTTTTTTGTGGATGGGGGTCATTTTTGTTGGTTTTATTTTTTCAACTGTCAAGGTGCGTACTTTTCATTGACATTTGGAAATCAAATTGTCTTGAATCAGTGCTTTTTGTGAGTTCCACTGGAATATTTAAGCTGGGCTCATTCAGACAACGCTGCTAAGGACCAGATTGATCATGTAAATCCAAGAGTGAAATGTTTCAATAGGGGAGCACCCTGTGTATGTTGTGTGTGTGTTTACTGTTTGTCTACTAATTGCATATTGGAGAGAACCACAATGGTATACAACTGTTGTTTCTGTTGTATTTATTGAATTGAACTGTAGATTAGGCCTAAATGTATTTTGGGACCAACACAGTGGAATAACCCTGACTTCTCAGAGAAGCATTTAAATCAGGCTGAAGTAAATGTTAATACTGTCTACTGTTTCAGCAGTCGTGTGGTACATAGCTTAGAGTGGGTTGGTGTGTTGAAAGAGTTATTATTGTCAACTCTCATCTTTTTACTCTGTGTATAAGCTGTATAAACTGACTGACAAAGGCTCATTATTGAAGGTGCCTTCAGAAGAAATTGTTACCCCTGGACTTATTCCACATTTTGTTGTGTTACCGCCTGAATTCAAAATGGATTAAATACATTTTTGAAGCTCACCCATCTACACACAATACCCCATAATGACAAAGTGAAAACCATGTTTTTAGAAATGTTTGCAAATTTATTGAAAATTAAATACAGAAAAATCGCATTTAGATAAGTATTCACACCCCTGAGTCAATACTTTGTAGAACCTTTGGCAGTAATTACAGCTGTGAGTCTTTCTAGGTAAGTCTCTAACGGCTTTCCACACTTGGTTGAGCAACATTTTTATTTATTTATTTTATGTAAACTTTATTTAACTAGGCAAGTCAGTTAAGAAGAAAATCTTATTTACAATGACGGCTTATCCCCCCGGCCAAACCCGGACGACACTGGGCCAATTGTGCGCCGCCCTATGAGCCTCCCAATCGCGGCCGGTTGTGATACAGCCTGGAATCAAACCAGGGTCTGTAGTGACGCCTCTAGCACTGAGATGCAGTGCCTTAGACCGCTGCGCCAGTTGGGAGCGCCAGTTGGGAGCCCCATTTGCCCATTATTCTTTTCAAAATTCTTCAAGCGCTGTCAAATTGGTTGTTGATCATTGCTAAACAACCATTTTCAGGTCTGGCCATATATTTTCAAGTCAATTTAAGTCAAAACTGTAACTTGGCCACTCAGGAACATTCACTGTCTTCTTGGTAAGCAACTTCAGTGTTGATTTGGCCTTGAATTTTAGGTTATTGTACTGCTGAAAGGTGAATTCATCTTCCAGTGTCTGGTGGAAAGCAGACTGAAGCAGGTTTTCCTCTTTGCCTGTGCTTAGCTCCATTCTGTTTATTTTTTTACCCTGAAAGACTCGTCAGTCCTTAATGATTACAAGCATACCTGTAACATGATGCAGCCACCACTATGCTTGAAAATATGAAGAGTGGTAAACACTTTGTATTCAGGACAAACATAATACTTTTTATTCAGGACAAATAAAGTGAATTGCTTTGCCACATTTTTTGCAGTATTACTTTAGTGCTTTGTTGCAAACAGGATGCATTTAAAAAAAAAAATCTGTACAGGCTTCCTTCTTTTCACGCTGTCATTTAGGTTAGTATTGTGGAGTAACCACAATGTTGTTGATCCATCCTCAGTTTTCTCCTATCACAGCCATTAAACTCTGTAACTGTTTTAAAGTCACCATTGGCCTCATGGTGAAATCCCTGACCGGTTACCTTTCTCTCCGGCTAGTGAGTTAGGAAGAACGCCTGTATCTTTCTAATGACTGGGTGTAATGATAAACCATCTAAAGTGTAATTAATAACTTCACCATGCTCAAACGGATATTCAATGTCTGCTTTTTTTCTTTTTTACCCTTCTACCAATAGGTGCCCTTCTTTGCGAAGCATTGGAAAACCTCCCTGGTCTTTGTGGTTGAATCTGGGTTTGAAATTCACTGCTCGACTGAGGGACAGATAATTGCATGTGTGGTGTACAGAGATGAGGTAGTCATTAAAAAATTATGTTAAACACTGTTATTGCACACAGAGTGAGTCCAGAGTGACTTGTTAAGCAAATTTGTACTCCTGAACTTACTTAGGCTTGCTATAACCAAGGGATTGAATACTTATTGACTCAAGACATTTCAACTTTACATTTTTAAGTCATTTGTAAACATTTTGAAAAACACAATTCCACTTTGACATTTTGGGGTATTGTGTGTAGGCCTGTGAATACTTTCTTAGGGTACTGTAGTATTATGAACCTGGGGTGTATTCGCTAGGAACCAAACAGAAGCAAACAGAACGAAATGGTGAGGGACTTACCGGAATTTGTCCAATAGAAACTACAGTTTCCGTTGCAAAACGTTTTCCGTTCGGGGTAAATGTTTTCCGTTTTCTGTTTCCAACTTCTGAATACACCCCCTGGTCTGACATAACTATGTTGTGTTAGTGTGGCGTAATAGAGAGCAGAGGACCATGGAACCAGGCCAGCCCAACCTAGCTTGACTGTCATGTAAATATCTTCTATTTCTGCTTCCATGGAATCATAAGGCACTATTTTGTTCCCCTTGAATGATATTAGAGTAGAAGGTACCGGTACATTTTATTTATGAGTCATGTCTTTAATGTGCGTTTTAAAATGAGATGGACAACAGAATGGACTGTGGTCACCTTCACAATCAAGTCTAATGCAAGGGCAACATGTCCCTTTTATGTTGTAAAATGTTGTTTTTTTTCAACAAACAATTTTATTGCCCATGTCAAATTGTTGTTCTAGGTAGACTTTGTTTAAGGAATATGTCTGGCACATAAAAGGAATACAATTAGAATGATTAAGGACGGCATGTTCTGTAAAACAGCAGGTGACTGGAGTGAGGCTTGCTTGTCTAAGTGCTAGTGGATGGAGACATTTCAAGTATTTGGTCTGACTTGTACTGTCTGAGACAATGTTTAACATTTTGTTTAACATAGACTACAACCTGTTTTTTGTTTGTTTCTTTTTTATTCCTTGCTATGTTTTGTATTTTGTTATGAGGACAAAAATATTAAAATAAGATGGAAAAAAGCTGACCAAATACTTACTTTACTTACTTTATTCCTTTTCTCACATTTTGTGAAGGGAAAGTGATAGCGATGCCCTTTTGAAAGGTATGAATAAAACGGTTCAAAACGTGTGTATGTGTGTTCCACCACAGGTTCCCAACCAGGGGTACTTGGCCTATCAACGGTGGGTACTTGAGAGGACTCATGAGGCCATAGGCTTACTGTCAAAATACGCATGAGGGGGTACTTCACGCATGAGAGGGCACTCCGGGCAGAGCCAAATTCAGTTGGTGGTACAGTAAGCGAAAAAGTTTGCGAACCATTGGAGTAGAACACTATGTCTAGTAGAGTCACCGCAAGAGGGCGATACAATGTTGTGCGCACTTACCTGACCTCAGGTACGACTGATTCAACCAATGGATCCAACATTGTTTTCAGAATTTAAAAAAATATAATCCAAAATTAGCTATTAGCTTAATTTGTAGCTGAAAATCTACTACAAATACTCAGAGATGGGTAGTATTTCTGTTATTTGTATTTGAAATACATATTTTAATTACTTCTGAGTATTTTGTCTGTCGTATTACACTGGGCTGAAGTACAGAAGCTGTAATTTGTATTGTCAAACTATAAAATACTTTTCTATACTATTTCTTTATAGTGGTTCACAATTTTGTGGCCCTCTTTCACCCTACATTGGTATCAAAAATCTGATAGCACTATGATGTAATAAGAGCGTCTGCTAAATTAACTAAATGTATATGTAAAAATGAACAATTGCAAAGCATGCTGAGTATTACTCTAATGAGCTCCGCCCCAAAATAAGGCCAATGACAATTCCCAGTGTGCTTTGCAGTTGTTAATTTTGACATATACATTAACATTTTGGTAATTTAGCAGACGCTGTTATCCAGAGTGACAGAGCATTCAACTAATGTAGATAAATACAATTATAAACTGGGGGTTCGAGCCCTGAATGCTGATTGGCTGAATGCTGATTGACCAAACTAGAGGTCGGCCGATTATGATTTTTCAACGCCGATACCGATTATTGGGGGGCCGAAAAAGCCTCTGCCGATTAATCGGCCGTTTTTTAAAATTGTATTTATTTGTAATAATGACAATTACAACAATACTGAATGAACACTAATTTTAACTTAATATAATACATAAATACTATCAATTTAGCCTCAAATAAATATTGAAACATGTTCAATTTGGTTTAAATAATACAAAAACAAAGTGTTGGAGAAGAAAGTAAAAGTACAATATGTGCCATGTAAAAAAGCTAACGTTTAAGTTCCTTGCTCAGAACATGAGAACTTATGTAAGCTGGTGGTTCCTTTTAACATGAGTCTTCAATATTCCCAAGTAAGAAGTTTTAGGTTGTAGTTATTATAGGAATTATAGGACTATTTCTCTCTATACGATTTGTATTTCATATACCTTTGACTATTGGATGTTCTTATAGGCACTTTAGTATTGCCAGTGTAACAGTATAGCTTCCGTCCCTCTCCTCGCTCCAACCTGGGCTCGAACCAGGAACACATCGACAACAGCCACCCTCGAAGCAGCGTTACCCATGTAGAGCAAGGGGAACAACCACTCCCAAGTCTCAGAGCGAGTGACGTTTGAAACGCTATTAGCGCGCACCCGCTAACTAGCTAGCCATTTCACATGGGTTACACCAGCCTAATCTCGGGGGTTGATAGGCTTGAAGTCATAAACAACGCAATGCTTGAAGAATTGCGAAGAGCTGCTGGCAAAACGCACGAAGGTGCTGTTTGAATGAATGCTTACGAGCCTGCTACTGCCTTCCATCGCTCAGTCAGACTGCTCTATCCAATATCAAATCATAGACTTAATTATAACATAACACACAGAAATACGAGCCTTTGGTCAATAATATGGTAGAATCTGGAAACTATCATTTCGAAAACAAAACGTTTATTATTTCAGTGAAATACGGAACCGTTCCGTATTTTAACTAATGGGTGGCATCCCTAAGTCTAAATATTCCTGATACATTGTACAACCTTCAATGTTATGTCATAATTATGTACAATTCTGGCAAATTAATTACGGCCTTTGTTAGGAATAAATGGATTTCACACAGTTCGCAATGAGCCAGGCGGCACAAACTGCTGTATATACCCTGACTGCTTGCACGGAACGCAAGAGAAGTGCCACAAATTCATGTTAGCAGGCAATATTAACTAAATATGCAGGTTTAAAAATATATACTTGTGTATTGATTTTAAAGAAAGGCATTGATGTTTATGGTTAGGTACATTGGTGCAACTACAGTGCTTTTTTCGCAAATGCGCTTGTTAAATCATCACCCGTTTGTCGAAGTAGGCTGTGATTCGATGAGAAATTAACAGGCCCCGCATCGATTATATGCAATGCAGGACATGTTAGATAAACTAGTAATATCATCAACCATGTGTAGTTAACTAGTGATTATGTTAAGATTGATAGTTTTTTAAAAGATAAGTTTAATGCTAGCTAGCAACTTACCTTGGCTTCTTGCTGCCCTCGTGTAACAGGTAGTCAGCCTGCCATGCAGGCTCCTCGTGGAGTGCAATGTAAGGCAGGTGGTTAGAGCGTTGGACTAGTAACCGGAAGGTTGCAAAAACGAATCCCCCCTGAACAAGGCACTTAACCCCCGTTCCTAGGCCGTCATTGAAAATAAGAATGTGTTCTTAATCTGACTTGCCTAGGTAAATAAAGGTGTAAAAAAATATATATATATATATATATATATATATATATATATATATATATATATATATATAAATAATAAAAACAAATACCGATTACCGATTGTTATGAAAACTTGAAATCGGCCCAAATTAATCGGCCATTCCGATTAATCGGTCGACCTCTAGACCAAACGCATGTTTTTCAACCGTTTGCTGCCCGCACCCGCCCGCCCGACTAGCATCACTACTCTGGACGGTTCTGACTTAGAATATGTGGACAACTACAAATGCCTAGGTGTCTGGCTAGACTGTAATCTCTCCTTTCAGACTCATATTAAACATCTCCAATCCAAAATTAAATCTAGAATCGGCTTCCTATTTCACAACAAAGCATTCTTCACTCACGCCGCCAAACATACACCCCGTAAAACTGACTATCCTACCGATCCTCGACTTCGGCGATGTAATTTTAAAAATAGTTTCCAATACTCTACTCAGCAAACTGGATGCAGTCTATCACAGTGCCATCCGTTTTGTCACCAAAGCCCCTTATACCACCCACCACTGCGGCCTGTATGCTCTAGTCGGCTGGCCCTCGCTACATATTCGTCGCCAGACCCACTGGCTCCAGGTAATCTATAAGTCTATGCTAGGTAAAGCTCCGCCTTATCTCAGCTCACTGGTCACGATAACAACACCCACCCGTAGTACGCGCTCCAGCAAGTATATCTCACTGGTCATCCCCAAAGTCAACACCTCCTTTGGCTGCCTTTTCTTCCAGTTCTCTGCTGCCAATGACTGGAACGAATTGCAAAAATCGCTGAAGCTGGAGACATATTTCCCTCACTAACTTTAAACATCAGCTATCTGAGCAGCTAACCGATTGCTGCAGCTGTACATAGCCCATCTGTAAATAGCCCACCCAATCTACCTACCTCATCCCCATATTGTTTTTATTTACTTTTCTGCTCTTTTGCACACCAGTATTTCTACTTGCACATCATCATCTGCTATTTATCACTCCAGTGTTAATCTGCTAAATTGTAATTACCTCGCTACTATGGCCTATTTATTGCCTTACCTCCTCACGCCATTAGCACACACTGTATATAGACTTTTTTCCCCTATTGTGTTATTGACTGTACGCTTGTTTATTCTATGTGTAACTCTGTGTTGTTGTTGTTGTGTCACACTGCTTTGCTTTATCTTGGCCAGGTCGCAGTCGTAAATGAGAACTTGTTCTCAACTAGCTTACCTGGTTAAATAAAGGTGAAATAAAATAAAAATAAATATAGCCCTTAGCCGTGGTTTATTGGCCACATACCACAAACCCTCCAGGGTGCCTTAATACTATTATAAACTGGTTACCAATGTAATTAGAGCAGTAAAAATACATGTTTTGTCACATGCCCGTGGTATACGGTCTCATATCCCCGGCTGTCAGCCAATCAGCATTCAGGGCTCGAACCACCCAGTTTATAATTAAGGAGTAAGGCACGAGGGAGTGTGGTATTTGGCCAATATACTACGGCCAAGGGCTGTTCTTACGCACGACCCATCGAACCACCTAGTTTATAACATAGCGTCTACCACGGGTATGACAAAATATTTATTTTTACATTTGCAAAAGTATCTTATATTTTATTTTCATACATTGGTTTTTAGGATATTTTGCAGTTGTATTTTGTCATTGTAATTTATTCCCATCCCTGGAAATACTGTCAAACTTGCTCAAAAGTATCCCACTGTAGAGACTAGCTCAAACTGCAAGCCGAAGAATCTGGTTTCCACTAGTTACCACACAGCCACAAATAGCTATATAATAGAAATTCATGAAAACAAAAATGTGATTTTTGGTCTTAATGTAAGGTTAGGGTTAGGCATAAATTTAGCAGTGTGATGAAAGGTCAGTGTTAGGTTTAAAATCACATGTTAATAAGAAGGGAAATTGTAGAAAGAGGCGTGGTTTAGGGCTGTGGTAACTAGTGACGACGGAAGAATATGTGCCCTCCCCGAGCTAGCTACTTCCGCATTGTTGTCACTCCCCCTCCACAGCTACTGTTGACCCAGCTGCATACACGCTTGAAACCACCAACTCATCTGCCATCCCGTGGCTACTTGTCTTTTAAATCCAGTTTGTTTGCAAGCCAAGTTAGCGCTGTTCTCGTCCTTGCTGCTGTAGGAGTTCTGGCGAGTCCGCAGCCACTGCTGGCCATGGAGCGAGGAAGCGGGTTTTCGTTCATGAAGTATGGGACGGCAGCGTCTCTTGCGATGGTTCTGCTGGCGTACTGGTTACGACCTCCCGGGGAGTCAAGGCTGGATGACCGGCTGGACACGGTGCTGTCCTCCCTGCTGCGGGCTGAAAGCAAAGTGGGGATTAACAACGCCAGACCCAGGGTGGCGATAGGTGAGCATCCTGTATAACCAGCTAGCTAAGCCTAACATCAGTTAGCTAGCTCAATTTAGCCACATATATTAGTATTATCTCTGGTTTAGGTAACCTTGCTTTGATGCGCAGGAGAGGTGGTGCATTTTGGATGGGGTTCTGGATTGGTATGAAAACTATCTGGTAAAGCAAGCACCACCAGCTTTTTATGAAACCATTTTCAAATATTGTGGTTTTATGTAGCTTTAGCTAGCTAGTGAGCCAAATGCCATAATAATTAGGGAAGTAGCCTAGCTGGAATGTTTTGTTGTCGTTGACATTGTCAGTCAGACCCATTTGTTTCTTACTGTTCTTTGTTACACACTTTGTTGCCAATCAGGTACTGTACAGTATATGTATTGGGGAAATGTAGTTAGGTGTTGTTGGTTTAGGCCTAACTAGTTTTCCATTAACCAGTGATGAACAGCTATCTGTATAGACCCTCTTTGTGGACTCTGGGGCAACAAGCATGTGTTCTCAGCATTTAGGTATAAAAACTCCTTTACACAAACGAGAGAACCCTGAGGTATTTGGAGACTACTAAAGGCATCCAGCTTTGTAACTGTCACGAGTGTTACCAGTTTTTCTGCATTCTGGCCCCTAAAGCCACTGTTGACTTGTCCCAGTATCTACCAACATACTGACCCACCCAGCTATCTCTGCAGACACATGGCCAGACGGATTAAAGGTTGTGGAGATCTGGACAAGAGTCTGGTATGTGCCCCTGGGTCCAAGGAGTAACGTAGAGATTAGAGACAAGATCACATTTTATGGGTCGTAAACACATATTTAACAGATGTTATTGCAGGTGTAGCAAAGTGCTTGTGTTCCTAGCTCCAGCAGTGCAGTAATATCTATATCACAACAATGCACACATCTAAAAGTAAAATAATGGAATTAAGAAATATAGAAATATTAGGATGCGCAATGTTGGAATCCGGAGTATAAATGTTTGTGTGTGTGATGGGATTTATGGACAGTATGTGGATTGAATATGTAGTATATCTTCATAATACGTAGGATAGAGTATTATATGTACTGCAATAGTTAAATATGATGGCATTGACAGGAATACATTATTATACATATGAAATTACTACAATAGTATGTATGCATTATTAAAGTGATCAGTGTTCCATGTCTATGTACATAGGGCAGCAGCCTTTAAGGTGCAGAGTTGAGTAACAGGGTGGTAGCCGGCTAGTGACAGTGACTAAGTTCAGGGACTGGGTGGAGGCCGGCTAGTGATGGCTATTTAACAGTCTGATAGCCTTTGAGATAGACGCTGTTTTTCAGTGTCTTGGTCCCAGCTTTGATGCACCTGTACTGACCTCGCCTTCTGGATGATAGCGGGGTGAACAGGCCGTGGCTCGGGTGTTTGATGCCCTTGATGATCTTTTTGTCCTTCCTGTGACATCGGGTGCAGTAGGTGTCCTGGAGGGCAGGTAGTTTGACCCCGGTGATGCGTTGGGCAGACCTCACTACCCTCTGGAGAACCCTGCTGTTGTGGACGGTGCAGTTGCCGTACTAGGCGGTGATACAGCCCAACAGGAATGGGAGACATCATGGCATAGGCCAGACATAACCTCATATACTCAGTATTGCACATCCCCATTTCTCTGAACCTTGAATATAATGCTGTTGCACAACTGTATAATTCAATATCTGTGGGGGGGGGTGCTGACATAGTGAGCTTACTGCAGGGATTGGGGACTGTTGTGCAGGGGGCAACGAATTATGTTGCCTCCCAAATACTGTCTCCTTCCTCTCTCTGGGGTTGTGATTGTCTACAGTGTTAAATACTGTTAGCTTCTCTGTTAGCTTCTCTCCCTCCAGGTTTGGGGGTTGTGTTGTGATTGTCTACAGTATTAAATACTGTTAGCTTCTCTCCCTCCAGGTTTAGGGGGTTGTGTAGACATCCTCGTGGACGGGGTGAGGTTGCTGAATAAGATCGGCCTGCCACCTACAGACCAGCCTCTCCATCATGACTACATAGAGAACGCTGATCAGCTGGCACAGAGCTTCGCTTACTTCTTTGTCCCGGGAGCCGCTGCAGAGTGAGTCGCCAAGCACTGTGTGGTGTTAAATAACTGAAGGACCATGTTAGAAGGCAACGGCGCTTAGGAACACGCGCGTGTGTGAAACTAAGAGACCAGGGGAGATATTTCTAGTTGAGGAGCAACATGGTGTTAGCAGGGTACACACTCAGAGTCAAGGGCCTGATATGCTACCACACCTTGTAGACTAAGGCATTAATCATAATTATTAGTCTAACTCCGTTCCTCTCACACGTTCTCATATCAACAATCTTTGGCTTGAACTCCAGTTATCATCCATTTCTATTTAAAGGGGCAGTCTGCAGTTGCTACATTAATGATATATACAGTGCCTTCAGAAAGTTATACATTTAGATAGTGTGTCACTGACCTACACACAATACCCCATAATGTCAAAGTGGAGTGATGTACTTAGACATTTTTACAAATGAATTAAAAGTGAAACGCTGAAATGTCTTGAGTCTGAGTATTCAACCTCTTTATGGCAGGCCTAAATACATTCAGCAGTAATATGTGCTTAATAAGTTGCATGGACTCACTCCGTGTGCAATAATAGTGTTTAACATGATTTTTTAATGACTACCTCATCTCTGCCCCACACATACAATTATCTGTAAGGTCCCTCAGTTGAGCAGTGAATTTCAAACAGATTCAACCACAAAGACCAGGGAGGTTTTCCAATGCCTCGCAAAGAAGGGCACCTATTTGTATTTTATTTGTACCTTTATTTAACTAGGCAAGTCAGTTAAGAACAAATTATTATTTTCAATGACGGCCTAGGAACAGTGCAGGGGCAGAACGACAGATTTTGACCTTGTCGGTTTGGGGATTCAAACTTGCAACCTTTCGGTTACTAGTCCAACACTCTAACCACTAGGCTACCCTGCCGCCCAGGGCACCTATTTTTATTTTATTTTACCTTTATTTAACTAGGCAAGTCAGTTCAGAACAAATTCTTATTGGGTAAAAATAAAAAAAGAAGACATTGAGTATCCATTTGAGCATGGTGAAGTTATTAATTACACTTTAGATGGTTTATCATTACAGACAGTCATTAGAAAGATACAGGCGTTCTTCCTAACTCACTAGCCGGAGAGGAAGGAAACCACTCAGGGATTTCACCATGAGGCCAATGGTGACTTTAAAACAGTTACAGAGTTTAATGGCTGTGATAGGAGAAAACAGAGGATGGTTTAAGGTTTAACAACAATGAGCAGTTTAAAAAATATAAATGCCACAATTTCAAAGGTTTCACTGAGTTACAGTTCATAAAAGGAAATCAGTCAATTGAAATACATTCATTAGGTTCTAATCTATGGATTTCACATGACTGGACATACAGATATGCATCTGTTGGTCAAAGATACCTTTAAAAAAATAAAATAGGGGTGTGGATCAGAAAACCTGTCAGTATCTTGTGTGACCACCATTTGCCTCATGTAGCACAACACATCTCCTTTGCATAGAGGTGATCAGGCTGTTTATTGTGGCCTGTGGAATGTTGTCCCACTCCTCTTCAATGGCTGTGTGAAGTTGCTGGATATTGGAGGGAACTGGAACACGCTGTTGATCCAGAGCATCCCAAACATGCTCAATGGGTGACATGTCTGAGTATGCAGGCTATGGAAGAACTGGGACATTTTCAGCTTCCAGGAATTGTGTACAGGCCTTTGTGACATGGGGTCGTGCATTACCATGCTGAAACAGAAGGTGATGGCGGCGGATGAATGGCACGACAATGGGCTCTCAGGATTTCATCACGGTATCTCTGTGCATTCAAAATTCTATCAATAAAATGCAATTGTGTTGGTTGTCTGTAGCTTATGCGTGCGCATACCACCACCACCATGTCAACGTTGTGAACAGAGCCCCATCAGCAAACCGCTCGCACACACAACGGCTTACACGCTGTCTGCCATCTGCCCGGTATAGTTGAAACCGGGATTCATCCGTGAAAAGCATATTTCTCCAGCGTACCAGTGGCCATTGAAGGTGAGCCAGTGGCCATTGTGCAAACCCGCAGTTTCATCAGCTGTCCGTGTGGCTAGTCTCAGACGTTCCCGCAGGTGAAGAACCGTGATGTTGAGGCCCTGGGCTGGCGTGGTTACACGTACTGCCAAATTCTCTAAAATGACATGGAGGTGGCTTATGGAAGAGAACTTAACATTAAATTCCCTGGCAACAGCTTTGGTGGATATTCCTGCAGCCAGCATGCCAATTGCATGCTCCCTCAACTTGAGGCATTGTGTTGTGACAATTGCACATTTTAGAGTGGCCTTTTATTGTCCTTAGCACAAGGTGCACCTGTGTAATGATCATGCTGTTTAATCAGCTTCTTGATATGCCACATCTGTCAGGTGGATGGATTATCTTGGCAAAGAAGAAATGCTCACTAACCGGGATGTAAGCACATTTGTACACACAATTTGAGAGAAATATGCTATTTATGCATATGAAACATTTCTGGGATCTTTTATTTCAGCTCATGAAACATGGGACCAACACTTTACATGTTTTTTGTTGTTCAGTGTAGTTACTCCACAATACTAACCTAATTGACAGTGAAAAGAAGGAAGCCTGTACAGGATAGAGAAACATGCATCCTGTTTGCAACAAGGCACTAAATGAATAGTGAAAAAAATGTGGCAACGCAATACATTTTTTGGTCATGAATACAAGTGTTTGGGGGTAAATCCAATACAACACATTACTGAGTACCCCTCTCCATATTTATAACCATAGTGGTGGCTGCATCATGTTATGGGTATGCTGGTAATCATTAAGGACTGGGGAGCTTTTCAAGATAAAAAATCAACAGAATGCAGCTAAGCACAGGCAAGATCCTAGAGGAAAACCTGGTTCAGTCTGTTTTCCACCAGACACTGGGAGATGAATTCACCTTTCAGCAGGACAATAACCTAAAAGCCAAATTTACACTGGAGTTACTTACCAAGAATACGGTGAATGTTCCTATATGGCCGAGTTACAGTTTTGACTTAAATCTACTTGAAAATGTATGCCAAGGCTTGAAAATGGCTGTCAAGCATTGGCCAACAACCAATTTGACAGAGCTAGGTTCAACGGTCACACCTCATCAGAAACCAAAATATAATCCCGTTTTACTTCAGTGTTTGTAAACATTGTAAATGTAAACCAACACTGTTTAGCCTCAAAATATGGTTAAAACAATAATTTTGATATCATGGATGGTCAGTCCTTGCATCCGTAGATCAGTCTAAGAATATGAGTGGTTATACCTACCTTTCTCCAGCTCCATCCCTCAGATTTTTACCAAAACAGAGGCAGGGTGTCCAGTTTTATTGTTCCAACTGTGGATTGGCCCAACAAGTAGCTAGCTGCCAAACATGGCTCTGGTTTTCTCTCAATGCTAGCTCCCTTTTCAGTTGTGTTGCAGTGTAGCGTAGCTATGTGCTCAGTGTGTGGAACTAAGTTGTAATGAAAACAGTCTGAGTTCCTTTCTCACCATGGAGCTGTCTGTATGTGTATACTGATGCACTGTGGCTTGATGATACCAGGGTTGGGGGTCACTTTGAATTAGTCAGTCAATTTCAGGAAGTAAACTGAAATCCAATTCAATCATTAAAAAAACTAAACAATTCTCAATAAACTGAAAATGAGAAGCTATTTAAAACGTTTTTTAAATTTCATTTCAAATCTTTTCCTGAATTGGGTGACTTCAACTCAAATGACCCCAACCATGGTTGATACTAATATGTAGAGAAGAGAAAGGCACAGTTTCATGCAACACACAGGTGCTGCCTGGGCTCTAATAACCGTAATCAAACTCTAATCTACCTGATGCTGTGACTCATCCTGTAGGTTAATCTGATTACATTGAGGCCAAGTATGCATCACACACGCACAAACACACACACTTCTAGAAAGTTTCTGGGTATGGTTTTGTAATGCTTTTTAAGCAGTGATGTTTCTACCTTCTAACCTTCCCTTTTTCTGGTACCTCCCTCCCCCACCTCTTCTCCTCTCAGGCGGTTTGTGATGAACAACACCCTGTTCAGTCAGCTGGTCGAGACATCTCGTGAGTTGCCCGGCAACCGCTGGTCCATAGGTGGCAACGCCCCAGTGATGGCTGGTCGAATGGCAGCCGAGGGCTGCGACGTGTTGCTAGGGGGGAGCTTTAGCCCTGACTTCGCTGATGTACTGTCCCAGCATATCACAGGTGTGTGTGTGTGTACACACACAGTCATCACAGTTACATACCTAACATGTCCCTCCTTGATTCCATCCCCCACCTCTCACCCCTCTCTCTGTTTGTCCAGTTGCAGGTAATGTGGTGGACGAGCCTGATATCCATCTGATCCTGGAGTACCCATCTGGAGCCACCTGGGGCCAGTACACCGCCCGCAGGGCCAACAGGTGTGTGTCTGCCCAACAGGTGTGTGTGTGTGCGTATTTATGTGTGGACCTACTAGTGATGCATCTTATACTGGTACCACTGTAATATCGCGGTACCAAAACGTCATGATACCAACATTTTAGAATACATACAAAAAAAGATTGCAGTTTTGAAAGCGCAGTAACTACAGTTGACTGGTATTTTGGACATAGTAATTGCAGAATAACTGTACTGTAATGCAGTTCAACTGCAGTTATACTGCACTGTAACTGCTGTTACACTGCAAAATTACTGCACTAAAAAACCTGCTTCTCTCAGCATCCCCAACCAGCCCTCACTCACCTGCTTCTCTCTCTGTCTGCTCTTCATGCATGTCTATTCCTCAGTCAGTTTAAAAAATCTATAACTTACCCATGATGGCGAGCGGGGATGCAGACCGAGACCCTGATGAGTCTTCTGTTGTTAGATTTGTACATTTTGTTAAATTGGAGCAGAGAGCAATGTTGATACATTGTATCATTTCATGGCCTGTTATAACTGAGAGCACAGACCAGTCTGAGTAGACTACAAGTTCACTGTCATGCAGCCTCTGAGTTTCAGAGAGGGAAAGGCATGCTTTACAGCAAAGAAAATGACTTGTCTCTTGCCTAAACGGTTAAAAGAATGACTCATATTAACGGAGGGGATGTTTTTTTCATTATATCAGGATTCGCACGCATTTTATATAATTTCACAAACCATGTCGCAGGCTGTTTAAAACTCATCCTGGGTCGCTAATTATTGGTTGATAACAAACAACATTGTTCAGTCATGATACCTAGTTAGCTAACAACCTGGTAACTTGACAGTAGTTTTAGGCACATTTGATTTATACAGGAAGAAAGGAAAAGGGTCTGCTACTCATAAGATGTGCTTCAAAAGGTAGGATTCATATAGGCATAATGTAAATCTAAACTATATCAAAAATCAATTTCTTTCTGCTGCTCCTTCAATTCTGTTTGGTGCCCAACATTTTAAAAGTAGGGAGCAGTGTGTGTGTTTGTCTTTGTGGGAGAGAGAGATTGGTGTGTTTTTATGAGAGTGAGGGAGACAGTGGGTGTCTGTGTTAACTGAAGAGTAAAGAAGGTTTCATGCAGTGTTTTCTCCTTACTGACAATGATATGCAGATCATCATGCAGTGTTTTCTCCTTACTGACAATGATATGCAGATCATCATGCAGTGTTTTCTACTTACTGACAATGATATGCAGATCATCATGCAGTGTTTTCTCCTTACTGACAATGATATGCAGATCATCATGCAGTGTTTTCTCCTTACTGACAATGATATGCAGATCATCATGCAGTGTTTTCTCCTTACTGACAATGATATGCAGATCATCATGCAGTGTTTTCTACTTACTGACAATGATATGCAGATCATCATGCAGTGTTTTCTCCTTACTGACAATGATATGCAGATCATCATGCAGTGTTTTCTACTTACTGACAATGATATGCAGATCATCATGCAGTGTTTTCTACTTACTGACAATGATATGCAGATCATCATGCAGTGTTTTCTCCTTACTGACAATGATATGCAGATCATCATGCAGTGTTTTCTCCTTACTGACAATGATATGCAGATCATCATGCAGTGTTTTCTACTTACTGACAATGATATGCAGATCATCATGCAGTGTTTTCTACTTACTGACAATGATATGCAGATCATCATGCAGTGTTTTCTACTTACTGACAATGATATGCAGATCATCATGCAGTGTTTTCTACTTACTGACAATGATATGCAGATCATCATGCAGTGTTTTCTCCTTACTGACAATGATATGCAGATCATCATGCAGTGTTTTCTCCTTACTGACAATGATATGCAGATCATCATGCAGTGTTTTCTACTTACTGACAATGATATGCAGATCATCATGCAGTGTTTTCTCCTTACTGACAATGATATGCAGATCATCATGCAGTGTTTTCTACTTACTGACAATGATATGCAGATCATCATGCAGTGTTTTCTACTTACTGACAATGATATGCAGATCATCATGCAGTGTTTTCTACTTACTGACAATGATATGCAGATCATCATGCAGTGTTTTCTCCTTACTGACAATGATATGCAGATCATCATGCAGTGTTTTCTACTTACTGACAATGATATGCAGATCATCATGCAGTGTTTTCTCCTTACTGACAATGATATGCAGATCATCATGCAGTGTTTTCTACTTACTGACAATGATATGCAGATCATCATGCATGTATGTCACAGGAGGGGAGGACGGGCTCGTGGTAATAGCTGTTGCAGAATCAGTGGAATGGTATCAAACGCACGGTTTCTATGTGTTTGATGCCGTTCCATTCGCGTTGTTCCTTGTTCCAGCTATTACTATGAGCCGTCCTTCCTTCAGCAGCCTCCACTGATGTATTTTCCTCCAGCCAAATTGCAGGTAGGCCTTTGCAAATATGAGCAAATCATCCATTCTATGCAGAATTCTACTGAACAGTGTGATGTTAAATTCAATGTGTTGTATTGAGTAGAAGTGTGAATTTCAATGACAGGTTTTTGGAGAATGTTTAGAAAACAAGAACAAGCGTTTGGGAGACGCGGTGAACAGGATGTTTAATTTTGTTCCCCGTGGTATCGCGATACTACTCGCCCACAGGTTGAAGTGTTTGTTGATAGCCTATGCGTATTGGCTACAGCCTGTCATGTTCAGACCGATGCCGACATGAGGCGCCTAAAAATGTAGCCGAATTTGAATAGGCTAAACGACAGTCATGTTGACAAATATAATTTAGGATCATTATTAGTACACTACATGACCAAATGTATGTGACACCTGCTCGTCGCACATCTCATGCTGAAATCATGGGCATTAATATGGAGTTCGTCCTCCCCCTTTGCTGCAATAAAAACCTCCACTCTTCTAGGATGATGGAACATTGCTGTAGGCACTTGCCTCCATTCAGCCTCGAGCATTAGTGAAGTCAGGCACTGTTGGGTGATTAGGCCTGGCTTGCAGTCGGCGTTCCAATTAATCCCAAAGGTGTTCGATTGGGTTGAGGTCAGGGCTCTGTGCAAGCCAGTCAAGTTCTTCCACACCGTTCTCGACAAACCATTTCTGTATGGACCTCACTTTGTGCACGGGGGCATTGTCATGCTGAAACAGGCAAGTGCCTTCCCCAAACTGTTGCCACAGAGTTGGAAGCACATAATCGTCTAGAATGTCATTGTATGCGTTAAGATTTCCCTTCACTGGAACTAAGGGGCCTAGCCCGAACCATGAAAAACAGCCCCAGACCATTATTCCTCCTCCACCAAACTTTACAGTTGGCACTATGCATTGGGGCAGGTAGTGTTCTCCTGGCATCCGCCAAACCCAGATTAGTCCGTCGGACTGCCAGATGGTGAAGCGTGATTCATCACTCCAGAGAACGCGCTTCCACTGCTCTAAAGTCCAGTGGTGGCGAGCTTTACACCACTCCAGCCAACACTTGTCATTGCGCATGGTGATCTTAGGCTTGTGTGCGGCTGCTCGGCCATGGAAACCCATTTCATGAAGCTCCTGACAGAACAGTCCTTGTGCTGAAGTTGCTTCCAGGGGCAGTTTGGAACTCGGTAGTGAGTGTTGCAACCCGAGGACAGACGATTTTTACGTGCTTCAGCACTCTGCGGTCCCATTCTGTGAGCTTGTGAGGCCTACCACTTCGCGGCTGATCTGTTGTTGCTCTTAGACGTTTCCACTTCACAATAACACACTTACAGTTGACCGGAGCAGCTCTAGCATGGCAGAAATGTGACGAACTGACTTCTTGGAAAGGTGGCATCCTATGACTGTGCCACGTTGAAAGTCACTGAGCTCTTCAGTAAGGCTATTCTACTGCCAATGTTTGACTATGGAGTTAGTATTTTTTTTACACCTCTCAGTAGTAGGTGTGGCTGGAATAGCCGAATCCACTCATTTCAAGGGGTATCCACATACTTTTGTATGTACAGTGCATTCGAAAGGTATTCAGACCCCTTGACTTTTTCCACATTTTTGTTTTACTTTAGTCTTATTCTAAAATGGATTAAATTGTTTTTTTTTCCCTCATCAAGTATTCAGACCCTTTACTTAGTACTTTGTTGAAGGATCTTTGGCAGCGATTATAGCCTAGTCTTCTTGGGTATGACACTATAAGCTTGGCACACCTGTATTTGGGGAGTTCCTCCCATTTATTTTCTGCAGATCTCCTCCAGCTCTGTCAGGTTGGATGGGGAGCGTTGCTGCACAGCTATTTTCAGGTCTCTCCAGAGATGTTCGATCAGGGCTCTGGCTGGGCCACTCAAGGACATTCAGAGACTTGTCCTGAAGCCACTCCTGTGCTTAGGGTCGTTGTCCTTTTGGAAGGTGAACCTTCGCCCCATTCTGAGGTCCTGAGCGCTCTGGAGCAAGTTTTCATCAAGGATCTCTCTCTACTTTGCTCCGGTCATCTTTGCCTCAATCCTGACTAGTCTCCCAGTCCCTGCCACTGAAAAACATCCCCACAGCATGATGCTGCAACCACCATGTTTCACAGTTGGGATGGTGCCAGGTTTCCTCCAGACGTGACGCTTGGCACGAGAGAGTTCAATCTTGGTTTCATCAAACCAGAGAATCTTGTTTCTCATGGTCTAAGAGTCCTTTCGGTGCCTTTTGGCAAACTCCAAGCGGGCTGTCATGTGCCTTTTACTGAGGAGTGGCTTCCGTCTGGCCACTCTACCATAAAGGCCTGATTTGGTGGAGTTCTGCAGAGATGGTTGTCCATCTGGAAGGTTCTCCCATCAAAACAGAGGAACTCCGGAGCTCTGTCGGAGTGAACATCGGGTTCTTGGTCACCTCCCTGACCAAGGCCCTTCTCCCCTGATTGCTCAGTTTGGCCAGGTGGCCAGCTCTAGGAAGAGTCTTGGTGGTTCCAAACTTTTTCCATTTAAGACTGATAGAGGCCACTATGTTCTTGGGGACCTTCAATGATGCAGACATTTTTTGGTACCCTTCCCCAGATCTGTGCCTCGACATAATCTTGTCTTGGAGCTCTACAGACAATTCCTTTGACCTCATGGCTTGGTTTTTGCTTTGACATGCACTGTCAAATGTGGGACCTTTTATATAGACAGGTTTGTGCCTTTCCAAATCATGTCCAATCAATTGAATTTACCACAGGTGAACTCTAATCAAGTTAGAGGAACACCTTAAGGATGACCAATGGGAACAGGATGCACCTGAGCCCAATTTCGAGTATCATAGCAAAGGGTCTGAATACTTATGTAAATAAGGTATTTGTTTCATTTTTTTATTAAAAAAACTATGTATTATTTTTCTAAACCAGTTTTCACTTTGTCATTTATGAGATATTGTGTGTAGATTAGTGAGGATTTGTATTTATTTAATCCATTTTAGAATAAGGCTGTAACGTAACAAAATGTGGAAAAAGTGAAGGGTTCTGAATACTTGCCAAAGGCTCTGTATAGTGTATCTAAAGGCTTGATTCTGTCTATACTTGAGGCAGTGTTCGTTCTGATAGGAGAGAAAGGGCTGTTACGCACTGCAATGTCACCCACCTTGCAATCTGAGCGGAGGCAGTCAACATTTTGAAACTATTGAACCATAAACTTAAAACATGGACGCTTTTTGTCATTTTATGAGGCATGTCTTACCTTGTTCCAACCATAGGATTGTCGAGGGGATTGTTTTATAAACTCGTTCTCTCATTCTCAACATTCTTTCATTGTCCAGCAGCCAAAGACACAGTCCTAGTCATATTAACAACCCATGCTTGTTGTTGCATCTTTAGATCTTCCCTCTTTCTACATTTCTGAAGGAAATTTTAATCTGTCATATGAAACCACTTGCATTGGCAGTACACTTTTGAGAATGGTATTTTCCGGCTAAATGCGTTTTTGAACATTTGTGCTTACTGCCGTGTCGCATTGCTGCGTTTATAATGTGAAGAAATAGCTTATCAACATTAAGCTAAATGTTCTGATCTGTTGCATCAGCCTCATTAGCTTTTTTTGATGTACAGTGGTTTAATAAATGTTTTAAATATTTATTTATTGCACAGAACGACAAGATGACCAATAGAATACGTCAACTTTTGTACTATGGGGGATAGTAGATTGACATAGACTTTTGCTGTTTGTTACACATCATGTTGGCTGACGAAAAGTAAATGTGGACAGTTCTTCTGACATCTACAATATGCGCCTTGGAATTTGATAAGAAGGAAGCGTGCCGTTGCTGTGTCTGTCTTCATTTGTAGCCTGCTTTGTAGCCTACCGTCTCACATGCAATGCATGTGAGAAGGACCCGATCACATGACGGACATTGGCTAATAAGAATTTAGATATCTGAGAGCGCCATGTGAGTGAGAGGTGCTTCGAAACTTAGCGATTGGAAGGCGGGAGAAGGGAATTCATTATTATATTCAGCCCAAGGGCACAATGGCCACTTTGGCCGCAAGGCATATTTTTTTTAGGGGGAATTATGGCCACACAAGGGTGTCGATGACGGGAAATACGAGGCCTGAAGTACCTGTAATATAGTCCATTATGACCATTGTCGTGTGTGTGTGTCCAGGTACATAGTCCACAGTGATGACCATAACCCATACCTAGCGTCACTGGAGGACTTTGAGGATAAGCTGCAGGACTTCCATCCTGACCTGCTGGTGATGGGCGGGCTCCAAATGATGGACAGCTTCCCCTTCCGACAAGGTGAGGGGATACTTCACCACCTTGTCCGCTACTGAGCTCGGTCTCCAATAGGGAGGCCTGGGCCCGTATCCACAAGCCTTTGAGTAGGAGTGTTGTTCTAGAATCAGCTTTATCTTTTAGATCAAAATGAATAAGATTACATGGACAGGCGGGGACCTGATCCTGAATCAGCACTACTCTGAGACGCTTTGTGGATACTGGCTCGGAGGTATTTTCAGAGCAGTGCTGGTTCCCATTGAGTAACAGACTGTTGGTATTTTAGTGGTTTGTGTTTCTGTGAGGCAGATTGAGGGGAGAGCAGGCGATTGAGGGGAGGGTTGTTTTCCAGTGATGTGCAGACTGTTGGTATTAAAGGGGGATTAACATGCCTGCCTCTATACAGTAGCTCTGTAGCCTCACACACAGGCCACTGGCCCCCAGTCGGCGTGGGAAAGCTCTGTAGCCTCACACACAGGCCACTGGCCCCCAGTCGGCGTGGGAAAGCTCTGTAGCCTCACACACAGGCCACTGGCCCCCAGTCGGCGTGGGAAAGCTCTGTAGCCTCACACACAGGCCACTGGCCCCCAGTCGGCGTGGGAAAGCTCTGTAGCCTCACACACAGGCCACTGGCCCCCAGTCGGCGTGGGAAAGCTCTGTAGCCTCACACACAGGCCACTGGCCCCCAGTCGGCGTAGGAAAGCTCTGTAGCCTCACACACAGGCCACTGGCCCCCAGTCGGCGTGGGAAAGCACTGTAGCCTCACACACAGGCCACTGGCCCCCAGTCGGCGTGGGAAAGCTCTGTAGCCTCACACACAGGCCACTGGCCCCCAGTTGGCGTGGGAAAGCTCTGTAGCCTCACACACAGGCCACTGGCCCCCAGTCGGCGTGGGAAAGCTCTGTAGCCTCACACACAGGCCACTGGCCCCCAGTCGGCGTGGGAAAGCTCTGTAGCCTCACACACAGGCCACTGGCCCCCAGTCGGCGTGGGAAAGCACATACCGGGAGTGTTTGTGTGTTGGGGTGTATCCAATGTTGTGTCAACACGGCTTTGTGATGTCAGACTGGTTTAACTACTTTTGATAATTTATCTTTCGCTCTCTCTTCAGGTGAGAGGGAAAACCTGCTCTCTCGGCTTGGCAATCTCCTCTCCTCCTCCTCCCCTCGGACAGGCGTCCATTTTGAGATGGCCAGCTTCGTGGATGAGGGTCTAATGGGGGACCTGCTGCATCTGGTCCTACCCCACGCCGACTCCCTGGGGATGAACGAGCAGGAGCTGCCCAACCTGCTCAGCCTTCTGAGGGGCTCTAACGTCACCGTACTCTCTGACCCTAACCCCCGCGTTGCTACCGTCCTCGACCAGATGAGGGAGCTCTACCGCCTGGTCAACCAGCGCTACCGCGATGCTAATGAGGATAGCGGCGTGGACGCTAATGCAGCTAGCGCTAAAGGCCGGCCGCTGTCCAGGCTCCACGTGCACACGTTGGCGTTCCAGGCCATGATCGTGACGCGTGGCTCCCAGTGGAAGAACACCATGTCGGCCGTGGCCAAGGCCTCGCTTACAGCCAACCGCCACGTGTGCGGCTCGCCGGACATCGACCCCAGCAAGGCGCGGCTCATCATGGACGAGTCATTCTCTGTGAGCCGGCAGGAGGGCAGCCAGCGGATCCCTCTAGAGGAGACCAGGCCTGTCAGCTGCTGGGACGAGGATGACTATGAGATCTGTGTGGCGCCCAACCTAGTGTGCACAGATGTTTACCAGACTGCAGGGGGAGGGGACAACATCTCTGCCGCAGGACTGGTGCTGCAGATCTGAGCCGACTTTAGCGACCAACGGCTAACTCTAGCAAAGAGATCCCCTAACATGTGAAGTCTTTTATCATTCTGGTTTTAGGTGTGTTGTTTGTGTTGCCGGTGCAATGCAAATGCTGTGTGCAGTGTGTCTGGCAGGGCTGAGCCTACTCCTCTTCTGTGCTTTTAGCTGTCCTCTGCCTACTCTCCCCCCCCTTTCCTCCTGTGCTCCTCTTTCTCCTGTTCTCTCTGAGCAGTATGACCTGACACATCCACACACACTCATACACTCTCTCATTCCATCAGGTGGAGCTCATCTCATAATCTCACTCATATCATATGGGACCTATTTCCTCAACCAGGGCCACGTTCCGTAGCCAAATATTGCAGATAGAAATACCACGAATAGAGCTGACGTGATTCCTTACTCTACATGTCAGAGGCATATTTGTTCTACATAGAAATATGCTATCTGAATATCCAAAACGTTGCGTCCTACTGAACGTGCCCCCCATGTGTGTGTGTTTTCCTTTGACGTGTGTGTTTGTCAGGTGTGTTAAGGTCCAGACACTGTTCACATACACGTCACATATTCACTCCCTGTAGAGCATTACATATATACATATCTGGTGTCCATAGCTATTCCATTCTGTCCCAGGATATCCACGCACAAAACAAACATTCCAACAGTTTCACCATTTCAGCCAAAACATTCTATAGTTTTTTTCTCAGGGGAAAGCTTTCCTTTGATATGACTGTTTTCATGTTAACCTAATTTAGAGCTGGTGGCATACGGGCCTTATCTCATGTGTCTAGCGCCTGTACACATAATGCACTGTGATGTTGTCATCTTCAGTCTGAATCCTATGTAATGATTGATGACAACCACAGGGGAGTGTTTCTCTGTTATGTCTGTAATGTGAAAGAGAGACTTGTTTTTACCCCTGACATGAGCGTGTATTCTTCTCATAACCTCCTCACTCTCCGTATACTGCCTGCATCCTATCATATCATTGAGTCATACACACATTAGGCTCTTAAGTTGTGTGTTTGAATGATTCTTGCATGGGCCACATACAAGGCGCTTTGGATAAAAGCATCTGCAAATGAAGTATGCTATATCAGACAAACAAGTTTGTGTCATTTAGATGTTTTCTCTGCAGAACAGCCCATATGATCTCTTTACCTGGGCCCATATTCATAAAGATTCTTGGAGAAGGAGTAATAATCTAGGATCAGTTATCTTTTAGCTCATAGGCAATTGATTAAGTTTACATGGACCGGGGTTAACCTGATCCTAGATCAGCACTTCTACTATGAAACTCCTTATGAATACAGGCCCTGTTCTAAAGGGGGACTGGGTGCATCCTACCAGTCTAAAGTGGCTTTCTCTCCTTGTTTCCTTTATTTAATTGGCACTGATCAGAAAGAACTACACCTATCCCCAATCAGATGAGTTGCAGAGGGAAGGGAGGAAGGAAGCTGCTGTGTACTACTGAGATGCAGCATGAAGCCTGTAGGCTTGGCAGGGTTTCTCCACTGTCCTCTTAAGGCGGTTGCATTTATTTCCAGACAGAACACCATGCCACTCCAAGCTGAGTCCACCCCTCTGCATGTGTTCCTGCTTCTCTGCAACTGCTTGTACACACCCATGTTGTGTGTGCGTATGTATTTGCATGAGTGTGCATGCTTGCAGAATATATTTGCTCCAGTGAATGAATGTGTGTGTTGCTCTGGCCAGCTGACGTAATTGTTGTCTCAGGGATTATCTGACCTGTGCTGTTAAGGAGGTGTGGAATATCTGGGTCCTTCTTTCTGGAGGCTCTGGGATAGACACTTCCAGGTGGATCGCAGTACATGGAAGGAAGGATGGCTCATGGCCAGGTGAATTGGTTTGTTCTGAGTGACTTGGGCGAAATAAAGAAACGTACATTCCATCTTGTGGTGTCTATCCTGTCTGTTATTTACACAGTTATTTTCAGCTCATCCAAGCCATGTCTGAATCTGTCAAACCCACAATGAGGACACACTCAAAGGGTAGACCCTTTTCATTGGTGTGTTCAAAGATACTGAGTCGTTATTGAATGAGATTTTGTAGATTTGTGAAATTTATGCTATTTGGCGACATCTGCTGTTCCGATTGTTGGGAATTTATTCAAGCTGCCGTCAATCAAAATTAACATAGGTCACTACTTTTCAAATGTTTAGTTGTTTACATGGTTACACAAATACTCCCGAGTCGATGTTCACGTAATAATAAGGAATCCCCCTCGACCGCACCTGCAAATTGGGGATAAAATATTTTCAATTGACCCCCATTGTAAAAGAGACAACTTTTTTGTTATACTGAAATAACAAAACATACCGAAAGCTGCTTTGTTGTTCAAAGTAATGTTACACTGAACAAAAAATATAAACGCAACTTGCAACAATTTCAAAGATTTCACTGAGCTACAGTTCATATAAGGAAATCAGTCAATTGAAATAAATGAATTAGGCCCTAATCTATGGATTTCACATGACTGGGATTACAGATATGCATCTGTTGGACACAGACGCCTTCTAAAAAAGGTAGGGGTGTGGATCAGAAAACCAGTCCGTATCTGGTGTGAGCACCATTTGCCTCATGCAGCCCGCCACATCTTCACAGAGAGTTGATCAGGCTGTTGATCCACTCCTCTCCCATAGGGCGGCCCACAATTGGCCCAGTGTCGTCCGGGTTATGGGTTGGCCGGCGTAGGCCGTCATTGTAAATAAGAATTTGTTCTTAGCTGACTTGCCTAGATAAATAAACAATTCAATGGCTGTGTGAATTTGCTGGATAGCCCTGCTGGAAAATCCAGCTTAGAACCGTAGCGGTGCGTGGTACAATCACTGGCATAACTCCCCCTCCCCTCATGCCGTGCGACCGTGAGATATAGGCCTAAAGGCCAGGACAATAAGAAGACACAGCGACAGAATGAATTCAACTATACATTTGTTTTATTTTATTTAAGTAGGCAAGTTAGTTCAGAACAAAATCTTATTTTACAATGGCGGCTTACCCCCCCGGCCAAACCCTCCCGTAACCTAGATGACGCTGGGCCAATTGTGCGCCGCCGTATGGGACTCCAGATCACGGCCAGTTGTGATACAGCCCGGGATCGAACCAGGGTCTGTAGTGATGCCACTAGCACTGAGATGCAGTGCCTTAGACTGCTGTGCCACTTGGATAGCAACCTCTGTCCAGTGAAGTCCACAAAGCATATTGCATGTACAGCAACAGAAAATTACATGACCTACAGCATGGTCAAGCAAGTTAATGTTTACGACATTTTCGGACTACTAAACAACTATTGAATTAGAACCATAGAGAGTTACCGCAAGTCACAAAGAAAACAGGAGCTTCCTCCACTATTCCAGCACCATTTCAACTTCAACATTTCATCCTCATCAAAATCACCTCGGCTTAGTCTAATACAGTAACAACTAAAATATACCAAAAACAATTTAGTCCAATCAACATCAGCTAAATATGATGTGGGTGTCCATGTTTCTGATTTATGTGTGTGTGTGTGCGTTCGCGCAAGTAGAAAAACATGTTGACTCATGAAACAGTCTATCACTCTGTCATACAGTACACACTTTTATTATTTGTTGTCCTAGGCTACCTGGTTAAAATTATTGCTGGCTAGCCTAACTTCCAATCATGGGCAATGTTAGCTAGTTAACATTAGCCTCCTACATCTAATTTCCATCCTCTCGAGCCAGGGGCACAACAATGTATGAATTAATTGTTGGATCAGAATCGCCGTTATAATCATTGGCCAGTATGGATCCCTATCTCCATCCATCGTTCATTTAGGAAAGGGCCAATTTTAGTTAGCTGGCTAGCTAGCCATCGGAGGACAACAACACAACAAGATGCAACAATTTAAGTTTTTCTGTCAATGATGTATGCGCTCAATGGGATTTGATCGGAACGACGCCAAATCCAAGCTGGCTTCCCTTGACAATTTTTTGGGGTGTGCCAGGACCATTCACATTTGAGCTTGCTTAGTTTAGCTCAACAATGATTGGCACATTTTTTATACTTTTTTTTAATCAAGGGAGGCCAGATGCTCGCTGGCTTCCCTTGCCTTCAACGCTACAGCCGACAACAATGTCATACTGGTTTGGACCAGACAGCACCAGATAGATGGCCTACACGTAGAGACAGAGGGGCGCTGTTTCACTCGCTCAGATCCTATGAGATACATCAAATCAAATTGTATTTGTCACATGCGCCGAATACAACAGGTGTAGGCCTTAAAGTGAAATGCTTACTTACAAGCCCTTAACCAACAATGCAGTTCAAGAAAGAGTTAAGAAAATATTTACTAAATAAACTAAAGTAAAAAATTAAATCAAAAGTAACACAACAAAATATCAATAACCAGGCTATATACAGGTTAATGTATACATTAAGTCTCTTGCGAATTAAAGGAAAAGTATCTATTCTAGGTATTCTATTGTTTACAAAAATTATTACAACGTCTGATTGTTGTGGCTACTAATCTTAGATGTCAAATTAGCCACTTGATGCTTGAATGAATGTTGACTGCATTGTACACACTTGGCAAACAGTCTTGGAGAGGAGGGCAGGGTTACTTGGTGTATACTACAGGTTAGTCTTGGAGAGGAGGGCAGGGTTACCTGGTATATACTACAGGTGAGTCTTGGAGAGGAGGGCAGGGTTACTTGGTGTATACTACAGGTGTGTCTTGGAGAGGTGGGGTAGGATTACCTAGTATATACTACAGGTGAGTCTTGGAGAGGAGGGTAGGATTACCTGGAATATACTACAAGTGAGTCTTGGAGAGGAGGGCAGGGTTACTTGGTATATACTACAAGTGAGTCTTGGAGAGGAGGGCAGGGTTACTTGGTATATACTACAAGTGAGTCTTGGAGAGGAGGGCAGGGTTACCTGGTATATACTACAGGTGAGTCTTGGAGAGGAGGGCAGGGTTACCTGGTATATACTACAGGTGAGTCTTGGAGAGGAGGGTAGGATTACCTGGTATATACTACAGGTGAGTCTTGGAGAGGAGGGCAGGGTTACCTGGTATATAATACAGGTGTGTCTTGGAGAGGAGTGTAGGATTACCTGGTATATACTACAGGTGAGTCTTGGAGAGGTGGGGTAGGATTACCTGGTGTATACTACAGGTGAGTCTTGGAGAGGAGGGCAGGGTTACCTGGTATATACTACAGGTGTGTCTTGGAGAGGAGGGTAGGATTACCTGGTATATACTACAGGTGAGTCTTGGAGAGGAGGGTAGGATTACCTGGTATATACTACAGGTGAGTCTTGGAGAGGAGGGTTAGGATTACCTGGTATATACTACAGGTGAGTCTTGGAGGAGGGGTAGGATTACCTGGTATATACTACAGGTGAGTCTTGGAGGAGGTGTAGGATTACTTGGTATATACTATAGGTGAGTCTTGGAGAGGAGGGGTAGGATTACATGGCATACAGTACAGGTGAGTCTTGGAGAGGAGGGGTAGGATTACCTGGTATACAGTACAGGTGAGTCTTGGAGAGGAGGGGTAGGATTACCTGGTATACAGTACAGGTGAGTCTTGGAGAGGAGGGGTAGGATTACCTGGTATATACTACAGGTGAGTCTTGGAGAGGAGGGCAGGGTTACCTGGTATATACAAGTGAGTCTTGGAGAGGAGGGTAGGATTACCTGGTATATACTATAGGTGAGTCTTGGAGAGGAGGGTAGGATTACCTGGTATATACTACAGGTGAGTCTTGGAGGGGTAAGATTTACCTGGTATATACTACAGGTGAGTCTTGGAGAGGAGGGTAGGATTACCTGGTATATACTACAGGTGAGTCTTGGAGAGGAGGGGTAAGATTTACCTGGTATATACTACAGGTGAGTCTTGGAGAGGAGGGGTAAGATTTACCTGGTATATACTACAGGTGAGTCTTGGAGAGGAGGGTAGGATTACCTGGTATATACTACAGGTGAGTCTTGGAGAGGAGGGTAGGATTACCTGGTATATACTACAGGTGAGTCTTGGAGAGGAGGGTAGGATTACCTGGTATATACTACAGGTGAGTCTTGGAGAGGAGGGTAGGATTACCTGGTATATACTACAGGTGAGTCTTGGAGAGGACGGGTAGGAGTACCTGGTATATATAGTACAGGTTAGTCTTGGAGAGGAGGGTAGGATTACTTGGTATAGTGCAGGAGACAATGTCATAATTATCCAAATCTAGGGACAGGCCCGCTGGCCAAAAAACGGTTGAATCAACGTTGTTTCCACATCATTGCAACCCCAAAAATGTATGTGATGACATTGAATCAATGTGGAAAACTAGTTGGATTTGCAAAAAGTCATCAATGTAAGGGCATTTAATATTTTTTTCACCCAACTTTTAACCTAATTCCAATGGCGGTAAATATTTTTTGTTGATTTCACGCTAGTTGACAACTCAATCAAATGTAAATCAAAACTACATGTAAAAATACTTACCTGGTGCACAAGTGTTCAGTTAATGTTGGTTTGCCTGTAGAATAATAGGGGAGACAGTCCTTTCTTCTTGGTCCAAAAATACTCCTGATGAAGTCCCTGATGAAATGATGTTCACTGAAGTAGTTTAAACCTATACGGTTATGTTTTCCAGATCCATATTGCTTCTACATCTGCATTGCTTGATGTTTGGGGGTTTAGGCTGGGTTTCTGTATAGCACTTTGTGACATATGCTGATGTAAAAAGGGATTTATAAATACATTTGATTGATTGGTTCATATTGGAGAGGGGGTTTTCATCCAAATGGTTGAAAATAAATTCTGCAAATCAGAGATTCCAAGTTTGTGAAACAATTATCAACTTCCATCTGGGGTTCAGCAACCCTCAGCACCAGGACCCTGGAGGGAAAAGCCTTCCCCACATTAAAAGCAGCTCCAAAACCTCCCCTGACTCCGAAGAAGTATAAGGCCTTGAAAGATAATTATAGCTAATTACAACATATGTCTATACTCTTTTTTTGTATTGCAAGCTAGGCTTTATTTAACTAGGCAAGTCAGTTAAGAACACATTATCATTTACAATGACGGCCTACCAAAAGGCAAAAGGCCTCCTGTGGGGACGGTCGCTGGCATAAAGAAAAATTATAATACAAAAACTAAAATATATGTAGGTGTGGGAAATGTGATGACCTTGTGTCCAAGCAGGCTACACGTAGTTACTGTGTGTGTGTGGAAAACATTTAACTTGTTTATCTAGTGTAGTCGGTTTGTAACTTCACTCTCTACTTGTAGCTGTACAGTCGTGGCCAAAAGTTTTGAGAATGACACAAATATGAATTTTCACAAAGTCTGCTGCCTCAGTTTGTATGATGGCAATTTGCATATACTCCAGAATGTTATGAAGAGTGATCAGATGAATTGCAATTAATTGCAAAGTCCCTCTTTGCCATCATGCAAATGAACTGAATCCCCCAAAAACATTTCCACTGCACTTCAGCCCTGCCACAAAAGGACCAGCTGACATCATGTCAGTGATTCTCTCGTTAACACAGGTGTGAGTGTTGACGAGGACAAGGCTGGAGATCACTCTGTTATGCTGATTGAGTTTGAATAACAAACTGGAAGCTTCAAAAGGAGGGTGGTGCTTGGAATCATTGTTCTTCCTCTGTCAACCATGGTTACCTGCAAGGAAAGACGTGCCGTCATCATTGCTTTGCACAAAAAGGCCTTCACAGGCAAGGATATTGCTGCCAGTAAGATTGCACTTAAATCAACTATTTATCGGATCATCAAGAACTTCAAGGAGAGCGGTTCAATTGTTGTGAAGACGGCTTCAGGGAGCCCAAGAAAGTCCAGCAAGCGCCAGGACCATCTCCTAAAGTTGATTCAGCTGCGGGATCGGGGCACCACCAGTACAGAGCTTGCTCAGTAATGGCAGCAGGCAGGTGTGAGTGCATCTGCACGCACAGTGAGGCGAAGACTTTTGGAGGATGGCCTGGTGTCAAGAAGGACAGCAAAGAAGCCACTTCTTTCCAGGAAAAACATTCTTTACTCTCTTTTTTTCAAACTGAGTTTTTGTCCGCATCTTGCATGCCGCAGCTCTCACGACTTTTGCTCGAGCATAGAATGCACAGCCGTGAGATTGGTTATTATGCCCGCGCTCAGAGGCTCCCTGTTCCGGACCAGCTCAGCCGAATGCCCGGTCTCCAACTGATGCCAGCCTCGATGATCATGCTGATAACTCCATTACACTGGTATGCCATGAAGGTAATTCCTTGGTTCAGGAATGGATATACAGTACCAGTCAAAAGTTTGGACACACCTACTCATTCCAGGGTTTTTCTTTATTTTTTACTATTTTCTACATTGTAGAATAGTAGTGAAGACATCATCACTATGACATAACACATATGGAATCATGTTGTCACCCCAAAAAAGTTAAACAAATCAAAATATATTTTATATTTGAGATTCTTCAAAGTTGCCACCCTTTGCCTTGATGACAGCTTTGCTGCGGAGTTCAAGTAACAGACACATCTCAACATCCACTGTTCAGAGGAGACTGCTTGAATCAGGCCTTCGTGGTTGAATTGCTGCAAAGAAACCACTACTAAAAGAAACCAATAAGAAGAAGAGACTTGCTTGGGCCAAGAAACACGAGCAATGGACATTAGACCGGTGGAAATCTGTCCTTTGGTCTGATGAGTCCAAATGTGAGATGTTTGGTTCCAACTGCCGTGTCTTTGTGAGACACAGAGTAGGTGAATGGATGATCTCTGCATGTGTGGTTCCCACTGTGAAGCATGGAGGAGGAGGTGTGATGGTGTGGGGGGCTTTGCTGGTGACACAGGGATTTATTTAGAATTCAAGGCACACTTAACCAGCATGGCTACCACAGCATTCTGCAGCGACACACCATCCCATCTGGTTTGCACTTAGTGGGACTATCATTTGTTTTTCAACAGGACAATGACCCAACACACCTCCAGGCTGTGGCGGGGCTATTTGACCAAGAAGGAGAGTGATGGTTTGCTGCATCAGATGGCTTGGCCTCCACAATCACCTGACCTCAACCCAATCGAGATGGTTTGAGATGAGTTGGATGGACCGCAGAGGGAAGGAAAAGCAGCCAACAAGTGCTCAGCATATGTGGGAACTCCAAGACTGTTGGAAAAGCATTTCTCATGAAGCTGGTTGAGAGAATGCCAAGAGTGTGCAAAGCTGTCATCAAGGCAAAGGGTGGCTACTTTGAAGAATCTAAAATATATTTTGATTTGTTTAACACTTTTTGGGCTATTGCATTATTCCATATGTGTTATTTCATAGTTTTGATGTCTTCACTATTATTCTACAATGTAGACTGGTACTGTATATATCCTATATATATCCTATATAATAATTTATAGAACAACCTGGCTACTACCAATGTCAAGGAGCCTGTTTGAGGTGATAATGATTTTAGGGAAAGGAGGGTACCTAGTCAGTTGTCCAACTGAATGTATTCAACTAAAATGTGTCTTAACCAAACCCCTCTGAATCATAGAGGTGCGGGGGGCTGCCTTAATCTACATTCACGTCTTCGGCGCCCGGGGAACAGTGGGTTAACTGCCTTGCTCAGGGGCAGAACGACAGATTTTTACCTTGTCAGCTCAGGGATTCGATCCAGCAACCTTCCGGTTACTAATCCAACGCTCTAACCACTAGGCAGGCTATTTCTCAGTGTTCAATTTGACCATATTGACTACAATGATTAGTTGTTTCCCTTTTCAAGGAAAATTAACATAAACGATTCCAAAGTTTATTATGCAACTATGATTGACTGGATTTATTGGTGGTTGAACCGTTGTCCCTCATAGATGGGCCTAGTGCCCAGGGTCCACCCACCCCAGGGCAGTTCTGATTGGGACACCAACCCCCACACACCAGGCATGGCCCTGGGATGCCCCAGAACCTCCCATCCTCACCCATGGACCCCCATAGGTAGGACCAGGCTGAATCCGCAGAGGCAGACTTTCCTGAAAGTAGCCTACTCACTTGTGATTTTGGACATCATCAAATCTGTCTGTGCTGTGGTCCCTCCCTTCTGTAGGTGTCTGTTGTGCAACAGGGACGTACAGCAGGAGGGACCACAATGGAGCTACAGTCAGCATCAGAGGATCCATGCACACCTCCACCCACCCTGCCTCTGCCCTTAGCCCTGCTTCTGCCCAACCAGCCCCTACCCCTGCACACCTCCACCAGCCTGCCTCTGCCCTTAGCCCTGCTTCTGCCCAACCAGCCCCTACCCCTGCATACCTCCACCAGCCTGCCTCTGCCCTTAGCCCTGCTTCTGCCCAACCAGCCCCTACCCCTGCATACCTCAACCCAGCCTGCCTCTGCCCTTAGCCCTGCTTCTGCCCAACCAGCCCCTACCCCTGCATATCTCAACCCAGCCTGCCCCAGGCAGCCCTTGCCCCTACGCCTGACTTTGTAACCTTGTTTATTTGGAAATACTTCATTTATTTAACTTTGTGTCAGTTACACATACATTTTCTTTTAAAGCATGGTTCCATTAAAAACTGTTTGTCTG
The DNA here is from genome assembly GCF_965601325.2 of Salmo salar. Taxonomy (NCBI): domain Eukaryota; kingdom Metazoa; phylum Chordata; class Actinopteri; order Salmoniformes; family Salmonidae; genus Salmo; species Salmo salar. The sequence goes on along the minus strand of NC_138291.1, from coordinate 17,271,906 downwards.
CACTCTTTCAGCAGTATGGAATGTGTGTGTATCGAGAGAGTGAGAGGGAGAGATCTGGAGATCCCCTTTATTGTCTGTCTGTACCCTGCAGTGGTGGGACCAAGTCATTGTTTTGCAAGTCACAAGTAAGTCTCAAGTCTCAAGTCAAGACAGGCAAGTCCGAGCCAACTCTCAAGTCAAGTCTCAAGTCCTAAACTTTGAGTTTCGAGTCCTAAACAGTCATAATGTGCGCTTCACCAAATGTAATACCGTTTCATATTTTTAACAAGAGTAATAGTATATTACATTTACGCAAATCATGAATGCTTTTAGAAATATCTATATATGTATTACTTTCCAAATAAACGTTATATTTCCATGGAAATACATGGGTAGCCATGAGAAATACTTTTTCTCAGCTAGCACAATTTGATTGGCTGCTGTCCGATTCAAACTGTAATCCGTTAAATGAAGAGTTGATGCGCTGCACACTTTTTTAATAGCATAATTTTTTATATTTGGGCTTGGGGAGGGTATCAAGTCAGGTCAAGTCATAAGGCTCAAGTCCAAGTCAAGTCACGAGTAATTGGTGTTAAAGTCAAAGTCGAGTTGCAAGTCATCATATTTGCGACTCGAGTCTGACTCGAGTCCAAGTCATGTGACTCGAGTCCACACCTCTGGTACCCTGTGCGGTAAAATCTGCAGCTCTCTGTTAATGTGCCATAGCTGACAGAAAGCTCTCACTAGCAGGACAGATGGGGAGGTGGGAGAACCAGAGACTTCCTTCTACACCATCCTGAGCCTACTGTATAAAGTCACCCAGCTGTGCTGAACACCATGGGGAATAGATTAGATTAGATTTAGATAGACCTCTCCAGCTAACAATTCTAAGGAGAGAGAATGTTTATGTAATTTTACCTGTAATGTTCCCCTAATGTTTGAGTGTCCAGTTTTCTGTTAATTAGGGGAAAATTGTATCTATCTTTATTTATTTTATGTAGAAAAAACCTTCTGATAACCCTTTTAGCATGTTTTGGTGTTAAAGTTCGGAGAACATTCCCTTTGTCACACCTTGATCTGTTTCGCCTGTCTTTGTTGATTGTCTCCACCTCCCTCCAGGTGTCGCCCATCTTCCCCATTATCCCCTGTGTATTTATACCTGTGTTCTCTGTCTGTTGCCATTTTGTTTTGTTCGTCAAACCTACCAGCGTTTGTTTCCCTGCTCCTTCCTGTTTTCCTGCTCCTGTTTTCTAGTTCTTCCCGGTTTTGACCGTTCTGCCTGCCCTGACCCTGAGACTGCCTGCCGTTCTGGATCCTTTATTCATTCTCTGGATTATTGACCCCTGCCTGCCTTGACCTGTCGTTTGCCTGCCCCTGTTGTTAGGAATAAACTTTTGTTTCTTCAACTCTGTCTGCATCTGGGTCATACCTCAAACGTGATAGTACGAACTGGCCCAGACTGACCCAGCAGACTCGGCCCAGCTCCGCAATGCCATCTCCTCCCAAGGAGCCACCATTGGAAGGCACGAGGAGTTGGAGGCATTGGCTGGAGGGGGCGGAACATCCATTCATTGTGTGGACTGACCACAAGAAACTGGAATATCTCCACACTGCCAAGCCCCTCAATTCCAGGCAGGCTAGATGGGCCCTACTGTTCACCCAGTTCAACTTCTCCCTCTCCTACCGGCTGGGATCAATGAACATCAAGCCAGATGCGCTGTCACGCCGCTATAGCCCCATGACTACTACCCCAGAACCTGAGACCCTCCTTCCCACCTCGTGCCTGGCGACGGCACTCAGCTGGGGAATAGGGAAGCAGGTTCGGGAGGCGCAGCATTCCCGTGCCTGACGCGGTCTTGGAGTGGGCCCACTCCTCCAGACTTGCCTGCCACCCAGGCTCCTGTCGGACCTTGGCTTTTCTGCAACAATGCTTTTGGTTGCCTACCATGGTCCCTGACATCTCCACATTCGTCCCCGCTTGCACGTTTTGTGCACAAAACAAGACTCCTCAGCAAGCGCTGCCTGGTCTCCTCCAACCCCTCACCGTCCCTGGTCTCACATTTCCCTGGACTTTGTGACAAGTCTTTCCCCGTCTGATGGCAACACCGCCATCCTGACTGTGGTGGATCGCTTTTCCAAGGCCGCCCATTTCATTCCTCTCTGGAAGCTACCCTCTGACAAGGAGACGGCCCAGCTCATGGTGCAGCACTTCTTCCTGATCCATGGACTGCCCGTGGACATGGTCTCCAACTGGGGTCCTCAGTTCTCGTCCCGGTTCTGGAAGGTGTTCTGCACCCTCATTGGGTCATCGGCAAGCCTGTCCTCCGGGTTCTACCCCCAGTCCAACGGCTAGTCGGAGCGAGCAAACCAGGACCTCGAGACTACTCTGCGCTGCCTGGTCTCCGCCAACCCCACCACCTGGAGCCAGCAACTTGTGTGCGTGGAAAACGCCGGCAACACCCTTCCCTGCTCTGCCACGGACCTATCGCCATTTGAGTGTTCCCTGGGGTAATAGCCCCCTCTCTTCCCCGAGCAGGAAGAAGAGGTCGGCATACCTTCTGCCCAGATGTTTGTCCGCCGCTCTCGTCATACCTGGAGGAAAGCTCAGTCGGCCCTCTTCAAAACCACCTCCATGTATCGACGACAAGCGGATTGCCACCGGACCCCGGCTCCCCGGTATCGTCTCGGGCAGAAGGTATGGCTATACACCCGGGATCTGCCCCTCCGGGTGTAATCCCGCAAACTCTCCCCCCGGTTTATTGTCCCGTTTCCCATCTCCAAAATTATTAGCCCCTCTGCTGTTCGTCTTCTGTTGCCCCGAACCCTTCGTATACATCCCACCTTTCATGTGTTCAGAGTTAAACCCATGTCTCACAGCCCTTTGTCTTCTGTTTCCAGGCCCACACCTCTCCCCCGTCTCAACGACGGCCAACTGGTGTACATGGTGAGGCGTCTCCTGAAGGTTCGACATCGGGGAAGGGGGTTCCAGTACCTGGTTGACTGGAAGGGTTATGGCCCAGAGGAGAGGTGCTGGGTCCCCTCCAGGGACATCCTGGGCCCAGGCCTCATCGCAGATTTCCAACACAGACACCCCGGTCAACCAGGTATGTGCCCAGGTATGATGCCAGGTGGCGCCCCTATGACGCCTGGGTCCCCCTTATTCATCAAACCTACCAGCGTTTGTTTCCCTGCTCCTGCCTGTTTTCATGCTCCTGTTTTCTAGTCCTTCCCGGTTTTGACCGTTCTGCCTGCCCTGACCCTGAGACTGCCTGCCGTTCTGGAGCCTTTATACGTTCTCTAGATTATTGACCCCTGCCTGCCTTGACCTGTCGTTTGCCTGCCCCTGTTAGGAATATACTTTTGTTTCTTCAACTCTGTCTGCTTCTGGGTCATACCTCAAACGTGATACCCTTAATGTCAAACAGAACGTATCTAGAACTTACAATGTTCTCAATATACCACATTAATGTTCTAGATGTGTTTTATGGGATGTTGGAAGAACATTAGTGTCCAGTTTTCTGATGGTTAGGAGAATATTCCATCAACGTTCCACCAAACATAAACAGAACATGGTTGCCATGTTCTCAGAATGTAAGATAATAATGTTCTAGACATGCTTTATGGGAACATCGCTAAAATATTTCTGTGTCAGTTGTCAAGATGTTGCCAGATAGTCCCAAAGAGGCATTTTTGGGGGGGAGAATGTTATTACATATCACGCCTTGTTACTGTTGCCAAGCACATCAAGGCTCTGATTGGTAAACCACTGATCCATTCACAGCTCTTTTTGTCTGTTGGCAAGGTTACTCATACTCAGAGTGCTTTTAACATACAGCGTTTTCAAGTTACATATTTGACACATTATTACATTGTGCATTTTTATACAGTAATTGTTAGTCAAATGTATTTGATGACAGGTAAGATGACTGAGAATACATTCTCATTTACAGCAACAACCTGGGGAATAGTTACAGGGGAGAGGAATTTGCCAGTTGGAAGCTGGGGATGATTAAGTGGCCATGATGGTATGAGGGCCAGATTGGGAATTTAGCCAGGATACCAGGGTCAACATCCCTACTCGTACAACAAGTCCTAGAATAAGAGCTAGAACAGAGCAACCATGTCTGTCGGCGGAGGGTTGACAAGATATTAACTGCTTATCCTCAATTTTTTTATGAGAAATATTACAATGAAAATTCCAGATTCTCTGCATAACAAAATAATATATAACTCAGACACCCATACATACCCCACAAGTCATGCCACCACAGTCCCCAGGTCCAAAACGAATTCACGGCAATGCAGTGTTATACTGAGCCATAATCACATGTAACTCCCATCCATCTCCAATTCCTCAAGCAAACAGCAAAATTACCGTTAGAAAAGTTATAAAACAACATCTCATGGCACAATAGGTATTGTGAAATTATACACACACACATACACACTCTAATACACACATTATTGTTAGTACTTTGTTATATAAAATATGTGTGTGACTGTTCTTGTCTATAAGCGTATCAGTGTTTTGTTACTTGTCGTGTTTCATATTTTTGTGTGCTGCAGGAAGAATAGCTGCTGCTTCGGCAAAAGCTAATGGGGATCCAAATATGACAATAGGGGCGTCAGGGCCTCTTGAAATCCTTGCCGCCCAGAGTGTGGAAAGCCACCAACAAATTAACAAAGACAACATTTTAAAGCATCTCTCAATCCGTTTGGTCGCTGAGCAAATTGAAAAAGCAACTACTCTCTAAGAGGTAGGCGAGTTGTGGTGGTAAAAATGTTTGATTGGACTGTTGTACAATAATACAGTGAGCTATGATGTCATAAAGGGCATCCAACATGTCACCCCAATCTAATTATGATGATCGCCCCTCCTTTATGACATCACTACTATACGATAAATTTAATGTTGATGATTTCAACAGGGTGATAGATTGAAATGTGTCTATGGAATAGAGTTTTCTCTGATCACAGTATTCCAGTATTACCTGTAGTGAGTAGGTAGACAATAACATGGCCAACAGAGAAAGTCTGTTTTAACACTTTGCTTCTTCCCTTATAGAGAGCTTACTGTTAAGTTAGGCTTGAAAGGGTGATTGGTTCTTACCCTCCATCATGTCTGTGACTCCAATCCTTCCCTTGCCATCTCCCTAACCACAGACTAAACAGGCACTCAGCTACCGTGTCTCTCTCTCTCCCAGACCAGGACCACATAAGCACACACACACACACAACTCGATGAGAACACGTTAATAATAAAGCAGTTGATTGTGGTCTAATTTAGTGAATAACTTTCTCAACTTTTTGGAAAGCAGTAACTTCTCTATCACTGATAAAGTTGGATTGCCTCATTAGTCAACAAGTCCGCCAGGGGGCGGTCAAAGTCAATCAAATATACCTTTACAAACAAAGCGTTTATCAAGGGTGCATTCAAGATCATATGTTTCTGGGACGTTGCTGCAACAGCAATTTCCAAAACTACGAATCCCAGGGAACCTCACCGCGCTTGCTATGTCAATATGGCCACTGTCAGACAGACAAAGGCACATCAATCTCGCCACGAAATGAAATTAGCAGACTAGAGGACGGCTGTCATTGTGAAAACCGTCTGGTGTCTGTTCCCGTGTCAGGGATATAGAAGAGGACTTGTCGCAAGGACCAACTAAACACCGGTTTATTAAATGCTGTGGTGGACGGGGGACCTAGATTCTAAGATCAAGGTAAGACTTGCATGACTGGTTAGCTAGCATAACTAGCATTTCTGCAGGCTCGCCCGCAGTCATTGGCACTGGTCCCAATGCTAGTCAGCAAGCTAACTTTAATAGCTAGCTAAATGTTGCTGGTCAGTGGTAGAGGAGGAGCGAGAGGTTTTACTCCGCCCAAAATCTGTCCACGATAATAAGCCCACGAAGTAAAGAATTTGTCTATGGAGGTCAATGAGAGTGTCGAATTTGGTCAACAAAACATTTAATTGCTAATTTGCTACGTGAGGCTTATTTAATATAATAGACATTTCGTAGTGTTTAGGTTGTTACGAATGTACTGATATGTGGCATTTCGGTAATTTGGGGGGGGAGGGATACTTTATATTGGAGTTGTGCCTGTTGTCATAGAGACAGACTCATCATGGATATAACCCGTTTTAGCATGGACATTGCTATTGAGAGCTTTCACCATTTTAAAAGTAGTCAACTAGGTGGGGATTCCTATGAGTTAGGAGCAATCAGCCAATGAAGAAGAAGAAAAGGCATCTATCTATCTATCTATCTATCTATCTATCTATCTATCTCCTGTTCACATGCATTATATGTCCTCTCATTGGCTAGAATGGTGGTGCATATTCATTAAGTAAGCCATTTACTGTTTTTAAGAAGCAAACGGAGCAAAACAAGAGTTTATATTGGACAAATTCAGGTAAGTCCCTCCCCGTTTTGTTCCGTTTGCTTCCGTTTAATAAACCTTCTCCCGCCTGCCTTCTATCCATTGTTAGATTGGACTTTGTTAGTGGTCACTTTATAGCTAATGCCAGGTCAGCTTTTATGAAGTCGTTGGAAAAGTCTGCTTGCTCTATGGAGGTTGTAAAGATTACTAGTTAGCTAACTAGCGAGATGTCATAGCTACAACAAAGATTTGTATAACTAAACCAAGATAGACCACAGCCTGTCATTTCCAATAAGACCAAATGAGTCATAGTGGGCAGAACCAAGCACGAGCTAGTGAGATCCTATGTATGTGTTCTAGCATGTATCCGCATATTTTCTCTGTGAAGTTCGCGTGTGCAATAACTACATTTGCCTTTGCAGTCCTTCTAAACAATGTGATAAAAAAAAAAAAAAACATTTTAAGGGTAAAGTCTACAAAACGTGGTCCAACAGATTCTAGTTTGGGGAACAGAACTGTATTGAGATAAAATGATTCATTGATGAGAACATTTGCAGAATTTCTGCCTAAATCCATCTTCTCCCACAGCCGGACAGTGGGCTTCCTGTCACTACCATATTTAGTAGTGAGTGGAAACGCCAAGCGGATGCTTCACATTTACACATCCGGTGAAATATCTGTGTCATTGTTCCATTGTGGCTACAACATTAGCTTATATATTTGCCAAGCTAACTAACAAGCTAGTAATTAACGTTACCCTGTAGCTATTTGTCATTGAACAACCATACTGCCATACTCAACTAATTAGATCACTAGCTAGCAACATGATTTTTGAACACAAGCCATGCCATACTCAACTAATTAGATAGTTCATGTCAAACAGAGCTATTTGCAAAGGTTTGCTAAGTAAGCTAGAGCTGGATTGTGATTGAACACCCCTCCTGTCCCCAAACACTTAGCAAACAGTTGTCAACTCTTACCCCTGGGGTGTTAGCTTGCTGTTTATCTACAGGTTATACATATGGTTTTTGCATTGCATAACTGTCTGGACTGTGTTTGAGTTATTAGATTGTGCGATTGAGTGGATCGTCCACGCCATATGATGCATGGGCGTTCGTTTCCCTGTTGATTCACCGTGATTGTCATTTGAGTCACCATGTTGAAAGCCCCCACTTAATTTTAATCTAGACACGCACCTAATACCAAACTGATACCCCTTTGAAATAAAACATTCTATTTTTTACATTATGCACTCTCATCACATACTTTGAGGCATTTGACTATAGCTTTTGAAAGTAAGCAGCCATAACAGGGGAAATAGGTTGGTTTAACTACAACCACAAGCTAAAGATTGACTTTTCAACCAAATGTTTGCTTGCCATTGATTAAACCAATTACTTTGGATGACAGTAAACTGTTCCAACTCTGGTCAATGTTTGAGTCTCCCTAGTTAAGCATGCACATGTTTCCTCTAGTCCAAATTTGTATATCATTACTCGGGTTACCCATTGCATTTCCCTGTGTAGGCTCTGTGTTGCAAGACTAGATTAGCAGTCAGTGTTCGCAATACAAAACCACAGCACAGACAGACACCAAATTCACCAGTGGTGTAGGCCTTTTCATTACGCCGATTCTGTTTTGCAACAGAAACCGTTTACTCCAAACGGAAAACGTTTTGCACCGAAAACAAGAGTTTCTATTGGACAAATTCAGGTAGGTTTCTCCCTGTTTCGTTCTGTTTGCTTCCGTTGGTTCCTAAACTGTTGGAAGGTGGTGTATAATGAATACACCCCAGTATCCACATTTCACCAGGTACCTGGTAACCCTAAAGGTTTCTAGGCACAGGGAGTGAGGGAAAGTTTGCCATTTGCTGTGAAGCTACTAGCTAGTGGCTACCTTCCACATCTGGCTAAATACATCTTCCTGGCACCTACTCTTTTCCAGGGGTCCTAACGATTCAACTAAACAGTTTACAAGCTTGGAATGGTTTATTAGGCATGGAAAAATGTGTAGCTGCAGGCTAAGCTCTTTTAGCTTGTGTACCAGTCTGTTTGTTCTATCATGCCACTCCTTTCAACTCCTTGTCATGCCAAACAGTTGGAATGATGGCACAAACAGATCTGGGACCAGGCTACGATATTTTGCTCCCGAGGACTATAATTTCCTTGGCATTGCAGTTTCCAGCACACACATGGTACAATAGATGCAAAGAGGTCAGTGGAATGCAGACCGTGGGGGATAGAAGGACGCCGGATTGGCACACGTTCAACCAATCTGATCTAACAATCAGTCATGATTGATGTATTGTAACAGACTGACAATGTGGCTACTAAAGTCCCATTTTGATATATTTGGCTATTTTCACTGCATATCATTTAGCAGTTGTTACTTTTCAGGTTTAGAAGAAGTGACTGCTAAATGCTACCTCCTGTTCATATGAACTGGTAGCATAGCTAGCGTACAGAAATCTGTGGTGGTAGTCCAAGTTGTTTTTTTAACTGCAATGCAGGTGATTGGTGAAGATGACATGAACATGTGTTGGGGTTGACATCCATACAAGCATTCTACTCAAATGTTTTACCTCAACATGGTGTGAAATACACATAGAAACAATAGCCTAAATGTAGGCACATTTTGCTGTGGGGCAATGAGGAGATGCTGGATCTTTCCCCCATGCATTTCTATTGTTTGGGTTGAGTTCCATTGACCTGTACCGCATCTATGGTTTCACAATCGTAATATGCTAATAGTTGCATCTACTTGTGTAGTATAAGTCACTCAGTCAGACTCAAACATGCTCAGTGCATGTGTAAGACTTCATGTTTTTTCTGCTGAGTGTGTTCTGACACACACAAACTTTTTAAAAGCCATGAGGCTCTCAGGGCATAGTCAATTGGGCATAGATTTCTCACTCTCTTCATGCCGCCCTTCATCCCTCTCTCCCTCCGGTCTTTCTGCTGAGTAGACATCTATAAAGATAATTGACCAGTGCTAGTCAACTCAGCAGTACAGAGACTCTGCACCAGAGGAAGACAGGAAGGTCAGGGAGTTAAAGATTTGTGGAGAAACTTGTTTTACTGAACCAAGGAGTAGCAGCTTGACTCCAGCCCAGGGTTTGGAAATTGCAGACTGACTAACTATAATTGTTTCTCATGGTTTCTTCTTTCTGTTCCTGCCCACACCAAGCTGGCACACCTGATTCAACTAGTCAAGCCCTTGATGATTAGCCCAGTTCATGTATTAGTTGTCGGTTGTGTTTGTACTGGGCTAGAGCAGAACATGTAGGGTAGGTGTTGGGGCGTTGTATAAGGCTGTACATAACATATAGGCTATATGCAGGTCTCATTAGCACAGATAGAACAATGAGCCAGATGTTTCACCGGATGTATAAATGTAAAGAATCCGGTTTGCATTTCCACTCACTACCAAATATGGTGGTGAGAGGAAGCCCAGTGGCTGGCAGTGGGAGAGTATGGAGCGAGATGGATTTTTGCTGACATTTTGAAAATTATGTCATCTATGACGCATTTGATCTCAATGCAATTTTATTTTCCCAAAACTAGAATCTATTACAAACAAAGTGGACTAAGTTTTATAGACTTTACACTTTGCGAAAGTTTCTAAAAATGGCATAGTTTAGGTGTGCAAGGGTGAATTGAGTTATTGCACACCCGCACTACAGAGTAGGAAATCCCTAATGGAAATATGGGAATACATGCTAGAACGCAGCAAACAGGATCTAGCTAGCTCGTGCTTGGCTCTGCCCACCTTGCTTGTTCTTCCCACTATGATTCATTTGCTCCCATTGGAAACGACAGGCTGTGATCTATCTTGGGTTAGTTATCTTTGTAACTATTATGTAATATGGATTAAGACTAAGTCTAGTCCTTCTCCACCAGCCTTCATTCAGTAGGTCTAGACACTAGCCTGTGTGTGTGTGTGTCCTGGCTGTGTATGTATGTTTTGCACACTACTGTATGTACTTGTCTGTCAGTGATATCCTATACACTGTCCTATGACTCATCCCCGCTCTCTTTTAAAGGGAAAATGTGGAGGTTGGCCGCTTGGGACCGAGATTTTTCTTGGCGTTTTTCCCAAGTCACACTCTCTCTTAACCCCCTCCCTTTCGCCTCTCAATCTTTCTTCTCTCTCTCTATCTCTTATGCATGTGTTTTCTGTCAGTTCTTTCTCTCTCTCACACATAAGGTTCACTCTCTCTTTCTATTTCCATCTCTCTCACCCTCCTCCCCCATTCACACTATCTCTGTCTGTCTCTCTGTGTCTGTCTCTCTCTCACCCTCCTCCCCCCATTCACACTATCTCTGTCTGTCTATAGTAATCCATTTAATGTCTGTGCTGCAGCTCCTGAACCAGTCTTCTCTAAGCATGCTGCCGATGAGGTGATAAAGTGTGTAAGCTGTATGGTGTTTGTTCCTGAGTGCATACGTGTCTCAGCGTAGTCTTTTTGTGAGAGCTGCCATGGTCTCCCGCATAATAATAGGTTATGTCAACATGTCTTATGTCTATGCAGCAGTTTTCTGGATGTATACCAGACAGGGCCTAAGGGGGATGGTAGTAGTTTTCTGGATGTATACCAGGCAGGGCCTAAGGGGGATGGTAGTAGTTTTCTGGATGTATACCAGACAGGGCCTAAGGGGATGGTAGTAGTTTTCTGGATGTATACCAGGCAGGGCCTAAGGGGGATGGTAGTAGTTTTCTGGATGTATACCAGACAGGGCCTAAGGGGATGGTAGTAGTTTTCTGGATGTATACCAGACAGGGCCTATGGGGATGGTAGTAGTTTTCTGGATGTATACCAGACAGGGCCTAAGGGAGATGGTAGTAGTTTTCTGGATGTATACCAGACAGGGCCTAAGGGGATGGTAGTAGTTTTCTGGATGTATACCAGACAGGGCCTATGGGGATGGTAGTAGTTTTCTGGATGTATACCAGACAGGGCCTATGGGGATGGTAGTAGTTTTCTGGATGTATACCAGGCAGGGCCTAAGGGGGATGGTAGTAGTTTTCTGGATGTATACCAGGCAGGGCCTAAGGGGGATGGTAGTAGTTTTCTGGATGTATACCAGGCAGGGCCTAGGGGGGATGGTAGTAGTTTTCTGGATGTATACCAGGCAGGGCCTAAGGGGATGGTAGTAGTTTTCTGGACAGGGCCTAAGGGAGATGGTAGTAGTTTTCTGGACAGGGCCTAAGGGAGATGGTAGTAGTTTTCTGGACAGGGCCTAAGGGAGATGGTAGTAGTTTTCTGGACAGGGCCTAAGGGAGATGGTAGTAGTTTTCTGGACAGGGCTATATACAATACAGCAACAGCCCCCATCTCTCCAACCATTCATCAATCCCTGAATGTATCATCCACAGTCTTGTCCCTCTCTCCTCCTTTCTCCATTCATCCTATCTAAACCCTCCTCCTCTCCTCCTCTCTCCCTCTCCAGGATGTCTCGGTATACCGACGAGCCTCGTTTCACCATCGAGCAGATTGACCTGCTTCAGCGGCTGAGGAAGACAGGGATGACCAAGCCAGAGCTCCTCCACGCCCTGGACATCCTGGACAGACTGGATCACCAGCACGGACACAAGTTCGGACGGCATCCCCAGCCCACCCATCAGGGACCGACGCCCAATTACAACACTAATACAACGTCTTCGTCGGCGTCCTCATCAACGTCCACGACCGCCACACAGACTGGTTACCTGGGGAATGGGAGTGGAAGTGGCGGGAGTGGCCTGTCGCCGTCGCCTAGCAACGACTATGATATGTCACCGCCCCCTCCGGCGGTTGTATCCGCCCCGGTTGCTATGGCAGTGGTGGCGCAGAACGGGCGTGGGGTTGGTGGTGGCGACGAGCTGGTTGCCATGACGAACGGGAAGTTGTCTCCACCGCGGTTTTCTGACAATGTAGGCGCTGTGAGTGGCGGCGTGACGGGGAGCGGCTACGGGTTTGAGGCCAGCGAGGAGGAACTAGACGTGGAAGACAAAGTGGAGGAACTCCTGAGGTGAGGAGGAGGAGCCTGGGTTTTTTCTGAACACATCAATAGGCACAACATGAGAACCAAACAAACTACATTTTACACCACCTCAACCTGTCTTAATAAGAATCCTCATTTTTGTTTGGGGTTTTTAATGTTTTCTAGTGAACTAGACCCTGAGCCCAGAGTTTAGTAATGCATTAGGTGACACCTGTCACTAAACATAGGCACCACATCAGTCACACACACACACACACACACACACACACACACACACACACACACACGCCCTGTCCGTCAACCTTTTTGCTGCTCTTTTGTATTGTGTGTTGTTTGCAGTGATAAAGTCAGTATTGATTTAGATAGAGTGATGAAAATGAAATGAAAGGGAAGGAGAGAAAAATGCCAATGAATTTCTGGCAGCTCAGCGCTGCCTCTGATTCTCTCACGTTTTCCATGAAGAGGAATCAATATAAATGTAAATGAGAAGGCAGTGTATCGACAGACAGAAGAAAAGACTGTGTGTGTGTAGTTCCAGTGTTTTCACAGACACGTCACATCTATGGGAATTGCTCTCGCTCTCCCACCCTCGCTCTCGCTCTCCCGCCCTCGCTCTCCCGCCCTCGCTCTCCCGCTCTCGCTCTCCCGCCCTCGCTCTCCCGCCCTCGCTCTCCCGCCCTCGCTCTCCCGCCCTCGCTCTCCCGCCCTCGCTCTCGCTCTCCCGCCCTCGCTCTCACGCTCTCGCTCTCCCGCCCTCGCTCTCACGCTCGCGCCCTCCCGCCCTCGCTCTCGCGCCCCTCGCTCTCTCGCTCTCCCGCCCTCGCTCTCCCGCTCGCGCGCCCTCGCTCTCGCGCCCTCGCTCTCCCGCCCTCGCTCTCCCGCTCTCGCGCTCTCCCCCCGCTCTCGCGCTCTCCCCCCCGCTCTCGCTCTCCCCCCCACCCTCACTCTTTCGCTCTCCCACTCTCGCTCTTTCGCTCTCCCGCCCTCGCTCTCCCGCCCTCGCTCTCCCGCCCTCCCGCCCTCGCTCTCGCTCTCCCGCCCTCGCTCTCCCGCTCTCCCGCCCTCGCTCTCTCTCTCGCTCTCCCCCCTCGCTCTCGCTCTCGCCCCCCGCTCTCGCGCTCTCCCCCCGCTCTCGCTCTCCCCCCCGCTCTCGCTCTCCCCCCCGCTCTCGCTCTCCCCCCCACCCTCACTCTTTCGCTCTCCCACTCTCGCTCTTTCGCTCTCCCACCCTCGCTCTCCCGCCCTCGCTCTCCCGCCCTCGCTCCCGCCCTCGCTCTCCCGCCCTCGCTCTCCCGCCCTCGCTCTCTCTCTCGCTCTCCCCCCTCGCTCTCCCGCTCTCGCTCTCCCCCCCTCGCTCTCCCCCCTCGCTCTCGCTCTCCCACCCTCGCTCTCCCCCCCTCGCGTGCACTCTCTCCCGCCCTCGCTCTCCCGCCCTCGCTCCCGCCCTCGCTCTCCCGCTCTCGCTCTCCCGCCCTCGCTCTCTCTCTCGCTCTCCCTCCCTCGCTCTCGCTCTCCCCCCTCGCTCTCCCGCTCTCCCCCCCTCGCTCTCCCCCCTCGCTCTCGCTCTCCCCCCTCGCTCTCGCTCTCCCACCCTCGCTCTCCCCCCCTCGCGTGCACTCTCTCCCACCCTCGCTCTCTCCCCCCCTCGCGCGCACTGTCTTTTGTCACATTCACACACAACCATAAATGATGTTATTTTCTTCTAAAGTTTTGTTTCTGGGTGGGGTTTGAGCTTATGAATCTGATGGGTTTATGCTGCCAGTAGATGTCAACGTTTCAAATAGGCCTAGCCTGTGTATCACTAGCCATCACCAGCTAACAGGGAAGAAATCTGAGGGCGAGCACGGAGCGTGACTGGGCCAAGCTACAACAGCTTGTGAAGTTGCTGGAGCTTTTTGCAAATCCAAACTGACATCCAGTAGCTGTCTGATTTAGTTCTGTACCTTCTCAACCTTGAGGCACACTTGCAGTCAACTACTGTTGCAAAACAGTTGTCACAGGTCCTCCTGAAGTCACTGTGTGAGCACTTCACATGCATACTGACTCCTGGGAATATCTTCCATCCAACCCCTGGAGCAGCTTGCCTGATGGACCAAGTGTGTGTCTGCCGCTTTGCTCAACAGAGATGAAGTCCCTGATGAGGCAAACAGAGTATTTTGTACTTCAGAAAATCAGAGGGTACAGCTGTGGAGCGACAGGACCCCAGGAAGATGCCAACATGATGAATCTAGCAAGCATCTCCACCATAGTGCTTCAGAAGTATAGCTTCCTCATTGAAGATTGTGTCTGAGTCACTGTCCAGCCGGAGGGTCAGACTGGCAGAGCATTACGTGTTGAAATACCTGGAAAAGGTAAAGAGGGGGCATGTTTACAGTCACCTGTCCAGTTCTGGCAGGCAAGGATGGCTGGTTATTGAAAGCTGTGCTCTGTGGCACTGCATCTGGTATCTGCCCCTGCATCCCAAGTGTTCATGGAGAGAATATTCTGTCTGTGGACAACTGTCATCAGGCTTGACAAACCCAATGATCACCTCTTTGGAACTTTGAACCAGAATATTGGTTGGTTGAACAGAAACACACACAAGCTGTCTGGCTGTGAACTGATAGATTTCTAATGCTTATGTTTTTGCTGCTGTTGCAGCTGTTTTCATGAACCCTGTTGGAAGAGGTTAGTCAGTGATACATGTTTAATATTACATCAACATAACATGTCAAATGTGCCATGACTTCATTAGTCGATTTTTTTTTTTTCTCCCCCTTTCTTTCTGTCAGGTAAAGATGCATGATGATTCTTACATCTACTAAAGTAAAAACAACAACATAGGATTGGTGTAAACATGGGCAAGAGTTTCCTTCCAACATATTTATTGCAAAACCTATAAATCCAAGTCACGTTAGGATTGATTTACAGTTTAAACCTAACCAAAACTATGTCCTGGCCATGGAGTTGTGTGGAGTCCTCTATTGGCCAAAAGCCAATGTTAGCAATGGCAGTTCCATTGAGGACTTACACCATTTTTATTTAGTCAACTCAGAACTTCCAGCTTCATTGGCTGATCCCTCCTGATGACCGGGTTGGAGTCGTGACAGCCGGCTCATCAGGAGAGATCAGCCAATGAATTTTACTTGTGAAGAAGAGAATTTGACTTTCAGATGGAGAAGGCCTCAATGGCACTGCCCATGCTCTCACAAACACCATCATGACACAGATGCAGAGATGTTATGTCTATGGTCCTGGCCCATCACCTTATGTATTAGTGCCCCCCAGTGGCAAGAAGTGACATCACAAAAAACACACCATACGCCTACATCATCTAAATGGCTCCTCACCTCCCTGGCTGCTGTCTGTCCCTAACACTAACACTGAAACTAACATTGACACTAAAACTAAGTCATATGAACAGGAAATAGAAATGTGTTTATGGAACTGAAACTATACTGAACAAAAATATAAATGCAACAATTTCAAAGATTTTACTGAGTTACTGTTCATATACTGTAATGAAATCAGTCAATTTAAATTAATTCATTAGGCCCTAATCTATGAAATTCACATCAAATCAAATGTATTTATAAAGCCCTTCTTACATCAGCTGATATCTCAAAGTGCTGTACAGAAACCCAGCCTAAAACCCCAAACAGCAAACAATGCAGATGTAGAAGCACGGTGGCAAGGCAAAACTCCCTAGAAAGGCCAGAACCTAGGAAGAAACCTAGAGAGGAACCAGGCTCTGAGGAGTGGCCAGTCCTCTTCTGGCTGTGCCGGGTGGAGATTATAACAGAACATGGCCAAGATGTTCAAATGTTCATAAATGGCCAGCAGGGTCAAATAATAATAAACATGACTGGGAATAGAGATATGCATCTGTTGGCCACAGATACCTTTAAAAATATAAAGGTCGGGGCCTGTATCAGAAAACCAGTCAGTATCTGGGGTGAACTTAATTTGCCACATGCAGCGCGACACATTTCCTTCGCATAGAGTTGATCAGGCTGCTGATTGTGGCCTATGGAATGTTGTCCCACTCCTCTTCAATGGCTGTGCGAAGTTGCCGGATATTGGCGGGAACTGGAACACTGTCATACACGTATATCCAGAACATCCCAAACAGGACCTAAAATTTACTTTTTGGTCCACCAGCCACTGGCAGGTAGATTTAAAAATCTACCAGCCACTGAAATATTTTTGCTACTAAAAATGTTTTATGTTAAAATTACACCAACAAAACACACAAAAAATTGATTAGCATGCTTTGTAATGTTTCTAAAAAAATATATATATATATTACTAGTAAGAAGTAATGTGGTATATTGTTGAATTACATTTTTTGTGACCTGACTCTCTTAAACAAAATATCACAGATGAGACAAAAATATTCACCTGCCCCTTTAAGGGTGGGATGTTACCGTAGTAACGCGACTCCTGTCATGTTTGCGCGCGTGCGTCCGCCATCGTGTGCAAATGTATTTTGTCCCCTCACACCAAACGTGATCAGAACACGCAGGTTGAAATATCAAATCAAACAGAACCAATTATATTCATTTCGGGACAGGTCGAAAAGCATTAAACATTTATGGCAATTTAGCTAGCTTGCAGTTGCCATCTAATTTATCCTATTTAGCTAGCTAGCTGCTAGCTGCTGCTAGCTAATTTGTCCTGTGATATACACATTGAGTTGTTATTTTACCTGAAATGCACAAGGTCCTCTACTCCGACAATGAATTCACATACAACACGGTCAACCAAATCGTTTCTAGTCATCTCTCCTCCATCCAGGCTTTTTCGTCTTTGGACTTTATATGATGATTGGCAACTAACTTTCATAATAAGGTGTATCACCACAACCGACCTCAGTTCATCTTTCAATCACCCACGTGGGTATAACCAATGAGGAGCTGGCATGTGGGTATATGCTTCTAAAAGCCAATGAGGAGATGGGAGAGGCAGGACTTGCAGCGTGTTCTACGCCACAATAGAATCAACTTCTATTTTAGCGCCTGGCAACGCAGACGTTCGTTGGCTCGCGTGAGCAGTGTGGATGCAATGATTGAATAACGTGTGTGTACATTTATTTTGCAACGCTCGCGCACGTGACTGGTGTGGTCAGCATGATTGAGTCTGACTAGTAGAGGCATTGTCATCTCTTCCCTGGCAGTTGAAATTCAAACATCGAAAACAACCTAGCGTGTGAACAAAACAATGTAAATAGCCAAGAAACACAAGTATATTAGACCAACTTTTATGCATGTGCGCAGCTCTTCACGTGCACACAGCCCCCAGGCAGGCAGTGTTGCAGCGCGAGTTGGGATAGGCTATATAGGATTCGTAGTTCTTTGACTTTGTGGGAATATTTTACCAGCTATGAAACAAAACGGCAGACTTACTTCGAAAACAGCTACTGCAGCATTTATTTTACTATAAATATGATCATACTTGACTATTTTTATTCCAATTGTGTTCGTTGTCTGTAGCTTATGCCTGCCCATACCATAACACCACCGCCATCGAAGGTGAGCATTTGCCTACTGAAGTCGGTTACGACGCCAAACTGCTGTTAGGTCAAGACCCTGGTGAGGACGACGAACATACAGATGAGCTTCCCTGAGACGGTTTCTGACAGTTTGTGCAGAAATTATTTGGTTGTGCAAACCCACAGTTTCATCAGCTGTCCGGGTGGCTGGTCTCAGACGATCCTGCAGGTGAAGAAGCCGGATGAGGAGGTGCTGGGCTGGTGTGGTTGTGAGACCTGTTGGACAAACTGACAAATTCTCTAAAATTATGGATGCGGCTTATGGTAGAGAAATTAACATTACATTCTCTGGCAACAGCTCTGGTGAACATTCCTGCAGTCAGCATTCCAATTGCATGCTCCCTCAACTTGAGACATCTGTGGCATTGTGTTGTGTGACAAAACTGCACATTTTAGTGGCATTTTACTGTCCCCCAGCACAAGGTGCACTTGTGTAATGATCATGCTGTTTAATCAGCTTCTTGATATGCCACACCTGTTAGGTGGGTGGATGGATTATCTTGGCAAAGGAGAAATGCTCACTAACAGGGATGTAAACAAATTAGTGCACAAAATTTGAGAGACGCTTTTTGTGCGTATGGAAAATTACGGGATCTTTTATTTGAGGTCATGAAACATTCGAATGTTTCATGAGTAGTAAACTTGACTGATACTTTATTTAATTACACAATTGGAATAAAAATAGTCAAGTATGATCATATTTATAGTAAAATAAATGCTGCAGTAGCTGTTTTCGAAGTAAGTCTGCCAAAAAAAAGTAAGCCAGCCCCCCATTTACTCTTATTCAGTGTAAATAAGAGTAAATCTAAAAAGTCTAAAGTTTTATCTAACAAACTAATAATAACAAAATAATTATATACAGTATCAGTCAAGTTTACTACTCATTCAAGGGTTTTTCTTTATTTTTACTATTTTCTACATTTTAGAATAATAGTGAAGACATAAACTATGGAATAACACACATAGCATCATGTAGTAACCAAAAAACAAAAATATATTTTAGATTCTTCAAAGTAGCTACCCTTTGCCTTTGTTCAAAGCTGTCAATCTTGGCATTCTCTCAACCAGCTTCATGCGGAATGCTTTTCCAACAGTCTTGAAGGAGTATATTAAAACAAAATGACAACTATAATAACCTTGGCATACACTCATTTTCTCTGCACTTACCACTATTCTCCTTGCTTTCTCTCAGCCCCTTATATTTCCTTATTTTTTTATTCAGTCTTTCCTTCCTATCCAACTCAATTGTACTTTCCAGTCTCCCGCTCTTCATGGCTTATCTTCATTTTCTCATTTCCTCTCCGTCTTTCCACAGTCCTCTCTTTTCCTTACACCATCCTATCTCTAGCTTCATAGTAAAGGGAACAATGTTCTCTTTTCTATGCTCTTTTTCTATTTTTTTCTCTCGCTCTCTTTCGCTCTCCCGCTCTCTCACTCTTTCTCTCTCTCGCTCGCTCTCTCACTCTTTCTCGCACTCTCACTCTTTCTCTCTCTCTCCCTCCAGAAGGGACAGTGCCATAATCAAGGAGGAGATCAAGGCGTTCTTGGGGAACAGGCGCATCTCTCAGGCTGTGGTGGCTCAGGTCACAGGTCAGTATGCTTCCTAGTGGCTAATACAGCACACTACACTATGTTGGAGTGGAACTGTGCTCACTTTGGTGTACACTTAAAACAGAGTTGTCATCATGATTTCTAGGAGTGTTGGTGTGGCTTGAATGACACATAGCAAGTACTTCATCCACTGTATATGCATTGGCTAGTTAATAAATCTTGCTTTCTGTGCTCTTCCTCCCTTTCCCTCCCCCATATTTTTCTCTCTCGGTCTCTTTCTGTCCCCCCCCTCCCCACCTCCCCGCCTTCCTCCAGGCATCAGTCAGAGTCGTATCTCCCACTGGCTGCTGCAGCAGGGCTCGGACCTTAGCGAACAGAAGAAGAGGGCCTTCTACCGCTGGTACCAGCTGGAGAAGACCACCCCTGGTAATGCCCACCACCACCACCCGCATGCCCAGTCCCACCACCACCTCCACGTCCTCCACCCGTTGGCAGACCCCCTCCTCAGCCCCCCCACCTCCAGCCTCCTCCCGTCTGTCCAGTCCCTCTTCAGTTGTTCCACCCGTTCCATCCACTATTAGACACTCTGATTCTGCACAAACTAGAGAGGGCAGAAGGGGTTATACGATGACAACTGATGGGTGAGTCCATTGACTATTTCTTGACATTCTAGGGCTGGAAAGTAATGATTGCCCTTCCAAATCCTCGCTATGTATCCCTAAACTGTTACTTTGGCCCAATGTAATGCACTTTTCTAGGGGGCACTAATGCCAAATCTGTCTTTGTTTGTTGTCACTACATGTGACTACACTACCCATATGCCCTCTTGCGCCCCCTCTGTTTCAATGGACATAGCTTCTCCGCAGTATTAAAGTCCTTCCCCCAAACTGTTCCAGTCAGTATTTGTCCTGCCCCAAATCCTTTTACAGCACCTTTCAAACTCCCCTACAACCTGTTTCTGCCCCCACAACCCCATTGTGTGTCTGACTCCATCCTGTGTCCAAATGTGTCACTTCCCATTTCCTGTGTCCCTCCCTGCCCTCTGGGTGCAGCAGCCAATAAGCTATCACAGCCACAAATATTCAAATGCTCATTAGTGGCAGGTGTTTATTAGTAGTATTTGTAGTTGTATAGCTACGATGTTGCTACTACAATTGAGTAGAAATGTAAAGTGCTTTAAGCGCTGTATAAACCTCATTGAATACATTATTATGATGACTATAGCTAGGCCTAAAAGAGTACTGGTGTCTGACTGTATATGACCATGGTGAAAAACAGATTTTTAATAAAAAGCAAACTTGTGAAATCACACCGGCCTCTGTGTCTGTGTTGAGGGGAGGGTGTAGTGGCGCGCCCTGGTGGACTGTGTATGTCACAGCACCTATAGACAATTACTGTAAGTGTGTACAGTGCTACATACAGCAGAGTATTTACATCCGGGCTTCCAGCCCTGCTGTACTGCAGGTTGTTCTTCTTTCTCCCTAGTCATTGATTGATTGGTTGATCAATGCCACTGATTGGCCCAATAGTCCACTTAAAGGTCTTTATCAGTCCCTGATTAGAGGGGAAGAAACAGCAGTGGTGTGGAACTCCAGGCCCCGATTTTAAAGCCTGCATTGATCTAGATGGATAACATATTATTGTAGTTTATTATTTTAGTTACAATTAAAAAACAAAACATGCCTAGATGTGAGTCATAGATTTGCAGTCAGGAAGTAATACATGTAGGTTCTAGTCTCAAGCACAAGCAAAAACATCCATAGATCGTCACATGAGTTACATATTTATATGTAAACAATCACATTCCCAACCCACCTTTCCCTGGCTGTGTGTGTGTGTCACAGCCATCCAGCAGCTTTCCTTGTTCATTAGCTTAATGCTCTGTGGTGCTATGCCAGAAACACAAACACTCACTACATACTGTAAACGAACCCATATTTCTGTCCAGGCACACACACACACACACACACACACACACACACACACGCACTACATTTGATGAGGCTTCAGAGGGGGTTCACTGTGAATTACTGTCCACAGTCCAGGTTCTTTTATAGTCGCCACACAGCCAATATAACACTCTAAAGTTATTGTTCTTCTATACAATAGGGTGCTGAATCATCATAAATGTACTCATCAACAATGAAAATCACAGCCTTTTCCAAATAGATTTCAAACATTCTGAACGTTTCACCTCACTAAATACACCCATGGCTAGTTACATCATGGTTGTATTTCCATGGTTACATCATGGTTGTGTCTCCAGGTGCAACTCTGACGATGCGACCCGCCCCCATAGCTCTGGAGGACGGGGTGGAGTTGCGGCAGACTCCACCCCCTATAAGCTCCACCCCCGGGAGCTTCCGTCTGCGCAGAGGCAGTCGCTTTACCTGGAGGAAAGAATGTCTGTCTGTGATGGAGAGGTGAGGAGGAGAGAGGGAGGGGTGATGGAGAGGTGAGGAGGAGCGAGGGAGGGGTGATGGGGAAAGAGTTGAGGAGGAGGAAAGAATGTCTGTCTGTGATGGAGAGGTGAGGAGGAGAGAGGGAGGGGTGATGGAGAGGTGAGGAGGAGAGAGGGAGGGGTGATGGGGAAAGAGTTGAGGAGGGGGGAAAGAATGTCTGTCTGTGATGGAGAGGTGAGGAGGAGAGAATGAGGGGTGATGGGGAAAGAGGTGAGGAGGAGAGAGGGAGTGGTGATGGGGAAAGAGGTGAGGAGGAGAGAGGGAGGGGTGATGGGGAAAGAGTTGAGGAGGAGAGAGGGAGGGGTGATGGGGAAAGAGTTGAGGAGGAGAGAGGGAGTGGTGATGGGGAAAGAGTTGAGGAGGAGAGAGGGAGTGGTGCTGGGGAAAGAGTTGAGGAGGAGAGAGGGAGTGGTGATGGGGAAAGAGTTGAGGAGAGAGGGAGGGGTGATGGGGAAAGAGTTGAGGAGGAGAGAGGGAGGGGTGATGGGGAAAGAGTTGAGGAGGAGAGAGGGAGGGGTGATGGGGAAAGAGGTGAGGAGGAGAGAGGGAGGGGTGATGGGGAAAGAGTTGAGGAGAGAGGGAGTGGTGATGGGGAAAGAGTTGAGGAGGAGGAGGGAAAGGTTGAAAGGGAGGCAGATGGGACGTGTTGTTGTGCTAGATAAGGGAAAGAAGCTTCCGTTACATTTGGAACAAAGTGAATATTGCCTAGTAAATAGTGTTGTGGTTATTTGTGTTTTCTCTTCCAGTTACTTCAATGAGAACCAGTACCCTGATGAAGCTAAAAGAGAGGAGATCGCTAACGCCTGCAACGCTGTCATCCAGAAGCCAGGTGAGAACTAGCAGGAGGGAATTTGAGAGAAAGGACAGTGCCTTCAGAAAGTATGCAAACTCCTTTACTTTTTCCCCCAATATTTTTTTACAAAGTAAGATTAAAATGGATTTAATTGTAATTTTGTGTCAACTATCTACACAAAATACAATTTAATGCAATTTTTTATTCATGGAAATATAACACTACCTTGATTAGATAAGTATTCAACCCCGTGAGTAAATACATGTTAGAATCACCTTTGGCAGCGATTACAGCTGAGTCTTTCTGGGGCCTCATTTATCAATCATGCGTAGCCACAAATCTGAGCTTAAACCTTGGGATCATTTCCACAAAAAGTGTAAGATTTATCAATATGATTGTTTGCTTGAGAGTGTGCGTAAATGTAGGCACAGCCATGACCATGAGTAGGCACAGTGCCAAGTGGTGGAATAAGGAAACTGCTTGTCAAGCGCAGAATGGGGAAAATATATGTTGAAATTGTGAGAGTAATAATTAAATCATTTTCGATTTCATTGTGAATTCATGTAACATATTTTGACAGTATATAAGCTGTATAATTTGACCACATCGTTACCATTATAATCTATATAAAATAGGTCTACAGTAATGTGTTAAATTCAAGGCATGTGTGAAATTGTTGAAATACTATTAAATCCTGAGATCTTGCTCTGTTGGAAGATTTGGCACAAGCTGCATTTCGCAGAGAGCGTGTTTTTAGAGACAAAAAACAACATGTCAGCAGCAGCTTGCTGATCGGAATCTCACAGCCCTCGACGAGCCAATGTTTTGGAGTCAGTCATCAGCAAGACGAACAGTAACATACAATTTCCATACACTATCACACAACAGGTTGAAGTCAAGAGGGGTTTCTTTGCCATCAATGGGTTCCCGAATACGAACAGAGCAATAGACGGCACCCACATCGCCGTAAAAGCGAGTTTAACTATGTGAACAGAAAAGGCTTCCACTCTTAATGTGCAGGTGACAGGTGATTCACCAAAAACGCTGCTGATTGGTGGTGGCCAGTTGAAACGCAGGACTCGTTCATTCTGCAGAACAGAAGTGTTGGCCTAGACACCTACAGGAGGGATGGCTTATTGGTTAGTGTTGCCTACTCATCTGAAGTATACTGAACAAAAATATAAACCAGCTGAAATTACAGATCACATTTTTCCATACGCACAAAAATGTGGGACGCAAATTTGTTTACATCCCTGTGAGTGAGCGTTTCTCCTTTGCCGACATAATTCATCCACCTGACAGGTGTGCCATATCAAAAAGGTGATTCAACTGCATGATCATTACACAGGTGCACCTTGTACTGGGGACAATAAAAGACCACACTAAAATGTTCAGTTTTGTCACACAACACAATGCCACAGATGTCTCAAGTTTTGAGGGAATGTGCAATTGGCATGCTGATTGCAGATAATTGCAAGTTAATTTCTCTACCATAAGCTGCTTCCAACGTCCTTTTAGAGAATTTGGCAGTACATCCAACCGGCCTCACAACCACTGACCACGTGTAACCACTCCAGCCCAGGACCTCCACATCCGGCTTCTTCACCTGTGGGATCGTCTGAGACCTGCCACCCGGACAGCTGATGAAACTGAGGAATATTTCTGTCTGTAATAAAGGCCTTTTGTGGGGAAAAACTCATTCTGATTGGCTGGGCCTGGCTCCCCAGTCATGTGAAATCCATAGATTAGGGCCTAACACATTTATTTCAATTGACTTATTTCCTTATGAACTGTAACTCAGTAAAATCGTTGCAATTTGTGTTTATATTTTTGTACAGTATATGTGACTTGTTAAGCGCATTTTTACTCCTGAACTTATTTAGGCTTGCCATTACAAAAGGGTTGACTCTCAAAATACTTACTGACTCTAGACATTTCAGCTTTACATTTTTTATTAATTTGTAAACATTTCTAAAAACATAAATCCACTTTGGCATTGAGGTATTGTGTGTAGACACAAAATTCAGGCTGTAACACAACAAAGTGGAAAAAGTCAAGGGGTATGAATACTTTCTGAAAGCACTGTATATTGAGTAAATACACTTACAACACAGAATGTGTTTGTGAGTGCAGGGAAGAAGCTGTCTGATCTGGAGAAGGTCACGTCTCTGAAGGTCTACAACTGGTTCGCCAACCGCCGCAAAGAGATAAAGAGACGTGCCAACATAGGTAACGTTTACGACCCCCTCGGGGTGTGTATCTGTGTGTGTGGTAGAGAATGTGTGTGTCAGTGCGTGTGGTAGAGAGTCAGTGTGTCAGTGTCCGTGGTAGAGAGCCTGTGTGTCGGTGTCCGTGGTAGAGAGCCTGTGTGTCGGTGTCCGTGGTAGAGGGCCTGTGTGTCGGTGTCCGTGGTAGAGAGCCTGTGTGTCGGTGTCCGTGGTAGAGAGCCTGTGTGTCTGTGTCCGTGGTAGATATCAGATATGTTATGATCAGGTCTGTTTTTTTTCCGAAGAAGCAGCAATCCTGGAGAGCCATGGGATCGAAGTCCAGAGCCCTGGAGGACACTCCAACAGCGACGAAATCGACGGGAATGACTTCTCTGACCAGGTAACCACCCGTAAGAAAGTGGAGTGGTCCAGAACCCATGCACTTTGTTGTATCTGACAGGTGGTCTATGATACACATGATGGATCACCCCTGAGAAAGTGAAATGGTCTCTCCCAGTTTGTGTTGTATGTTGTAGCCAAGGGGCGTGGTTTAACACCTTGCCTCTTAGTTTACCTACAGGGCTGTGAGGTTCCTCTGTTTGAGAAGAGAGCTGTGACCAGACCTTTCAGTCTCAGCCTCCTCTTTGTTTACCTACAGGGCTGTGAGGTTCCTCTGTTTGAGAAGAGAGCTGTGACCAGACCTTTCAGTCTCAGCCTCCTCTTTGTTTACCTACAGGGCTGTGAGGTTCCTCTGTTTGAGAAGAGAGCTGTGACCAGACCTTTCAGTCTCAGCCTCCTCTTTGTTTACCTACAGGGCTGTGAGGTTCCTCTGTTTGAGAAGAGAGCTGTGACCAGACCTTTCAGTCTCAGCCTCCTCTTAGTTTACCTACAGGGCTGTGAGGTTCCTCTGTTTGAGAAGAGAGCTGTGACCAGACCTTTCAGTCTCAGCCTCCTCTTTGTTTACCTACAGGGCTGTGAGGTTCCTCTGTTTGAGAAGAGAGCTGTGACCAGACCTTTCAGTCTCAGCCTCCTCTTTGTTTACCTACACGGCTGTGAGGTTCCTCTGTTTGAGAAGAGAGCTGTGACCAGACCTTTCAGTCTCAGCCTCCTCTTTGTTTACCTACAGGGCTGTGAGGTTCCTCTGTTTGAGAAGAGAGCTGTGACCAGACCTTTCAGTCTCAGCCTCCTCTTTGTTTACCTACAGGGCTGTGAGGTTCCTCTGTTTGAGAAGAGAGTTGTGACCAGACCTTTCAGTCTCAGCCTCCTCTTTGTTTACCTACAGGGCTGTGAGGTTCCTCTGTTTGAGAAGAGAGCTGTGACCAGACCTTTCAGTCTCAGCCTCTTTGTTTACCTACAGGGCTGTGAGGTTCCTCTGTTTGAGAAGAGAGCTGTGACCAGACCTTTGTCTCAGCCTCCTCTTTGTTTACCTACAGGGCTGTGAGGTGCCTCTGTTTGAGAAGAGAGCTGTGACCAGACCTTTCAGTCTCAGTCGACGAGACCTGTCCTCTCCCACACAGGTACTGTATCCTGTTACAACTCCTATTGTATAATGGTTTACATATTCCTACTGTACTCCATGTTTGGTACAGAATTTTTTCTCTATACCAAATCTGTTAGACGGGTAGCTAACCAGCAAGTGGAGGGGAAAACAAATTCTTATCATTTGTTTGCATGCGTTTGACTATGCGAACCAGTTGTCTTCCGTAACCGAACAAGGGTGCATCTCAAGCAGATTCTCCATCTGAAAATACAGGACAGTGGAAATCAACCTGTTAGACTTTGCTTTAGCTATCCCTGTCTTTCAGGTCAGTGTAGGTCAGGGGCCTCAAACCCAGATGTGCTCTGTGAACGGATTTGTGGTTCTGCTAGGCAAATGCGCTGCTCACTTGTCTGTGTCGGCGGGTAGAAGACCACAGATGTGTAAACATGACCCATGACTCTTCCCCCTCTTGCGGTTGCAGGTGCCCACCCTGCTGCCAAGCTGGCTGGCGGCTTGGCCCGGCTCGGGCAGGGGGGGCTTGGCCGCCCAGAGGGCCAGCTCTCTGATTTGCCGCTCCTTGCTCTCGGGAGCGGGTCTCGCTCAGGGGGCAGGGACGGAAGGATCCAGACTGACAGGTGTGTCCTGGTCTGCCCCCTCCCCCCCCTCCCTCCAGGACGACTCCTCCACCAATCACAGCAATGCCCTGGAGCACCAGGACCCCATCACTCTCGCAGTGGAGATGGCGGCCGTCAATCATAGCATCCTCGCCCTGGCCACGCAGGCGGGGGGAGGATTGGCCCTGGGCGGGACAGGCAGTGACATCAAGACCGAGGTGGTGGAGCCCAACTAGAGGGTGGGGGGGAGACTGGATGGGTGGGAGGGATGAGAGGGAGGGATGAGAGGGAAAGGTATACATGACCGTATGAAAGGAGGAGGGAAAGGTGTGTGTGTGTGTGTGTGTACATCACAGTAAGAAAGAGGGAGTGAAAGGTGTGTGTGTGTGTGTGTGTGTGTGTGTGTGTGTGTGTGTGTGTGTGTGTGTGCGCATCACAGTAAGAAAGAGGGAGTGAAAGGTGTGTGTGTGTGTGTGTGTACATCACAGTAAGAAAGAGGGAGTGAAAGGTGTGTGTGTGTGTGTACATCACAGTAAGAAAGAGGGAGTGAAAGGTGTGTGTGTGTGTACATCACAGTAAGAAAGAGGGAGTGAAAGGTGTGTGTGTGTGTGTGTGTGCGTCACAGTAAGAAAGAGGGAGTGTATACTACCGTTTAAAATTTTGGGGTCACTTAGAAATGTCCTTGTTTTTGAAAAAAAAAAAAAAAGTCCATTTAAAATAACATCAAATTGATCAGAAATACAGTGTAGACATTGTTAATGTTGTAAATGACTATTGTAGCTGGAAACGGCTGATTTTAATGGAATATCTACATAGGTGTACAGAGGCCCAGTATCAGCAACCATCACTTGTGTTAGCTAATCCAAGATTATAATTTGATAAGGCTAATTGATCATTAGAAAACCCTTTTGCAATTATGTTAGTACAGCTGAAAACTGTGGTCCTGATTAAAGAAGCAATACAGCTGGCCTTCTTTAGACTAGTTGAGTATCTGAAACATCAGCATTTATGGGTTCGATTACAGGCTCAAAATGGCCAGAAACAAATAACTTTCTTCTGAAAATCGTCAGTCTATTCCATGAGAGAAATTGCAAAAAAACTGAAGATCTCGTACAATGCTGTGTATTACTCCCTTCACAGAACAGCGCAAACTGGCTCTAAACAGAATAGAATGAGGATTAGGAGGCCCCGATACACAACTGAGCAAGAGGACATTACAGTGTCTAGTTTGAGAAACAGACGCCTCACAAGTCCTCAACTGGAAACTTCATTAAATAGTACCCACAAAACACCAGTCTCAACGTCAACAGTGAAGAGGCGACTCCGGGATGCTGGCCTTCTAGGCAGAGTTCCTCTGTCCAGTGTCTGTGTTCTTTTGCCCATCTTAATCTTTTCTTTTTATTGGCCAGTCTGAGATATGGCTTTTCCTTTGCAACTCTGCCTAGAAGGCCAGCATCCCGGAGGCGCCTCTTCACTGTTGACGTTGAGACTGGTGTTTTGTGGGTACTATTTAATGAAGATGCCAGTTGAGGACTTGTGAGGCGTCTGTTTCGCAAACTAGACACTCTAATGAACTTGTCCTCTTGCTCAGTTGTGCACCGGGGCCTCCCACTCTTTCTATTCTGGTTAGAGACAGTTTGCTCTGTTCTGTGAAGGGAGTAGTACACAGCGTTGTATGAGATCTTCAGTTTCTTGGCAATTTCTTGAATGGAATAGCCTTCATTTCTCAGAACAAGAATAGACTGACGAGTTTCAGAAGTGCTTTGTTCCTGGCCATTTTGAGCCTGTAATTGAACCCACAAATGCTGATACTCCAGATACTCAACTGGTCTACAGATGGACAGTTTTATTGCTTCTTTAATCAGGACCACAGTTTTCAGCTGTGCTAACATAATTGCAAAAGGGTTTTCTAATGATCAATTAGCCTTATCAAATTCTAATCTTGGATTAGCTAACACAAGTGATGGTTGCTGATAATGAGCCTCTGTACGCCCATGTAGATATTTCATAAAAAATCAGCCGTTTCCAGTTACAATAGTCATTTCCATCATTAACAATGTCTACACTGTATTTCTGATCAATTTGATGTTATTTTAAATGGGCAAAAAATGTGCTTTTCTTTCAACAATAAGGACATTTCTCAGTGACCCCAAACATTTGAATGGTAGTGTATACGTGACTGTGAGAGTGTACATGGGGATAAGGTTATAGTGGAGTATGAAAACATTGTTTGTCATGGTGCAAGTAGAGCTTATTGGAATGTTATGCTGTAAATCAGGAGTGTCAAACTAATTTTGCCCTACGGGTCCTACCTCCACCCCATCCCCTCCATAATACCTCTACCACCCTAGTAAACCCTTTTAGACTGTTCTAGAGGTGTTGGGAGGCCTGGTTCTACCTCCACCCCTATCCCCAAATAGCTATACCTCGTTACCCCCTAGTACCCCTTTTCGACTGTTCTGGAGGAATTGCGTTGGCAAGTCTGGTCCTGAAGGTGTGGGTGTATGTATGGTATATGCTCTTGTCTGTGTGGGTCTAAAGATTCAGAATAGTTTATTATGGAACCCTGCACACCTCCCTCTGAGCATGGAGGACCCCTGCCTTGGCACCTTCTCCCCAAGGTGCTCTGCACACTTTGATTCTCTCATCGCCCTCACTCCCTATGCCTGTCATCACTCTCTCTTTGTCTCCCACCTCCAACTTCGCAGTATAAGGGAGACGGGAAGTGGTGAGGGTTTTCAACAGGCCTCTGGAGAAGCTTATATATTCCCTAACATGTATTTCCTTGTTGTAGCACTACCTAAACTGGTTAGGTTTAAAGCCAGTGAGATCAGATATTCATTATATTATTGCTTACGAATGATGCTATAAAAAACTGCCCCTAAATTGTTAATAATGAAGGGAATAGATAGAATCATGCTCGCTAGTGAGATGGGCCTTGTATGTGCTTGTCATGGGGGTAACTATAAGCATATTGTAGCTGTACCCAAAGCATTTGTTTTTAGCTTTTAACCTTAATTTAAGGCAATCGACTGATGTTATAATCATGTTCCCCAGTTGAAAGGAAATTATTTACGCTTTTAAAAGATTGCCAATCAAGGGTGCATTATAAATGTCCCTATTGGTACTGGGAGTAACGCAAGCACTTATTTTTCTATCTGCTTTATATGCCATGACGTGTTCTACGCACAAGCTGTTATCTAAGATACTTACTTTTAGATTGTATTTTAAAGACACTTTATGGGAGAAACTACATGGCGCTTCAGTTTCCTCCCCTCGTAGCTTATTGGTCATCCTGAGTGATTGACAGACCAGGCAGGCAATAGGAGGAAGGAAGACTGATCTGCTGGCTGACACATGTTCAAGGGTTAGGGGTAATTTGGTGTTTTAAACACCTTCCCCCCCATCACCCCTTCCCTATTAGCTAATTCCCCTCAACTCCCAGGTCACTGCTTTTAATGTGAAATAAGTTATATAGATGAACAACTTTGATTTAACATTTACAGGGGTAGTTCACCTTGAAATTCAAGTTGACTGGTTTAGTTGTGTAGGTCCTATAATGATTACATCTGTAGACCTCAATCCCAAACGATTTGGAAACTTTCTCATTGCCAGATCTACACAACGATTGGAGTGATGCCCCCTGCTTATCGTTAGACAACTTCTAAAGTATTGACAAATGTCTCTCGTGACACTGTTGGCTGACCAGCGCGCATGCAAGATTCAACTAACATTGTTTGGGGTGAACTGTCCCTTTAAGTCATCCAGTATGTATTGAATAACAGCCAAGCTGACCCGAGGACAGTTTCTGCTGCTTCAGAACCAGAGGTTCTGCTAGCCACTGACCTAGTGCTTTGTTCTAATCAAATATGTATCTTACAAGATAAGAGATTTCAGTTTTACTTCCATGTGTAAAATTCTGCCAAACAGGAATGTATATTAGATTCATGAAATGCTTTTTATTTTTTATATCATGTTTTGTGTTCGTTTTCCATTTGATATAGGCACAATCTGCCTTGTGTGTTTTGTATTGCATCACTCAAAGGCAAAGCTTCTTCCTTCAGGTTTCTGAGGTCTTTACTAGTCTCTCGACACTTAATGCCATATTAAGTAGCGTACACTTTGACGTATCAGTCAAATCTCTGCATATTAAACCAGGTGAAAAGGTTGCATTTGCTCAAGAGTGCTACTCAATGAACTTTAACCTGTGTGGGAGGTGCTTTGCCTTTGACGTTCCGAAGGAACGGATATCGCCAGTCCTTGTATTCACATTATGTATGAGTGTTAAATGAGTCCTGTTCTCCTACTTCAGAATTTAGTGCCTTTTTTGGACAGTAGACTGTTCTGTAATGAATATGTAGAAAACTATGCCTTTGTTACATTCTCATTTGTTTACTGTACCTACTAGAGAATAAAGAATGATTGATGAACAATGTGTGGTTTTGTTGAGCAACTGAAATCGAGCTGCATGATTTCACAAAATGTGTATCAACTGGTTCAAATCTTGAACTTGAGCTGCACATTTAACTCGAATGCGTGGCTTCTGGAAGATTACCCAGCGTTATCCATAAAATAACTGCAGACGGTAGAAATTACATCAATTCATTTTTTTTTTATTCTTTCCTTTACAGAGAGATTATTGTCCAGGCGATTAAAAAAGACAAATGCATTATTATTCTTTGGATTTCAGCATAGAATTACACAGAACAATTAAATTAAAACCCAAACTTGCGCTCAGATTGTTAAGTCTTAATATGCAAATATATACATAGTCAAGCATTCGCTCACTCAAATACACTTCATGACAACACAATCAGATACGCAAATGATTGATTATAACTCCAGGACAAGGCACAAACCAGAGCTGGTCTCAAGTGATTCGTTATGTCCAAATTGGAACCCTCTTCTCTACACACTATTAAAAAGTGCACTATATGGGGAGTAGGGTGCCATTTCATGACGAAACCGTTGTACAAATGGTCTGAAGATCGGGCCCAATTCCATTTCTGTCCCTTCCTCCAGCTCAAACCCCTTTAGTATTGGACAGAAATGGAGCGTGGCTGCTGAGTGGGGGTAAAGATTCTCTGCTCTAGTTGACATTGTGTTGGGGTAAAGATTCTCTGCTCTAGTTGTCATCTGTGTTGGGGTAAAGATTCTCTGCTCTAGTTGACATCTGTGTTGGGGTAAAGATTCTCTGCTCTAGTTGATGTCTGTGTTGGGGTAAAGATTCTCTGCTCTAGTTGACATCTGTGTTGGGGTAAAGATTCTCTGCTCTAGTTGACATCTGTGTTGGGGTAAAGATTCTCTGCTCTAGTTGATGTCTGTGTTGGGGTAAAGATTCTCTGCTCTAGTTGATGTCTGTGCTAGTATCCTCTACTAACGTGAGCTCCCATGGTTCTATGTGGCAGTGGGTCTGATGTAGTGTGAAGAAAGTCTTACAATTTAAAGGTTTGCAGTTATTGAGTCTCGCATTGCCAGACTGGGTTTAATAACTAAAAACCTCAGAGGGGGACAGACTGACTGACTTGTAGACTGAAGGCCACATAAAGGCAGGTGTTATATTGCTCTGAGCTCTGGACCAGGGTTGCCAAAGATATACAGGAAATGCATACTCTTGAAATATTATTTCCCCCATAACGATTTGTTGCATCTGTGTCCTTGGGCCTTTAAAAATATATGCTCACAGTAGCACTTGATAAAAAAACAGAACATGCTTTCTGTGGAATGATGAAAGGGTAACTGTATAGACGGATCCTTAATCAGGTATAGACAGTCTAAGGGTCAAACTCAATAGAATACAAGGGTGTATTCATTAGTTGCAGACCGTAGCAAAAAGTGGTTTTCCATTTACTCCACACAAGAGTTTCTATTGGACCAATTCAGGTAGGTCCCTCCCCGCTTTGTTTCGTTTGCTTCTGGTTCCTAGTGAATACACCCCTGATGTGGTTCTGAGCGCAAACAGTCACATCCATATATGGTCAAATATAAAGTCCATGATGACGCCTATTGAAATGAAAGCCAGAGGATGCATGTATGACGAATGACTTCCTCTTCCTGCCGTTACACAGCATTCAGGTACACGTGTACCTGCTTTTCAGTATAAAAATGGATGCACTACTGTAAGTCGCACTGGTTAAGAGCGTCTGCTAAATTACAAACAAATTAAAAATTGATGAATTTTTACAGAAATGAGGACGGTTTCCGCAAATGCGGGAACATTGCCTTTAAAAGGTGCATAGCTGACAAAGTGTGAACAGATTGAATCCCGGCCTCACTGCAACTATTTTGAGTCAGAAGCGAAGACTCCACCAGCAATGTGAAATTCCCGATAAGTTACTTAATAATGAAATGTGTTTGAATCAGAGCTACTTCCTGATATGAGACAGAGAAAAAAACGAGGCACGGAAATAAAGAAATAGATAAGCCTGAAGTGATCTCAAAACACTCTTCAGTCTCTGTGCAGAGAGGTGTGAAGACAAGGCCAAATCTATCTGATACGCCACCTGCTCTCTCACTCTTCATTACAACACCGCATGTTCACACACACACACACACAGTTCCCCTCCTATTACCACAAATCAAGAATCAAGATCAATTCCCAAAAGGAACTAGAATGTCAATGATCGAATCCATATACAGTTATATAACAGTGGCTATAGCCGCACCATTTCTCATAAAATCACTTGTGCAAGCAACAATTTTTTTCAGTACAATTTAGAAGGCTTTATCTATTTCACATGATAAAGGCATATGTACAACCATTAAAATATATATAACAATGCAAATTTAGGCTTCTCTTAAATCAGATGATAAAGAGTCAAACGAAATGTCATAGCGTTGGAGTGACGGGGTTTAGCTTTCAGATCCTTCATGTTTCAGCCTGCTGGATGGACTAGTGTTCAAACCCATTCTGCATCTCCTTACAGTTTCTACCTCCGCTCACTACGTGAGAATACACACTTTACATTTCTATTCAATGGAATTTCAAAAAGAGGCAATCTGCAGTTGTTACATCCATTTTTGGATGTTTAAATTAATGATAATCTGAGAGCGGTTACATTTCTCCAGTACCATTCCTATTTACCAAAACTGTGGCGGGGACACCACTTTGTTGTTGTTTGAACTGCAGATTGCCCCTTTAAGTATTAACTTCAAATGTCTAATAAAAATGAGATTCACTACATTGTGTAAGAACTTCAGGGATCAATTAACATTTTAAATAAAATTCCATAGTTTCAAACGAAATAACTTGTAAAACAATGCTCCCACAACCTTGCATTCTTTCATCTCCCAAAGCCATTGACTCAGTATGTAAATGATAGACCCTATTACAGATCTGTATCTTCACACAAATGGTGAATGTATGCATAGAGATCTTTATCCCCCAAACACAAATCAAATGACCAGCATAAAACATACCAGATCCTACCTTCCATCCTACATACACACAAGACCAGCTGTTCAGCATACACCATACATACCACCGATACTTCCTCAAACAGTTCTACAACCAAAGACAACCATTCTGCTAACACACATCACCACAGTCAGTCACCGTGCAAAATCTCCCAGTGAGCACTTGATGTTAAAAAGACATTAAGAAAAGCAATTTCAACCAAATTTGCTCCCTGGGCTTCTCATAGTGGAACCATCCTTCAGCTGACTTCTCAACGTACAATTTAAAACCAACAGCTATTACTTTTGCACAAACCACGTCGTCATAACGACGGAGCTTCATCTTTCAGATCAGCCGGAAACATGCACACACACAGACGTGCACACACACACACGCACAGGGATCAATTTTCTCCCAGCCTATACTGTAAATTGCCATGGTTAAATTCAGCTTCAAGGGCCCAACTTTTAAAACACAGGCACACACACACAAATCTTCTCACAGGTACGTCCATGTCCACTCTGCAGTCCCTGAGATCACCTTACACAAGGCATTCTCGTCAAAGCTCAACAGAGGGAGAAATGTGTCGAATAAAACCACTAAGAAATATAACAAAGAAAAAAACTCGAAGGCACATTCTGGAAGAATCGATCATTTCAGATGAATGACTTCACACAGGGAAACAGACATAGTAACTGTTAATGTCAGTCCACAAAAAGGACTGATAATATCATTTAGTTAAAAGGGACAGTTCCATTCAAAAATGGGGGGGTAAAATGGACAGTTCCATTGAAAAAAGAGGGGCGTTCCGGACAGAGTCCGGTGGAATAGTAGTCTCATTCTTTCAGAAGGATTCTCGAAGTGTGACCAGAGTTTGATGACGTCAGAGAAAGTGATGTCATCACTTCAGAACCTGAACCTTGGCCCGAGGAGAAACAGTTCCTATTGGCCACCCTGTGGGTCACTTCATACAGACAGCAACACTCTGTAGACTACTTCAGGTGCTGTGGAACCACTCAGGGCCTGTGCCCAATCCATACCACAGGCAGCACCACCAGTGCTGTGTTCAGATGGGGAGACAACAGGGGCTTGTTGGGTAAAGGTCTTCCCCATTGAAATGAACCCAGACAGATCTAACCCAGAGCACTAAGGTACTGCTCCATAGCTATGGGTGGGCATAGGACAGGGACCCTTTCTATTAGATGCAGTAGTATTGCATAGTTAGGGGGAGATTGAGAGAGAGGGTGCTAAGCGAGACGGAGGCTTAGAAACAGGATGTGTGGGTTTTGTAGTTGATCCGAGCCAGAGGGATGTGTAGAATAATGGTCTCTCCCAGCCAGGCCTGTTTCTCTCCAGTTCAGCTGCTCCAGGACTTGCGGTTCTCCCCTCTCCTGTTAGTGGACTCTCCCCGCAGAACGGGCTGGTAGAACTCACCACTGCGCCGGTTCTCCGGGTTCCGTTTGGTGGAACGCTCCCGTCGGAGAACCCGGTCGGGACGCACCAGGACACCGTAACCAGGATTACAGCGGAAGTAGTGGCGCCCGCCTACGGAGCCGTCGTTCTTACCTGTAGAGAGAGAATAAGAGAAAGGGGTGAGGGGTAGACAAGGAAGAGAGTTGGTTTAGTACCGTAATTTCCGGACTATTAAGCGCACCTGAATATAAGCCGCACTCACTGAATTAAAAAAATATATATATTTTGAACATAAATAAGCCGCACATGTCTATAAGCCGCAGGTGCCTACCGGTACATTGAAACAAATGAACTTTACACAGGCTTTAACGAAACACGGCTTGTAACAAAAATAAATAGGCTTTAACGAAACACGGCTTGTAACAAAAAATAAATAGGCTTTAACGAAACACGGCTTGTAACAAAAATAAATAGGCTTTAACGAAACACGGCTTGTAACAAAAATAAATAGGCTTTAACGAAACACGGCTTGTAACAAAAATAAATAGGCTTTAACGAAACACGGCTTGTAACAAAAATAAATGGGCTTTAACGAAACACGGCTTGTAACAAAAATAAATGGGCTTTAACGAAACACGGGTTGTAACAAAAATAAATAGGCTTTAACGAAACACTGCTTGTAACAAAAATAAATAGGCTTTAACGAAACACTGCTTGTAACAAAAATAAATAGGCTTTAACGAAACACTGCTTGTAACAAAAATAAATAGGCTTTAACGAAACACGGGTTGTAACAAAAATAAATAGGCTTTAACGAAACACGGCTTGTAACAAAAATAAATAGGCTTTAACGAAACACGGCTTGTAACAAAAATAAATAGGCTTTAACGAAACACGGGTTGTAACAAAAATAAATAGGCTTTAACGAAACACGGCTTGTAACAAAAAATGGGCAACGAAACACGGCTTGACGCAGTAAGCTTTAGTTGTCTTTTTGCACTGAGTCAATTCCTCACGCTGCTGTTTCCAACGTCTTATCATCGACTCATTAAGACCAAGCTCCCGTGCAGCAGCTCTATTTCCTTTTCCAACAGCCAGATCAATCGCCTTCAACTTGAAAGCTGCATCATATGCATTTCTCCGTGTCTTTGCCATGATGAGGGTGACAAAATGACTACTGTAATCAGAATGATGGGAAGTTTGAGAGCGCTCCATTTAATCTAGACAGTAAACAAAAAAGTTGTTTGACCTTAACCCGTTCGGCAATTTCATTGGTCTAATGAAAGCTTCATGCCGCCAAAAAACTGATCACGTCACAGAATGTGTTTTTTTGAAAAAAAAAAAAATTGAAAGCGGGAAAAATCCATATATTAGCCGCGTCATTGTTTAAGCCGCGAGGTTCAAAGCGTGGGAAAAAAGTTGCGGCTTATAGTCCGGAATTTACGGTACTTTGAATTTCCTAAACTAAGCATTGCCTGCTCTGATGATTCTCATGTACATGTGGACAAGGCCCTCTAGATTTGTTATTTTCAGGCTATTTGCTTAGAGTTACATTTCTTCTAGTGTCATTATGTTGAGTCATGCAATTCTGTGTGAACAGTAAACACACATACACAAACACACCTGAGGGCGAGTCAAGCTCCACCCCGACCCACACGCCCTCGGCGAACTCAGTGTTGCCCACGTAGCGCACTGTCCCGCCCTTATTGGCTCCCACCGTCACGCACACCCCCTCTCTCAGCCAATCAGGTAGCACGTAGTCGCAGCCGCCATCCTCATCGTCCAGGACGATTTCCAGTCTCTCCAGACTCCCTTGTCTTCCTCCTCCTCTCGCCTCCACTTCCTCCCCCAGGATGCGCTGCTGGAACGACTTCAGGTCCGACGCCGACACCCTCTGTATGGAGAAGGGCTTGTTGCCTGTGGTGACGCTGTACCCGGGACCTGTGGTGGCCATTTTGTTGTCATACTGAGGAGAGGCAGCAGTAACACCGTTCCGTTCAGCTCGCTGCTGCTGCTGGGTTCTGGGTAACGTAGTTTCAGGAGCATCAATCCCCTTTAGACCCACCCCTGCATCTAGGAGGGTGAGGGAGGAGGAGGGGCGGAGGGGGGTGGCAGGGTGGTCACCAGCAGCGCTGGCTGAAGCCTCGGTCAGGGTTGCCGTGGAAACACTAGTGGAGAAGTAGCCGCTGGAGGCCTCGCTGATGGGGCTGAGGGAATAGTCATGCTGGGAGGACAGAACAGGAAGAGGGGCTTCGGTGGACTCTGACCACCTGTCATTGGTCAGGGCCGGGATAAGGGCGGTCCTCCCTACCTTAGCAACCTACGGGGAGGAATCGCGGCAATCACACCACAACAGGAATTTAAGAACTCCAACAAACTTAAGACTGACTGGAGCAAACCAGGACATCATGATGCCAACACAATTATCAATATCATAATGATCATCACCACCATCTTCATCATTATCATCACGAGATCCTCAGATCCCCTAGCTTACTACCAACCATAGCTTCATATTACAGTCAATACACTGTCTCAGCCTGGAGAGTTGTTGTAAACTAACTGATTTCAACTAATCAACTACAACTAGACTGATCTCTAACAAACTACAACTCCCAGTGACCACAAGAAGTTGAAAGGACGTCTTTTTAAACATATTTTTAACATCTTGCG
This sequence comes from Salmo salar, assembly GCF_965601325.2. NCBI lineage: Eukaryota > Metazoa > Chordata > Actinopteri > Salmoniformes > Salmonidae > Salmo > Salmo salar. The sequence continues at coordinate 17,233,440 of NC_138291.1, read as the reverse complement.
CTCATAGGGAACATTGAACAAGGGGGAGCAGGCAGGAGGAGAGTTGAAAAGAGATGACAGACTGACAGAGGGTTCTTACCGATTCTATCCGGATCCTGCTGTCTTCAGGCCCCGTCGTCTGCATGATGATACGAGGCATGTGCTGCCAGGAAGAGAGAGAAACACAATTATTGTTCAAATGATTGAATTTTCAATTATTCACTGAAATACATGAGTATTGTCTCACATTGTCCATAACTTTACAAGTTAATGTAAACATTCAAAAGCTCAGTTGATTATATTCAGCTCTTGACAAAAATGGTTTTAATCCCCAACATTTCTTTCTAAATCCATAGTGGAATTATCTATCTTTAATGACAAACAGATGGTGGTATTACTAAAGATATCGTATTTATGGAAATTAAATAGCAAGCTTAGTATAACCTACATCCAGTGTTCAGCGACTTTTGACTTCATTATATATGGCCATAACTAACTCAGTGGCATGTGGTTTGAGTGTCTGCCCTGAGATTGGAAGGTTGAGAGTCAAACCAAAAACAGGCAGTGAGCATTAAGGAGATAGATTGGGGGAAAGGCCCTGTCAGTTTTTTGTTCTTCCTTTACCTGAAGGCTTGGACACGCCGAGAGCACTCAGCACCTCTGAAAAGAGTGCCGGCCCTTAATTTGAAAAAATGTGTGCAAATCGATTCTACATGTAGAAACAGTCAAAATGTCCACCGGCTGGTTTGGGCTGGGCGATATGGCCTAAAAACCACCCCCAAATTGTTTTACTTTTAGCCGTGCATTCGGAAAGTATTCAGACCCCTTCCCTTTTTCCACATTTTGTTACTGTAATAGGAATTTTAATGTTTGTGCTTTTCTTATAACCAATTTCTGTGTTCATGCAAGTGACTGACTGAACAAATCCTCACTATCAGTAGCTGCAATTTGGCAGTACGCCCAGACAATGTGGCAGTACGCCCAGACAATGTGGCAGTACGCCCAGACAATGTGGCAGTACGCCCAGACAATGTGGCAGTACGTCCAGACCTTGTTTTGAGAACGAACTACAGATATCTCAGTTTCAAGGTCTTAGCTTAGAGAGAAGAAGCCTCGTGAGGTATTGGTCTGTCACATGTTATGAACCAGTATTGGTCGGTCACATTAATGAAACAAAACGGTAATGATGAATTAATGATGCTAAATCATGCAAATATAACTTGTCTGTGTATAGCCGTACATAACTGCTGGGACTGCCCCGGCAGAGCTCCTGATTGACGTGTACTATGGTGCATTGTGGTGGACAGACGCTCTCCAGCACACTGACAAACAATGATTCATTTAAGATCAACTTTGAGTGACCTTGTGTAAGAATTTTCACAACATTACCTTACAGCCTTCTTCTAAAATGGATTCAATCGTTTTCCCCCCTGATCAATCTACACACAATACCCCATAATGACAAAGTGAAAACAGTTCAGAAATGTTTGTTAATGTATATTAAAAAAACGGAAATACCATATTTACATAAGTATTCAGACCATTTGCTATGAGAATCGAAATTGAGCTCAGGTGCATCCCGTTTCATCCTTGAGATGTTTCTACAACTTGATTAAGTCCACCTGTGGTAAATTCAATTGATTGGCGGCACACACCTGTCTATATAAGGTCCCACAGTTAACAGTGCATGTCAGAGCAAAAACCAAGCCATGAGGTCAAAGGAATTGTCCATAGAGCTCCGAGACAGGATTATGTCGAGGCACAGATCTAGGGAAGGGTACCAAAACATTTCTGCAGCATTGAAGGTCCCCAAGAACAGTGGCCTCCATCATTCTTAAATGGAAGAAGTTTGGAACCACCAATACTTTTTCTTGAGCTGGCCACCGGCCAAACTGAGCAATCAGGAAGAAAGGCCTTGGTCAGGGAGGTGACCAATAACCCGATGGTCACTGACAGAGCTCTACAGTTCCTCTGTGGAGATGGGAGAACCTTCCAGAAGGACAACCATCTCTGCAGCACTCCACCAATCAGGCATGTATAGTAGAGTGGCCGGACAGAAGCCATTCCTCAGTAAAAGGCACATGACAGCCCACTTTGAGTTTGCCAAAAGGCAGCTAAAGGACTCTCAGACCATGAGAAACAAGATTCTCTGGTCTGATGAAACCAAGATTGAACTTTTTTGCCTGAATGCCAAGCATCACATCTGGAGGAAACCTGGCACCATTCCTATGGTGAAGCATGGTGGTGGCAGCATCATGCTGTGGGGATGTTTTTCAGCGGCAGGGACTGGGAGAGTAGTTAGGGTCGAGGCAAATATAAACAGAGCAAAGTACAGAGAGATCCTTGATGAAAATGTGCTCAGGACCTCAGACTGGGATGAAGGTTCACCTTCCAACAGGACAACGACCCTAAGCACACAGCCAAGACAAAGCAGGACTGGCTTCAGGACAAATCTCTGAATGTCCTTGAGTGGCCCAGCCAGAGCCCAGACTTGAACCTGATCAAACATCTCTGGAGACCTGAAAATAGCTGTACAGCAACACTCCCAATCCAACCTGACAGAACTTCAGAGGATCTGGAGAGAAGAATGGTGTGCCAAGCTTGTAGCGTCATACCCAAGGCTAGAGGCTGTAATCACTGCCAAAGGTGCTTCAACAAAGTACTGAGTAAAGGGTCTGAATACTTAAGTAAATGTGATTTAATTTCTTAAAACCTGGTTTGCTTTGCCATTACGGGGTATTGTGTGTAGATTGATGAGGGAGGAAAAAATACATTTTAGAATAAGGCTGTAATGTAACAAAATGTGGAGAAAGTCAAAGGGTCTGAATACTTTCCGAAGGCACTGTACCTCACCCCCTCGGTCCTTATTGCTTAATAATAGCACTAAACCGCTCTATCCCCAGTCTGTCTTCTGAGAGGGGTTTGTCTAAAAGCATATTATACAAGTGTGTTTCATCTGGAAGCTGAGTAACATTCACTGGTCTAGATGGGACTTCCTCTGAATGCCCTAAATCCCATCTCCACTTTCCTCTGCTCAAATGCAGATGATGATGGGTCTCATTGTGATAGCAGCACTTGGTAAAAGGCCTGATGGACAAAATAAAAATGGAAATACAGGCTACACTGAAAATAAGGCATGGATTACAGCAATGGTTTGAGGCAGAGGATGGGGAGACGGTGAACTATAGTGGATTATAGACTCACATCGACCATCCAGTTTCTCTGGGCTCCCAGTTACTGACTGGTGTTGTGGCTAGAAACAGGGTTTGGTTTATTTGGTGTATCACAAGAAAATGGGAAAGGATTCAATGGGGTTACAAGATAAAAAAAAGGAATGACTTATTTTAACCAAGGTCAAAAGGTCACTGGGGTATGTGCATCCTACCTGTAGAGAGTGGGGCGAGGGGCGTAAGGGCTCCTTCTTGTCCTCGCGGGCAGGGAACAGGGACTTGAGCAGCTTGGGCATCTGCGGCACCAGGGCTTTGACTGAAAGATAAGAGGCAGCAAGCCCTGAACGACCTGAGGGGAGAACCGGTGAGAGAGGAGGAGGAAAGGGAGGAGGAAGAAAAGATGAGGAGCAGCAGGAATAAAAGATGAAGAGGAAAAGAGGATGGTGAGGAGGATTGGAAGGTAGGGGAAGTATGAGAGGAAATGACATTGAAAAAAGACACACAATGAAGAAAATGGCTGGACCAGGTCAGAGAGACAAGACAAAGAATTGATTAAAATAACTGAAAATAATCAAATAAACATGATTTTAGCATGTGATAACATATTATAATCTCTGGATTATAATCATAAAAGACTGCAAATTAATCTGAATGATTAACTGTCATTGGCCACACTCACATTCATTACAATGACATCACTACTGAGAAAGTGAGATCAAAGAAAGAAAAAACAGACAATATGACTACTGTATGTAACACACTTAAAACGGTTGAGAAACGAGACAACACTAGTAGACACGACAGACAGAACCAAAGGTCTACTGCACAGAAAAGACAGATGACAGGAGGAGAGAGAGGGGAGAGAGGTAGAGAGAGGGGAGAGAGAGGAGACAGGTAGAGAGAGGGGAGAGAGAGGAGACTGAGGTAGAGAGAGGGGAGAGAGAGGAGACTGAGGTAGAGAGAGGGGAGAGAGAGGAGGCTGAGGTAGAGTCAGCCAGTCAGCAAGGCCAGGTTAGTACAGCAGTCTCAGGGGGAGAAAGGTAGAGAGAGCAATGGAGCAGGGGGAGAGGAGAGGAGGAGTCAGGCTCTTACCTTGCTCTGGGTCCTGGATCTGGTTCTGTGGGGGAGTAGTAGGGGGAGGGGAGGAGTCAGGCTCTTACCTTGCTCCGGGTCCTGGATCTGGTTCTGTGGGGGAGTAGTAGGGGGAGGGGAGAGGAGGAGTCAGGCTCTTACCTTGCTCTGGGTCCTGGATCTGGTTCTGTGGGGGAGTAGTAGGGGGAGGGGAGAGGAGGAGTCAGGCTCTTACCTTGCTCTGGGTCCTGGATCTGGTTCTGTGGGGGAGTAGTAGGGGGAGGGGAGAGGAGGAGTCAGGCTCTTACCTTGCTCTGGGTCCTGGATCTGGTTCTGTGGGGGAGTAGTAGGGGGAGGGGAGGAGTCAGGCTCTTACCTTGCTCTGGGTCCTGGATCTGGTTCTGTGGGGGAGTAGTAGGGGGAGGGGAGAGGAGGAGTCAGGCTCTTACCTTGCTCTGGGTCCTGGATCTGTGGGGGAGTAGTAGGGGGAGAGGAGGAGGGGCGAGGCAGGGTGTGGCTAAACTGGGGCGAGGTCATGATGTCCTGCTGGCTCTCCCAGCGAGTCTGGCGCAGAGAAGACAGAAAAGAACAGCAGAGGGAGGTTAAAGATGAGAGGAATGATCTGTGTACTTTGGCATGTGGGGTTGTTCAGTTTGAGTATTAACAGTTACACAGCTTCAACAGGGTTGTACTGACCTTGTTGTCGTCCAGATTGCAGTCAGAGGACAGGTCCTGTCTGCTGCCAGACAGCTGAAGACGACAAGGAGAGAGAGGGAGGAAAAAAAGACTAATGTCATGACCTCATTGGCTTAAAACTATTCAATAAATCAATAGGACCCAGTAATACCCCAACAGAAGATGTGCCATTTACCCTGTGGACACTGGGGGAGCTGAGACTGCGTCTGTTACCCTTCCCTTTGCCTGCCAGGTGCTCCTTCACCGCCACTTCCTGCACACACACACACACGAAATAAGCAACAGTACCATTAATACAAATGTGTGTTAAGCATGTGAACAGCGTTTCCTGGTGACCCCAAGGGGTTCACATGTAGTTTTTTGTCCTAGCACTACACAGCTTTTTCCAATAACCAACTCATCATCAGCCTTCGATTAGTTTAATCAGCTGTGTAGTCTTGGGACAAAACACTAAATGAGCACACCTTGGACCGAGTTTGGGAAACACTGCTGTAGATAGTCCTAGTGTGGTATGTAGTGACCTGTCGTAGTCGGTCCAGAGTGAGGATGTTCTCCACAGCCAGGACACTGCGGAGGTATTTCTCTATGGCCGCCTCGTTGTCGGCCGACTTGGGGTTCTCTGCGCTGGCGGCTAGACGAGCTAACATCTCCCTGTCCTCTGAACCCTGGGCATCCTGAGAGAGAGAGTTAGTAGAGCTGACAAAAAGACAGACTCGATCTCAATTGCAAAAAAATCTCTTCCCTTCATATGCACTGGTTGGAAAACACTACTTGACAGATGAAAACAATAAGTGGCGCCAAGGGTATCATTAGGTTGGCATTTCACCTTCTTCATATCAGTGCAACGAAGGAGAGGACGTGAGGAGAGGACAGACAGACAGTCGAGAGCTACAGGGGTTGTAGTAAATCACTACCAAAAAGAGTGATTTCCCTCCCGTCACACCCTCACCCCGGGGATGTTGGAGACCACCTCGAAGGTGACCCCACAGCCGGGGATGGTGGAGCGCGTGGACATCCTCTTCAGGAAGTTCTGAGCGAAGCCCTGTCTGCCGGGGTTCAGGTTGACACAGATCCGTTTCCTCAGCACCAGCTGCATGTCTGCCGGGTGGCTGAGCTGCACCACGCAGCGCACCGTCAGATAAACCCTCTGCTCCGGGCACGCTCCACCGCGGCTCAGCTGGGGACACTGGTGCACTGTGGAGTCCCACGATGCCTCAGCTTTTACCTAGTGGAAGGGGTGGGGATACAGGCTCGTGTTCATTAAGGACGCAAAATTCCAGTAACTTTCCCAAAAATTCCCAGGTTTTCCAGATATCCTAGTTAATGGATTTCAGATTTCCTGCTGATTCCAGTAATGTTCCAATTTGTAGAAAATCTGGAAATATTGGGAACGTTAACGGAATTTTGCAAGGGACCATATTGGTGAAATAAGGGTGGGGGGATTAGGTTTTGGGTTTCCATTGCAAAGTGTTTTGCTACGCCGTGCCCTGATGAAAAGGACCCCTGGAGCTCACCTCTTCATCATAATGTTTGACGATCTGCAGGTCGAAGAATTCTTCCTCGTCCTCTCCGCTCAGAGTGGCGTCCCAACCTCCAGCCTCCGGGACCTCCAAAGCATCCTGGGAACTGAAGTCATCCGCTGGAGAGGAGAGAGAGATGACGAGGATGGGGGAGAGAGAGAGGGGGAGGTGAGAGAGATGACGAGGATGGGAGAGAGAGAGGGGGAGGTGAGAGAGATGACAAGGATGGGGGAGAGAGAGAGGGGGGGGGTGAGAGAGATGACAAGGATGAGGAAGAGAGAGAGGGGGAGGTGAGAGAGAGGGGGGGTGAGAGAGATGACGAGGATGGGGAAGAGAGAGGGGGAGGTGAGAGAGAAGACAAGGATGAGGAAGAGAGAGAGGGGGAGGTGAGAGAGAGGGGGGGTGAGAGAGATGACGAGGATGGGAAGAGAGAGAGGGGGAGGTGAGAGAGAAGACAAGGATGAGGAAGAGAGAGAGGGGGAGGTGAGAGAGAGGGGGGGGGTGAGAGAGATGACGAGGATGGGGAAGAGAGAGAGGGGGAGGTGAGAGAGAGGGGGGGAGGTGAGAGAGAGAGGGGGGGTGAGAGAGATGACGAGGATGGGGAAGAGAGAGAGGGGGAGGTGAGAGAGAGGGGGGGAGGTGAGAGAGAGAGGGGGGGTGAGAGAGAGGGGGGGGGTGAGAGAGATGACGAGGATGGGGAAGAGAGAGAGGGGGAGGTGAGAGAGAGGGGGGGAGGTGAGAGAGAGAGGGGGAGGTGAGAGAGAGGGGGGGGTGAGAGAGATGACGAGGATGGGAAGAGAGAGAGGGGGAGGTGAGAGAGAAGACAAGGATGAGGAAGAGAGAGAGGGGGAGGTGAGAGAGAGGGGGGGGTGAGAGAGATGACGAGGATGGGAAGAGAGAGAGGGGGAGGTGAGAGAGAAGACAAGGATGAGGAAGAGAGAGAGGGGGAGGTGAGAGAGAGGGGGGGGGGGTGAGAGAGATGACGAGGATGGGGAAGAGAGAGAGGGGGAGGTGAGAGAGAGGGGGGGAGGTGAGAGAGAGAGGGGGGGGTGAGAGAGATGACGAGGATGGGGAAGAGAGAGAGGGGGAGGTGAGAGAGAGGGGGGGAGGTGAGAGAGAGAGGGGGGGTGAGAGAGAGGGGGGGGGTGAGAGAGATGACGAGGATGGGGAAGAGAGAGAGGGGGAGGTGAGAGAGAGGGGGGGAGGTGAGAGAGAGAGGGGGAGGTGAGAGAGAGAGGGGGGGGTGAGAGAGAGAGGGGGGGGTGAGAGAGATGACGAGGATGGGGAAGAGAGAGGGGGAGGTGAGAGAGATGACAAGGATGAGGAAGAGAGAGAGGGGGAGGTGAGAGAGAGAGGGGGGGGTGAGAGAGATGACGAGGATGGGGAAGAGAGAGAGGGGGAGGTGAGAGAGATGACAAGGATGAGGAAGAGAGAGATGGGGAAGAGAGAGAGGGGGAGGTGAGAGAGAAGAGAAAAACTTGAGTTAAGCGTGAAAGTGAGGATTTTAATAAATGACTTGTCACTAAACCAGTCAGAGATATTATAACACTCAACAAGGAAAACTTACCACTGAGGTCCAGGAAAAGAACAGGGGTATGGGCCTCCATTCCAGGTAGAGGGACCCTAAAGACAAAAATGTACACAAGATTCCCTTCCTGAACAATATTTATATATAGAAAAAAATATCATTTTACATTAAAGTTTAGAACCAACTCTCCCACACACACTCTCTGGTCTCTCACCACTCTGCAGGAGCTCCAGGGATGCCGCTCCCAGCTGAAGGCACCATGACGGCGTTCCTCTCCTCGGTCAGTGTCAGGCGCCATTCCAACAGCTGGGCCTCCCTCTCCACGTCATCCTCTGTCTTCTCTGTAGAGGGAGCACAACAATGTCAAAGTCTATCTTCCTCAATTCCACACAGACGTTCACCCAGACGTTCACCCAGATGTTCACCCAGATGTTCACCCAGATGTTCACCCAGATGTTCACCCAGATGTTCACCCAGATGTTCACCCAGATGTTCACCCAGATGTTCACCCAGATGTTCACCCAGATGTTCACCCAGATGTTCACCCAGATGTTCACCCAGATGTGTAAGCAATCAGAACATGACTACCTTCCCTAACCAGAGGAATCTGTTTCCTGCCACCACTTCCTCTCCCTCATTTGCTGTGCCTTTTGACCTGCTGCCCAAACGCTACTCCAGTAAAGGCAGTTATACTTCCTCGTTCCTCCACTACACACTGACTGCAGTGTGTGTGTGTGTGTGTGTGTGTGTGTGTTAGTTACCTGGCTTGCTGACCAGGGTCTGGAGGTGTTGGTCCAGGTACTCCTGTCTCTTGGTGAGAGCCGTCAACCACTGACGACGCAGACGCTCCAGATCACGCTCCTATTGGACAGAACGCACACACCGACGACCAATCAGAGCGAGAATAACAGGACCAATCAACCGGAGCGAGTGCAGGAGGGAAACCGGTCAAAACAATCACACAAAAAAACAAGACAGACATGACCAATCCATCACAGATCCACAGAAACAGGCACATGCATTGTAGCATCCTCTTCATTGGAGTCGTCTGATTTGATCAGATACAGCGGGGATATATGAAAGAGATATTTCAGTCGAGACAAGACAGTGAAAAGTGTTTACCTGATAGCTGTCCATCTCATCCCCCTCCATCTGTGAGACAAACAAAATACACAATTGTATTAGTCCAGAACAGACATATCGTAAATGGCATTCACAGCCATTGCCATCTTCCTGCATAGTAATGTACAGAGCATTCGGAAAGTATTCAGACACCTTCCTTTTCACAATGTTACGTTACAGTCTTATTCTAAAATGGATTAAATGTTTTCCTCATCAATCTACACACCTGACAGAGCTTGAGAGGACCTGCAGAGAATGGGAGAAACCCTCCAAATACAGGTGTGCCAAGCTTGTAGCGTCATACCCAAGAAGACTTGAGGCTGTAATCACTGCCAAAGGTGCTTCAACAAAGTGCTGAGTAAAGGGTCTGAATACTTATGGAAATGTGATATCAGTTTTTCATTTTTAATACATTAGTTAAAATAAAAACCTGTTTTTGCGTTGTCATTATGGGGTATTGTGTGTAGTTTGATTAAATTGTTTTTTTCCTTCATCCATTTTAGAATAAGGTTGTAACGTAACAAAATGTGGAAAAAGTCCAGGGGTCTGAATACTTTCTGAATGCACTGAATCTGCATAGGTATGTGTCCGTGTGTGTTACCTGTACGGGTTCGTTGTTGGCCTTGGCCTGGCGTGTCTGTCTGATCTCCACACAGCCCACAGACACGGCCAGCAGCACCTCTGCTATCAGCGGCATCGTCCCACTGTCCTGCACAGACTTCACCTCCACCTGCAGACGTCTGGACTGGCCCTGGGGGGGGATAGAGGGAACAACAGATTAGACATGTCTTTGGGACTGGCCCTGAGGACTGGCCCTGGGGGGGGGGGATAGAGGGAACAACAGATTAGACATGTCTTTGGGACTGGCCTTGAGGACTGGCCCTGGGGGGGGGATAGAGGGAACAACAGATTAGACATGTCTTTGGGACTGGCCCTGAGGACTGGCCCTGGGGGGGGGATAGAGGGAACAACAGATTAGACATGTCTTTGGGACTGGCCCTGAGGACTGGCCCTGGGGGGGGGATAGAGGGAACAACAGATTAGACATGTCTTTGGAACTGGCCCTGAGGACTGGCCCTGGGGGGGGGATAGAGGGAACAACAGATTAGACATGTCTTTGGGACTGGCCCTGGGGGGGGGATAGAGGGAACAACAGATTAGACATGTCTTTGGGACTGGCCCTGGGGGGGGGATAGAGGGAACAACAGATTAGACATGTCTTTGGGACTGGCCCTGAGGACTGGCCCTGGGGGGGGGATAGAGGGAACAACAGATTAGACATGTCTTTGGAACTGGCCCTGAGGACTGGCCCTGGGGGGGGGATAGAGGGAACAACAGATTAGACATGTCTTTGGGACTGGCCCTGGGGGGGGGATAGAGGGAACAACAGATTAGACATGTCTTTGGGACTGGCCCTGAGGACTGGCCCTGGGGGGGGGGATAGAGGGAACAACAGATTAGACATGTCTTTGGGACTGGCCCTGAGGACTGGCCCTGGGGGGGGATAGAGGGAACAACAGATTAGACATGTCTTTGGGACTGGCCCTGAGGACTGGCCCTGGGGGGGGGATAGAGGGAACAACAGATTAGACATGTCTTTGGGACTGGCCCTGAGGACTGGCCCTGGGGGGGGGATAGAGGGAACAACAGATTAGACATGTCTTTGGGACTGGCCCTGAGGACTGGCCCTGGGGGGGGGATAGAGGGAACAACAGATTAGACATGTCTTTGGGACTGGCCCTGAGGACTGGCCCTGGGGGGGGGATAGAGGGAACAACAGATTAGACATGTCTTTGGGACTGGCCCTGAGGACTGGCCCTGGGGGGGGGATAGAGGGAACAACAGATTAGACATGTCTTTGGGACTGGCCCTGAGGACTGGCCCTGGGGGGGGATAGAGGGAACAACAGATTAGACATGTCTTTGGGACTGGCCCTGAGGACTGGCCCTGGGGGGGGGATAGAGGGAACAACAGATTAGACATGTCTTTGGGACTGGCCCTGAGGACTGACCCTGGGGGGGGGATAGAGGGAACAACAGATTAGACATGTCTTTGGGACTGGCCCTGAGGACTGGCCCTGGGGGGGGGGGATAGAGGGAACAACAGATTAGACATGTCTTTGGGACTGGCCCTGAGGACTGGCCCTGGGGGGGGGGATAGAGGGAACAACAGATTAGACATGTCTTTGGGACTGGCCCTGAGGACTGGCCCTGGGGGGGGGATAGAGGGAACAACAGATTAGACATGTCTTTGGGACTGGCCCTGAGGACTGGCCCTGGGGGGGGGATAGAGGGAACAACAGATTAGACATGTCTTTGGGACTGGCCCTGAGGACTGGCCCTGGGGGGGGGATAGAGGGAACAACAGATTAGACATGTCTTTGGGACTGGCCCTGAGGACTGGCCCTGGGGGGGGGATAGAGGGAACAACAGATTAGACATGTCTTTGGGACTGGCCCTGAGGACTGGCCCTGGGGGGGGGATAGAGGGAACAACAGATTAGACATGTCTTTGGGACTGGCCCTGAGGACTGGCCCTGGGGGGGGGGGGATAGAGGGAACAACAGATTAGACATGTCTTTGGGACTGGCCTTGAGGACTGGCCCTGGGGGGGGGATAGAGGGAACAACAGATTAGACATGTCTTTGGGACTGGCCCTGAGGACTGGCCCTGGGGGGGGGGATAGAGGGAACAACAGATTAGACATGTCTTTGGGACTGGCCCTGAGGACTGGCCCTGGGGGGGGATAGAGGGAACAACAGATTAGACATGTCTTTGGGACTGGCCTTGAGGACTGGCCCTGGGGGGGGGATAGAGGGAACAACAGATTAGACATGTCTTTGGGACTGGCCTTGAGGACTGGCCCTGGGGGGGGGATAGAGGGAACAACAGATTAGACATGTCTTTGGGACTGGCCCTGAGGACTGGCCCTGGGGGGGGGATAGAGGGAACAACAGATTAGACATGTCTTTGGGACTGGCCCTGAGGACTGGCCCTGGGGGGGGATAGAGGGAACAACAGATTAGACATGTCTTTGGGACTGGCCCTGAGGACTGGCCCTGAGGAGGAATCAACACAAAATAGAACATTAGTGGTGAAAACAGCTGGGCCTTCCTCCTCTTACTGACCCAATCAACAATTCAGTTGGTGGACTTGACGCTTTTTCTTCTCATTGATTCTAATGTGTGTATTGTTGTGTTCCTGGTGTAAATATGTATTGGATTGTCTTTTTCATTCTGAGGTAAAGGACAATTTGGAATTCCTGATTAAAACATGAAAAAGACAGACAGACGCTGTCCCGTAGCGTGTAACACCTACCTGTCGCAGTTGGAATATACCTCCTGTGCGTACGTCTCTGGCAGGTATGACCTCCACAGGCATGAAGTCTCCGTTCTCGTTGATCTCCAACACCTGGATCCACATCTCCAGACGACGTGTTACCTCGCTCCACCTGTAGGGGGAGACAGACAACACCAATATGGAATTTAGAAGGTTGCTTTCATGTGGAACTGGAACCTCTGGCATGTGTGTCAGTGTCAACTTCTGCTGTGTGTACCTGTCCCGTAGGGTGCGTTTACCTGTCCCGTAGGGTGCGCACACGCGTTTACCTGTCCCGTAGGGTGCGCACACGCGTTTACCTGTCCCGTAGGGTACGTTTACCTGTCCCGTAGGGTGCGTTTACCTGTCCCGTAGGGTGCGCGCGCGTTTACCTGTCCCGTAGGGTGCGTTTACCTGTCCCGTAGGGTGCGTTTACCTGTCCCGTAGGGTGCGTTTACCTGTCCCGTAGGGTGCGCACACGCGTTTACCTGTCCCGTAGGGTACGTTTACCTGTCCCGTAGGGTGCGTTTACCTGTCCCGTAGGGTGCGTTTACCTGTCCCGTAGGGCGCGTTTACCTGTCCCGTAGGGTACGTTTACCTGTCCCGTAGGGTGCGTTTACCTGTCCCGTAGGGTGCGCGCGCGTTTACCTGTCCCGTAGGGTGCGCGCGCGCGTTTACCTGTCCCGTAGGGTGCGCACACGCGTTTACCTGTCCCGTAGGGTGCGCACACGCGTTTACCTGTCCCGTAGGGTGCGTTTACCTGTCCCGTAGGGTACGTTTACCTGTCCCGTAGGGTGCGTTTACCTGTCCCGTAGGGTGCGTTTACCTGTCCCGTAGGGTGCGCGCGCGTTTACCTGTCCCGTAGGGTGCGTTTACCTGTCCCGTAGGGTGCGTTTACCTGTCCCGTAGGGTGCGCGCGCGTTTACCTGTCCCGTAGGGTGCGCACACGCGTTTACCTGTCCCGTAGGGTACGTTTATCTGTCCCGTAGGGTGCGTTTACCTGTCCCGTAGGGTGCGCACACGCGTTTACCTGTCCCGTAGGGTGCGCACACGCGTTTACCTGTCCCGTAGGGTGCGCACACGCGTTTACCTGTCCCGTAGGGTACGTTTACCTGTCCCGTAGCGTGCGTGCGTGCGCGCTTACCTGTCCCGTAGCGTGCGTGCGTGCGCGCTTACCTGTCCCGTGGCGTGCGTGCGCGTTTACCTGTCCCGTGGCGTGCGTGCGCGTTTACCTGTCCCGTGGCGTGCGTGCGCGTTTACCTGTCCCGTGGCGTGCGTGCGCGTTTACCTGTCCCGTGGCGTGCGTGCGCGTTTACCTGTCCCGTGGCGTGCGTGCGCGTTTACCTGTCCCGTGGCGTGCGTGCGCGTTTACCTGTCCCGTGGCGTGCGTGCGCGTTTACCTGTCCCGTGGCGTGCGTGCGCGTTTACCTGTCCCGTGGCGTGCGTGCGCGTTTACCTGTCCCGTGGCGTGCGTGCGCGTTTACCTGTCCCGTGGCGTGCGTGCGCGTTTACCTGTCCCGTGGCGTGCGTACGCGTTAACCTGTCCCGTGGCGTGCGTACGCGTTTACCTGTCCCGTGGCGTGCGTGCGCGTAAACCTGTCCCGTAGCGTGCGTGCGCGTTTACCTGTCCCGTAGCGTGAGTGCGTGCGCGTTTACCTGTCCCGTAGCGTGAGTGCGTGCGCGTTTACCTGTCCCGTAGCGTGAGTGCGTGCGCGTTTACCTGTCCCGTAGCGTGAGTGAGTGCGCGTTTACCTGTCCCGTAGCGTGAGTGCGTGCGCGTTTACCTGTCCCGTAGCGTGAGTGCGTGCGCGTTTACCTGTCCCGTAGCGTGAGTGCGTGCGCGTTTACCTGTCCCGTAGCGTGAGTGCGTGCGCGTTTACCTGTCCCGTAGCGTGAGTGCGTGCGCGTTTACCTGTCCCGTAGCGTGAGTGCGTGCGCGTTTACCTGTCCCGTAGCGTGCGTGTCTTGGCTTGTATGATGCTGAGGTCCCAGAAGGCAGGGTTCCTGCCGGAGTCAGCCTGTCCGGCGGCAGCCTGTCTGTGTCCGTACACCTCCATGGCCACAGCCCCCTCTGTCAGATACTCTAGAAACTCCTCTGTTACAGACACACCCATCTCCTATAGGGGGAGAGACGGAGAGAGAAACAGAATTAGAAAGGGCAGAAAGAAGAGCATAAAAAACCAAGAGGTGAATTAGCAGAAAACAGAGCATAAACACACTGTAAGAAGACTAAGAAGATAGGAAGGGTCCTAATACATAGCCTGGTTAAACTAGACTGAACACTGTGCTCACCACTAGTTAACCCTGATTCATCCTGGGCTATTAGAGCTATCTGCAACATGACTGAGATGTGCATTTATTTTATATCCTGCTGGATTTTTTAACATTGTTGCTTTTACAATACAAGTACTTTTACCATGCTAATATGCCAGTAAAGCATTTTAAATTGAATTGGATGTCTGACCTTGCAGCTGTCAAAGACCACCATGCAGTGAGGGTCCTTGCTGCTTGGGGACGAGGCAGAGGGATCCACCTCTGGGGCCACGATTACAGGCTCCGCCTGGTCCCAGAACGAGTATTGGCAGAAGACAAAGTTGGAAAGGTACTGGGGGAGACCTGTTGCCTGAAGAATCTTGATCTGGAGAGAGAGAGGGAGAGAGGGAGAGAGGGAGAGAGAAAGGGAGGAGGAGAGAGAGGAAGATAGGGAGGGAGAGGGAGGATATGATTAAATATGATTTGAAAGAGAACAAGCAAACTATATTGCTTGGCATTCCAGAAGAACTACATAAAACAAATGACTTTCCTGTGTATGTGTGTATTCTATGAGTGTTCAAAACGGACTCACCATGCAGACCAGTTTCCTCTCCTGCACCTCTCCGTCGGGGCTGGTCTCATTGTCCTCTCCGCCAGCCATGCTGTCCTCAAACCCCCCCGCAACTCTCACCACCTCCACGTGTAACCTCCCAACCACCTACAAGACAACCAACGCCTGGATGAAACATCATAAGACGATTCATTCTCTGCTGCATCATTCTCTGCTGCATCATCACATAGCGACAACGTGAGGTTTTCATTTCAGCACATCACCAAGACACCTCGTTCATCCAAACAATCGACTCAGGACAGTCGTCAATCTAGATGACGATTAGTTTTATCAGTGCTGGGTTGGAACAAGTTGGACATTAGGCCTGGGCGGTATACTGTATTTTACTATATACCTGTTTTGATGCACGGACAGGTTCTTACTTTACCTTCTATAACGGTATTTGAATGTTTGTTAAATGTGATAGTTTACTCCGCTACTTGAGCTCTCTCCCTCCCTCCCTCCCTCCCTCCCTCCCCCTCTCCCTCCTAGTCCCACCCTGTCACTCAAGGAGCACATGTTGCTTGACCGCTAGACACTTCCGTCAGTCAGCGTGGTCCATGCAGCACATGTTGATGACAACGATGTTGTTTCCACTTTGATCTTAATATTAATCCACAAGCGTTCTATAACTACAATGCTAATTTGTGTTTCTTACATCTGCAAACAGCTAGTTTGACTTTTCTTAGCAAGTTGAGCTAAATCGTGTTAGCCACTAATGCTAATCAGTAGTTAACTGGCTAGCTGATAAAAGTAGTGAGTCAGAGCAAACGTAGCTAGCTAATACAGCCTGATACCAGCGCTGGTGGAGGCTTAAATCAACACGTTGTTTGTGCAACAGTATCTTCTAAATCAAAGAGGAATAGGCTAAGCATGAATATGTTGGCTATATGAATACAGATTTAATGTAGCCAAAGATTATAGGGTCCCCTAGGAAACACTGAACATCACTTTGGTTTCGACCCTGTCACAATAACTCATCCATGGCTTTTTCAAACAGCGTATTCAAAGTGCCCACTATTATTTATACTCTAACTATAGAATTATTATAAACATTATATTTCCATGTTTCCAAAAGTTCTACTCATTAAGTAAATGTACAACTTTTATTAATCAAAAACATAAAATACCATCAACAATTTGAAAAATACCATATATATGATATGATACTTTGGCTATATCGCCCAGCCCTATTGGATATCACTGGTTGAGAAACAGGGTTGTGTTCATTTGGCGACTAACAGAATAAAACAGACAAACAGGGAGGAACTACCTGAACTTCTCCAATAGGAAATGCTTCTTTTTTTAAATTCCATTTCAAAAAAGTTCTGCTACGCTGTGTCTCTAATGAATACGACTTTACCTCCCCCTTCTGATTGATGATGGGTACTGCGTATTGCAGCTTGACGTCATAGAACAGACAGGACAGGAAGACATTGGCTACGCCGATCAGACTGTGGTTCTCCTGCTCATCAAAGAATGGGTCGGCACGCTTAAAGTAGGAACGCATCACCTGGAGAGGAGGGAGAGAGAAGAGAAATGTGATGAGATCCTACATGGAGCCCTTACAGTACGTTTTAACTGAAGATGTGGGATTCCATTCATTTTCAAAATCGGGCGTTTCAAGCAAATACTCCACGATAAAGCCAATCGATTAACCAATCGAAGCTCACTATAGGCTTCCAGACCCTAGTCGATTGGCTGTTGATACCTAGCATGCTTGCTAGCACCACCTTACATGGCGTTTGTGTACATCTGAATGGACTAGACTCTCAAAAACAATGATTTGTCATCTTCGTTGTAGTCCAAGTTCACAGCACCACACTCCAACAGCGACACTGGTTGGACAGGTTACCATACACACCCATTCACCCACACTCACTGGGTTGTCATCGTCGTACTCCTTCCATTCCTGGTACAGTTCTCTCATGTCCACCAGTCTGTTCTCCATCTTCTCCAGAGCCCAGATCTGCTTCCCTTTCCCCTTACGCCTCACCTGCACCGCAGGCTCACTGAGCACTGCATCACGCTGCGAGGAGGGAGGGAGGGAGGACACAGGTGGTAAGGGTGTGTGTCTCTATGTGAGAGAGAGAGAGAGAGAAATAGAGAAGCGACACACTGCACCAGGTGTGTGTGTGTGTGTGTGTGTGTGTGAGCATGCTAATACTCGTGTGTACCTTGCGGTTGGCATTGAGGTTAGCAGCAGGTATCTGCAAGGTGACTCTGTACTCGGTGCGTTTGTCCAGCTCCTCTGCTATGAAGCCAGCCTCCTGCACCAGCAGGTTAGCTCTCACTATCTGCTCCCTCAGCTTACGTAGGCTCCGGGTCAACACCGCCTCTCTGAGGGGGGAATCATCGTCAACATCTCATTCAAACTGTACACACACACCATCCACCCCCAGCCACACATACAGCCCATCTCCCCAACCCTGTGTTCCACACCCTCCCTCTCACCTCTCCTCGCTCCACTGCTTCAGCCTGCTCTGTGCGCTGGGTGAGTTGGACATGCTGAGTCTCTCCAGGCTGCGGTAGTGGGGCTGTCCCGGCCTGTCAGCCTGGCCCTGTGATTGGCTGGGGGCCATGCCTGTCTGTCCTACAGACGGTCTGTCCGGGTGCAGCCGTCGTCTCAGCTGTTGCAGCTCCTGTTCATACATCAGCCTTTGTCTCTCCAGTGCCGAGCGCTTCTCCTCCTCGTGCTGCCTCTCTAGAGACTGGAGCACTGCCTGCATGGGGTCTGAAGGTGACGGACAGGGACGAGAGCCAATCAAGGACGGGGGATCCGGATAAGCAATCAATCGTGATTCATATGCGGTGTGATGGACAGAAGTTGCAGTCAATCAGTGATTCTCAACATGTTATTTGTTTCTGAAGGGCACATTAGTTCTCCCTTCCTCCTTTCCCTCTCCTTAATACACATCCCTCTCGTCGTTGTTTGTAAGGACCTGTGTGTGTGTGTGTGTGTGTGTGTGTGTGTGTGTGTGTGTGTGTGTGTGTGTGTGTGTGTGTGCTCACCGTTGTTGCCCAGGGCCTTCATCATGACCTCTGTCTGGGCGAACTCGTAGGAGAAGGAGACCTCGGAGGAAACCTCACTGTTGGTGTCTCCGTCGCCTTCCAGCTGTTCACTACTGCTACTGTTCTTCATCAGGCCTCCCTCACCCTCCTCTTCCTCACCACCACCCCGCGACCGCCACTTAGGCAGGTTGATCCTGTGGGGAAGAGAGGAGGAAAGGGGAGAGAGAAGGAGGGGGGAGAGAAAGGGAGAGGAGGGAGAGAGATGCGAGGGAGAGAGAACGATCCAGGGGTTTCAGTAATACGGTGAATATCCAGTATAACAGATGAATTGTTTTCAAACCAGCACAAGTAGCTGAGGGAGACATTGTGATTTGCAGTATTGTCAGAACTGTCACAAGACACACACGTGTGCACACACCTGAAGAAGTGGTTGTTTCCCCACAGGATGCGGTCTCCATGGTGGAGCTGCTGAGGGCTGGTGCAAGGAGAGCCGTTCACACACGTTCTGTAACATAACCACATCATAAAAACATGAACGCTTAAGAACACACGTTCTGTAACATCAATAAATTAAACCACAAGAAGATTACCATACAGTTAGCTCCTTCAAGCAGGCAGTGGCTGGTGGGAGAAGCTATAGGGCTCATTGTAATGGCATAAAAACAGATGTTTGATGAGTTTGATTCCTTTCCAGCCATTACAATCAGCGCGTCCTCCTATATCTCCCCCCACCAGCCTCCTCTGCAAGCAGGCCATGTAATCCCTAAGGGCCTAAAGGCAACATGACATCATCCTTATCTGGAAGCAGGGAAGTCATGAGGTGAGGAGTCACAGTGGGCTGACCAGGATCATCATCCTGATGATGTGGACGTTGAGATGATGACTAAGCTGGTGAACCGTGACTCCTTGTGGGGTGCGAGGTGCCAGCGGGCAAAATATGACATTTTTTACAACCAGATTTCAACCTGTTGGTTGTAGAGACGCTATTTGACCTAGTTTTGCCCCACTGGGAATTGTGATGATGGAGACGAAGAGTAGTGTTCTATACGTACCTTGAGTTCCTGTGAGGAGTGAGGACCACCCGTTGGTCAGCTGTGATGTCTATGATGCAGTGTTCAGCCTGAATACCCATCCCACACAGCTGAATGTCCTGGGAGTCTGCTGAACCAACCTTAGTGTGCTCCTACAGTACACAACAACACATGATCACACACAATGTTACAATGGTGTGTGTGTGTGTGTAAGCATACGTGCATGCACCATTGTGTGTGCGCGTACCTTCAGGTAGTAGACCAGCAGTTCGTTGAGAGCGGGGTCAGCGTTGAGGTTGACTAGAAAACACTTGTCTTCTCCCACTCTGATGCCAGACGACTGCAGAGAGATGCCCAGGGACTCCAACTGTTTCTGCCGCTCCTACAGGCCATACAACAGAGGAACTATTGATCCAGCCTCCAGACTCCAGTTAATTAGGGCACACTTTTCAAAACGGTGTGCAACAGAAAATGAAATAAAGCATTTCTTATTGGACAATTTCAGAAACTCCCCGTTTCAGACGGTTGTCTTCTATTTCGTGCCTAATGAACACAACCCAGGACAGAATGTACAAAGGTGTGTTGTGTACCTGTGCGATCTCCTCCGTCTTGCGTAGCTTCTCCTCCCAGGTCACGGTCATCTCCTGGATGAGTTTTTCAGACTCCTCCAGCCTCTCCTTCAGCTCTGGGGCCTTCATAGACTGGATAGGAGACAAGAAAACACTCTTTCCATCTCTACAAGCAGGAAATATGTAGAAGTCCATTTCACCGATGTTCTGGTTAAAAAGGCTTCATACAACCAAATTACAACCAACAGGTACCTGCTACAATCAGATGAAGACATTGTTTTCTGGATGCAAAAAAAACATCCTTATACGACCACAACGCAACCTTAACGTGACCAGATTTGCCAGCTGGTATAGCCAGGCTCTTTCTCCACCATCCATCCTTACCCTGGACTGTCAGTTGATCTCCCTCTTCCCCCTCTTTCTCTACCCCTCTCTACCTCCCCCTTTCTCCCCCCAACTCTGCCTGTGTCAAGCTGGTCCAGTAGTTTCTCCCCCTCCTTCCTTTCCTCCCCCCCACCACCTCTACCAGCTGGTCCCGTAGTTTCTCCCCCTCCTTCCTTTTCTCCCCCCCACCACCTCTACCAGCTGGTCCAGTAGTTTCTCCCCCTCCTTCCTTCTCTCCCCCCCCCCACCTCTACCAGCTGGTCAAGTAGTTTCTCCCCCTCCTTCCTTTTCTCCCCCCACCTCTACCAGCTGGTCCAGTAGTTTCTCCCCCTCCTTCCTTCTCTCCCCCCCACCACCTCTACCAGCTGGTCCAGTAGTTTCTCCCCCTCCTTCCTTCTCTCCCCCCCCCCACCTCTACCAGCTGGTCCAGTAGTTTCTCCCCCTCCTTCCTTTTCTCCCCCCACCACCTCTACCAGCTGGTCCAGTAGTTTCTCCCCCTCCTTCCTTTTCTCCCCCCACCACCTCTACCAGCTGGTCCAGTAGTTTCTCCCCCTCCTTCCTTTTCTCCCCCCCACCACCTCTACCAGCTGGTCCAGTAGTTTCTCCCCCTCCTTCCTTTTCTCCCCCCACCTCTACCAGCTGGTCCAGTAGTTTCTCCCCCTCCTTCCTTTTCTCCCCCCCACCACCTCTACCAGCTGGTCCAGTAGTTTCTCCCCCTCCTTCCTTTTCTCCCCCCCACCTCTACCAGCTGGTCCAGTAGTTTCTCCCCCTCCTTCCTTTTCTCCCCCCACCTCTACCAGCTGGTCCAGTAGTTTCTCCCCCTCCTTCCTTTTCTCCCCCCCACCACCTCTACCAGCTGGTCCAGTAGTTTCTCCCCCTCCTTCCTTTTCTCCCCCCCACCACCTCTACCAGCTGGTCCAGTAGTTTCTCCCCCCCCTTCCTTTTCTCCCCCCACCACCTCTACCAGCTGGTCCAGTAGTTTCTCCCCCTCCTTCCTTTTCTCCCCCCCACCACCTCTACCAGCTGGTCCAGTAGTTTCTCCCCCTCCTTCCTTTTCTCCCCCCCACCTCTACCAGCTGGTCCAGTAGTTTCTCCCCCTCCTTCCTTCTCTCCCCCCACCTCTACCAGCTGGTCCAGTAGTTTCTCCCCCTCCTTCATTTTCTCCCCCCACCTCTACCAGCTGGTCCAGTAGTTTCTCCCCCTCCTTCCTTTCCCCCCCCCCCCCACCTCTACCAGCTGGTCCAGTAGTTTCTCTCCCTCCTTCCTATTCTCCCCCCCCCACCTCTACCAGCTGGTCCCGTAGTTTCTCCCCCTCCTTCCTTTTCTCCCCCCCACCACCTCTACCAGCTGGTCCAGTAGTTTCTCCCCCTCCTTCCTTTCCTCCCCCCACCACCTCTACCAGCTGGTCCAGTAGTTTCTCCCCCTCCTTCCTTCTCTCCCCACCACCTCTACCAGCTGGTCCAGTAGTTTCTCCCCCTCCTTCCTTTTCTCCCCCCCACCACCTCTACCAGCTGGTCCAGTAGTTTCTCCCCCTCCTTCCTTCTCTCCCCCACCACCTCTACCAGCTGGTCCAGTAGTTTCTCCCCCTCCTTCCTTCTCTCCCCCCCCCCACCTCTACCAGCTGGTCCAGTAGTTTCTCCCCCTCCTTCCTTTTCTCCCCCCACCTCTACCAGCTGGTCACATAGTTTCTCCCCCTCCTTCCTTCTCTCCCCCCACCACCTCTACCAGCTGGTCCCGTAGTTTCACCCCCTCCTTCCTTTTCTCCCCCCCCACCTCTACCAGCTGGTCCAGTAGTTTCTCCCCCTCCTTCCTTTTCTCCCCCCCACCACCTCTACCAGCTGGTCCAGTAGTTTCTCCCCCTCCTTCCTTTTCTCCCCCCCCCCACCTCTACCAGCTGGTCCAGTAGTTTCTCCCCCTCCTTCCTTTTCTCCCCCCACCACCTCTACCAGCTGGTCCAGTAGTTTCTCCCCCTCTTTTCCTTCTCTCCCCCCCCCCACCTCTACCAGCTGGTCCAGTAGTTTCTCCCCCTCCTTCCTTTTCTCCCCCCACCACCTCTACCAGCTGGTCCAGTAGTTTCTCCCCCTCCTTCCTTTTCTCCCCCCACCACCTCTACCAGCTGGTCCAGTAGTTTCTCCCCCTCCTTCCTTCTCTCCCCCCCCCACCTCTACCAGCTGGTCCAGTAGTTTCTCCCCCTCCTTCCTTCTCTCCCCCCCCACCTCTACCAGCTGGTCCAGTAGTTTCTCCCCCTCCTTCCTTTTCTCCCCCCCACCACCTCTACCAGCTGGTCCAGTAGTTTCTCCCCCTCCTTCATTTTCTCCCCCCACCTCTACCAGCTGGTCCAGTAGTTTCTCCCCCTCCTTCCTTTCCCCCCCCCCCAACTCTACCAGCTGGTCCAGTAGTTTCTCTCCCTCCTTCCTATTCTCCCCCCCCCACCTCTACCAGCTGGTCCCGTAGTTTCTCCCCCTCCTTCCTTTTCTCCCCCCCACCACCTCTACCAGCTGGTCCAGTAGTTTCTCCCCCTCCTTCCTTTCCTCCCCCCACCACCTCTACCAGCTGGTCCAGTAGTTTCTCCCCCTCCTTCCTTTTCTCCCCCCCCCCACCTCTACCAGCTGGTCCAGTAGTTTCTCCCCCTCCTTCCTTTTCTCCCCCCCACCACCTCTACCAGCTGGTCCAGTAGTTTCTCCCCCTCCTTCCTTTTCTCCCCCCCACCACCTCTACCAGCTGGTCCAGTAGTTTCTCCCCCTCCTTCCTTCTCTCCCCCCCCCCCCCCACCTCTACCAGCTGGTCCAGTAGTTTCTCCCCCTCCTTCCTTCTCTCCCCCCCCCCACCTCTACCAGCTGGTCCAGTAGTTTCTCCCCCTCCTTCCTTTTCTCCCCCCCACCACCTCTACCAGCTGGTCCAGTAGTTTCTCCCCCTCCTTCCTTTTCTCCCCCCCACCTCTACCAGCTGGTCCAGTAGTTTCTCCCCCTCCTTCCTTTTCTCCCCCCACCTCTACCAGCTGGTCCAGTAGTTTCTCCCCCTCCTTCCTTTTCTCCCCCCACCACCTCTACCAGCTGGTCCAGTAGTTTCTCCCCCTCCTTCCTTTTCTCCCCCCCACCACCTCTACCAGCTGGTCCAGTAGTTTCTCCCCCTCCTTCCTTTTCTCCCCCCCACCACCTCTACCAGCTGGTCCAGTAGTTTCTCCCCCTCCTTCCTTTTCTCCCCCCACCACCTCTACCAGCTGGTCCAGTAGTTTCTCCCACTCCTTCCTTTTCTCCCCCCCACCACCTCTACCAGCTGGTCCCGTAGTTTCTCCCCCCCACCTCTACCAGCTGGTCCAGTAGTTTCTCCCCCTCCTTCCTTTTCTCCCCCCACCACCTCTACCAGCTGGTCCAGTAGTTTCTCCCTCTCCTTCATTTTCTCCCCCCCACCACCTCTACCAGCTGGTCCCGTAGTTTCTCCCCCTCCTTCCTTCTCTCCCCCCCACCACCTCTACCAGCTGGTCCAGTAGTTTCTCCCCCTCCTTCCTTTTCTCCCCCCACCACCTCTACCAGCTGGTCCAGTAGTTTCTCCCCCTCCTTCCTTTTCTCCCCCCCACCTCTACCAGCTGGTCCAGTAGTTTCTCCCCCTCCTTCCTTTTCCCCCCCCCCCCCCACCTCTACCAGCTGGTCCAGTAGTTTCTCCCCCTCCTTCCTTTTCTCCCCCCACCACCTCTACCAGCTGGTCCAGTAGTTTCTCCCCCTCTTTTCCTTCTCTCCCCCCCCCACCTCTACCAGCTGGTCCAGTAGTTTCTCCCCCTCCTTCCTTTTCTCCCCCCACCACCTCTACCAGCTGGTCCAGTAGTTTCTCCCCCTCCTTCCTTTTCTCCCCCACCACCTCTACCAGCTGGTCCAGTAGTTTCTCCCCCTCCTTCCTTCTCTCCCCCCCCCACCTCTACCAGCTGGTCCAGTAGTTTCTCCCCCTCCTTCCTTCTCTCCCCCCCCCACCTCTACCAGCTGGTCCAGTAGTTTCTCCCCCTCCTTCCTTTTCTCCCCCCCACCACCTCTACCAGCTGGTCCAGTAGTTTCTCCCCCTCCTTCATTTTCTCCCCCCACCTCTACCAGCTGGTCCAGTAGTTTCTCCCCCTCCTTCCTTTCCCCCCCCCAACTCTACCAGCTGGTCCAGTAGTTTCTCTCCCTCCTTCCTATTCTCCCCCCCCCACCTCTACCAGCTGGTCCCGTAGTTTCTCCCCCTCCTTCCTTTTCTCCCCCCACCTCTACCAGCTGGTCCAGTAGTTTCTCCCCCTCCTTCCTTTTCTCCCCCCCACCACCTCTACCAGCTGGTCCAGTAGTTTCTCCCCCTCCTTCCTTTTCTCCCCCCCACCACCTCTACCAGCTGGTCCAGTAGTTTCTCCCCCTCCTTCCTTCTCTCCCACCACCTCTACCAGCTGGTCCAGTAGTTTCTCCCCCTCCTTCCTTCTCTCCCCCCCCCCACCTCTACCAGCTGGTCCAGTAGTTTCTCCCCCTCCTTCCTTTTCTCCCCCCACCACCTCTACCAGCTGGTCCAGTAGTTTCTCCCCCTCCTTCCTTTTCTCCCCCCCCCACCTCTACCAGCTGGTCCAGTAGTTTCTCCCCCTCCTTCCTTTTCTCCCCCCACCACCTCTACCAGCTGGTCCAGTAGTTTCTCCCCCTCCTTCCTTTTCTCCCCCCACCACCTCTACCAGCTGGTCCAGTAGTTTCTCCCCCTCCTTCCTTTTCTCCCCCCACCACCTCTACCAGCTGGTCCAGTAGTTTCTCCCCCTCCTTCCTTTTCTCCCCCCCCCACCTCTACCAGCTGGTCCAGTAGTTTCTCCCCCTCCTTCCTTTTCTCCCCCCCACCACCTCTACCAGCTGGTCCAGTAGTTTCTCCCCCTCCTTCCTTTTCTCCCCCCCACCACCTCTACCAGCTGGTCCAGTAGTTTCTCCCCCTCCTTCCTTCTCTCCCACCACCTCTACCAGCTGGTCCAGTAGTTTCTCCCCCTCCTTCCTTTTCTCCCCCCCACCACCTCTACCAGCTGGTCCAGTAGTTTCTCCCCCTCCTTCCTTCTCTCCCCCCCCCCACCTCTACCAGCTGGTCCAGTAGTTTCTCCCCCTCCTTCCTTTTCTCCCCCCACCACCTCTACCAGCTGGTCCAGTAGTTTCTCCCCCTCCTTCCTTCTCTCCCCACCACCTCTACCAGCTGGTCCAGTAGTTTCTCCCCCTCCTTCCTTTTCTCCCCCCCCCACCTCTACCAGCTGGTCCAGTAGTTTCTCCCCCTCCTTCCTTTTCTCCCCCCACCACCTCTACCAGCTGGTCCAGTAGTTTCTCCCCCTCTTTTCCTTCTCTCCCCCCCCCCACCTCTACCAGCTGGTCCAGTAGTTTCTCCCCCTCCTTCCTTTTCTCCCCCCACCACCTCTACCAGCTGGTCCAGTAGTTTCTCCCCCTCCTTCCTTTTCTCCCCCCACCACCTCTACCAGCTGGTCCAGTAGTTTCTCCCCCCTACCTCTGCCTGTGTTAGCTGGTCCCGTAGTTTCTCCACTTCCTCTCGGAGCTCCCTGATGATGCGTGCGTTGGGGTCCTCGTTGACGACGGCGTGGTTGACGATGCTCTTGGCCCGGTCGGCGTAGCGCAGCGTGGACAGCGTCTCGTCGTAGTTGTCTGCTGCTGGGCTCACCGTGGCCACCATGGCCGTGCGGCTGTTACCGCCCAGGCTGTCCTGGACACGAGGAAGAGAGAGAGAGGAGAGTGTTAGTGAGAGAGAGGGAATGAAAGAGGAAGATACAAGGTCGTCAGAACCAAATCTTCAAATGATTGTAGGGACAGAAGCGTTCAAATCTCTAAAGGAAACAGGAAGATAAGCCTCCATCCCTCTCATGTTGAGCGGAGCGAGAGGGAGGACCAGAGATGTTATAGTAAGAGCAGGGAAAAATACAAAATGTGTGTCTCTTACCTTTAGAAGCCATGTTAGCACAGAGTCTCTGTAAGGGACAAATTTGGTCTTGTTTTTCCCACATCCCTGTTCTGCCAGAGCAGATATGACCAGGCCTAGAGTAGTCAGAGACCTGCAGAGAGACACAACAACCCACTATCATAACAGGTGGCATATTTGCTAAGTGTTCATCTTTGTTTAAAAGGGGAACTAGAACACTTGGTGCTGTGTGTGTGTGTGTGTGTGTGTGTGTTGTGGTCTCATTGAGGTGCGGGTGCGTTATCAAAGTGCTTGGTAACATACTTGTTGATGTTGCTCCCCTCCTTCATCCTCTCTCCAGTAGCGCCAGTCTTAGCTGCTCTCTCACTGCCAGCCAGGTCTACCAGACTCAGCTTACTCACCTTCTCACCACTCGTCTACAGAGGGGGAGAGGCGAGAGAGAGAGATACGAGGAAGGGGAGAGCGGATAGAAAGTCATCTTGGTAGATTAGATTTTTGATAACATCCTTCATTTTAAACTGTTAAAATGACTCCAATCCTGCACATTGCATAAACCTCCGGAATGCAAACACATGCATCTGTTTCAGTCAAAGATTTCCCATCTCATCCCAGTCATTTCCATGCAGGATACACCCATCATGTCTCCCTGCTCTAACATAAAGGTCCAGGAAGGATGATATATATATATGAAAGGATTCATTAACCAGGTATTCCTATGGAGAACAGAGGCCAAAAGCCACACACAGCGAGGCAGAGAGAGAGAGCGAGAGTGCGAGGAGAGAGAGAGAGCGAGAGTGCGAGGAGAGAGAGAGCGAGAGTGCGAGGAGAGAGAGAGCGAGAGTGCGAGGAGAGAGAGAGCGAGAGTGCGAGGAGAGAGAGAGCGAGAGTGCGAGGAGAGAGAGAGCGAGAGTGCGAGGAGAGAGAGAGCGAGAGTGCGAGGAGAGAGAGAGCGAGAGTGCGAAGAGAGGGAGCGAGAGTGCGAGGAGAGGGAGCGAGAGTGCAAGGAGAGGGAGCGAGAGTGCAAGGAGAGGGAGCGAGAGTGCAAGGAGAGGGAGCGAGAGTGCAAGGAGAGGGAGCGAGAGTGCAAGGAGAGGGAGCGAGAGTGCAAGGAGAGGGAGCGAGAGTGCGAGGAGAGGGAACGAGAGTGCGAGGAGAGGGAACGAGAGTGCGAGGAGAGGGAAAGAGGAGAGAGAAAGCGCGCATGCGATTAAGAGATAAAAAGAGCAAGAAAGAGCGCGTACGAGAGCGAGGAGAGAGAGAGTGAGAAAGAGAGAGAACAAGAGAGCGTGCGACAGCGTGTGAGAGAGAAAGCGAGCTGGAGAGAGGCTGGAGTAACAATTGTTCTTTGTGATTTACAATGTTAGCTGCAGGGGTGGAGCTTCACTCACTGTGTGTGTGTGTGTGTGTGTGTGTGTGTGTGTGTGTGTGTGTGTGTGTGTGTGTGTGTGTGTGTGTGTCCTTATCTTAAATAAGGTGTGTGCATTAAGGACTGGAGCTTGACTGGGAGACGGAGAGATAATGGAGATAAGAGTAGGGGAAGTGGGGACGAGAGCGAGAGGAGAAGTAGGGACGAGAGCAAGAGAGTAGGGGAGGTAGGGACGAGAGAGAGAGAGTAGAGGAGGTAGGGGCGAGAGAGAGAGAGAAGGGGCGAGAGAGAGAGAGAAGGGGCGAGAGAGAGAGAGGGGGCGAGAGAGAGAGAGGGG
Organism: Salmo salar; assembly: GCF_965601325.2. Taxonomy (NCBI): domain Eukaryota; kingdom Metazoa; phylum Chordata; class Actinopteri; order Salmoniformes; family Salmonidae; genus Salmo; species Salmo salar. The sequence goes on along the minus strand of NC_138291.1, from coordinate 17,205,572 downwards.
GCGAGAGAGAGAGTCGGGGAGGTAGGGGCGAGAGAGAGAGAGTCGGGGAGGTAGGGGCGAGAGAGAGAGAGTCGGGGAGGTAGGGGCGAGAGAGAGAGTCGGGGAGGTAGGGGCGAGAGAGAGAGAGAAGGGGCGAGAGAGAGAGAAGGGGAGGTAGGGGCGAGAGAGAGAGAAGGGGAGGTAGGGGCGAGAGAGAGAGAAGGGGAGGTAGGGGCGAGAGAGAGAGAAGGGGAGGTAGGGGCGAGAGAGAGAAGGGGAGGTAGGGGCGAGAGAGAGAGAAGGGGAGGTAGGGGCGAGAGAGAGAGAAGGGGAGGTAGGGGCGAGAGAGAGAGAAGGGGAGGTAGGGGCGAGAGAGAGAGAAGGGGAGGTAGGGGCGAGAGAGAGAGAAGGGGAGGTAGGGGCGAGAGAGAGAGAAGGGGAGGTAGGGGCGAGAGAGAGAAGGAGAGGTAGGGGCGAGAGAGAGAAGGAGAGGTAGGGGCGAGAGAGAGAAGGAGAGGTAGGGGCGAGAGAGAGAAGGGGAGGTAGGGACGAAATGAAAGAGTAGGGTAGGTAGAGAGGGATGAGAGAGTAGGGAGGGGATGAGAGAGTAGGGAGGGGATGAGAGAGTAGGGAGGGGATGAGAGAGTAGGGAGGGGATGAGAGAGTAGGGAGGGGATGAGAGAGTAGGGAGGGGATGAGAGAGTAGGGAGGGGATGAGAGAGTAGGGAGGGGATGAGAGAGTAGGGAGGTAGGGAGGGATGAGAGGAGGAAGGAGAGATCGTGTAAGAGAGGAAGAACAGAGAAAATGCACAAATGCAGTAGTGGAAGGAAAGAATGTACGCGTGAGAATTTACGCTAAATATATAGAAAGAGAGAGACGGGGTGAGTGAATGATTTGAGCAAGAAATGATAGAAAGAGATGGGGGTGGGGGTAGAGAGACAAAGGACAGCGGGGGCAGAGGGGGGGGTGTGCATTATGGTGTGTGTGTGTGTGTGTTACGTCCGGCGTCGTGCTGAGTGGGAATAGAGCGGGCAGAGATTACAGTGAGTTGTGAAAACAAAGACTGCCCTTGTCCCCAGAGAGAGCGAGGAGAGAGAGAAGAGCGAGGGAGGAGGAGAGGGAAAAAAAGCATAAAACAGGGTGGACCTGAGTCAAAAATGATTTGAAGTATTTGGCTCATTAAATGTGGAATTCAGTATATTTTAAACTCTTAGGTCATCTAGTTGAGTAACAATCTTGCAGGATTTGTCCCTAGTATTTGCCTACGGTTTAGTTAATGTGCACTCCCAAAGCAACATCTCAGAGACATTCAGATTACTCTCTGTCACCAGGCCCCTGTGAATTTGCATAGGACTGAGTTTCCATGGAGATTAGTAAAGGGAGGATAAAGCCAAGTGAACCTCAGCAGAAATAGGAGGCCCAAAGACGCTCTTGCTCTTTATCTCACTGTGTGTGTGTGTGTGTGTGTGTGTGTGTGTGTGTGTGTGTGTGTGTGTACACACACACTGAGGCAGACAGCCTTTATTTATGCATCAGTTTAAATGATCAGACTCAGACTATATTTAACTCTGTTTCCATTCCACCACAGGTGCACCTGGGGCTGCGTTCAGCAACACAACAAGGTATCAAACTGTTTAAGGGGTCGGCTACCGACATCCATACCACACATGCAGTCAGAGCTGGCCCTAGGGTTTTGGGGGCCCTAAGCACCACCCACATCAAGATAATTTTTACTTCATTTCCTGCAATTGTAAACATTTTGCCAGAGAGTAGAGAAAATGTGTAGAGAAAATGTATCAGTTTTAAAGCAAGTTTGTTGCAATTCTACACATATGGGGTTAGAGAGCAATGTTTGCAGTTTTTAATACATCTGAGTGACTGACTAACAAATCGATGGGGGTCATCCAGTCGGTAATTCAACCATGATTACTAAATGTGTAAATATTTGTATGAACATAACAAGATTCAACAACTGAGACAAACTGAACAAGTTCCACAGACATGTGACTAACAGAAATGGAATAATGTGTCCCTGAACAAAAAGGGGTCAAAATCAAAAGTAACAGTCAGTATCTGGTGTGGCCACCAGCTGCATTAAGTACTGCAGTGCATCTCCTCATGGACTGCACCAGATTTGCCAGTTCTTGCTGTGAGATGTTACCCCACTATTCCACCAAGGCACCTGCAAGTTCCCAGACATTTCTGGGGGGAATGGCCCTAGCCCTCACCCTCCGATCCAACAGGTCCCAGACGTGCTCAATGGGATTGAGATCCGGGCTCTTCGCTGGCCATGGCAGAACACTGACATTCCTGTCTTGCAGGAAATCACGCACAGAACGAGCAGTATAGCTGGTGGCATTGTCATGCTGGAGGGTCATGTCAGGATGAGCCTGCAGGAAGGGTACCACATGAGGGAGGATGACGTCTTCCCTGTAACGCGCAGCGTTGAGATTGCCTACAATGACAACAAGGTCAGTCCGAGGACGCTGTGACACACCGTCCCAGACCATGACGGACCCTCCACCTCCAATCCATCCCGCTCCAGAGTCCAGGCCTCGGTGTAACGCTCATTCCTTTGACGATAAACGTGAATCCGACCATCACCCCCGGTGAAACAAAACCGCGACTCGTCAGTGAAGAGCACTTTTTGCCAGTCCTGTCTGGTCCAGTGACGGTGGGTTTGTGCCCATAGGCAACATTGTTGCCGGTGATGTCTGGTGAGGACCTGCCTTACAACAGGCCTACAAGCCCTCAGTCCAGCCTCTCAGCCTATTGCGGACAGTCTGAGCACTGATAGAGGGATTGTGAGTTCCTGGTGTAACTAGGGCAGTTGTTGTTGCCATCCTGTACCTGTCCTGCAGGTGTGATGTTCAGATGTACAGATCCTGTGCAGGTGTTGTTACACGTGGTCTGCCACTGCGAGGACGATCAGCTGTCCGTCCTGTAGCCCTGTCTTCTTAGGCGTCTCACAGTAGGGACATTGCAATTTATTGCCCTGGCCACATCTGCAGTCCTCATGCCTCCTTGCAGCATGGCTAAGGCATGTTCACGCAGATGAGCAGGGACCCTGGGCATCTTTCTTTTGGTGTTTTTTAGAGTTGGTAGAAAGATCTCTTTAGTGTCCTAAATTTCCACAACTGTGACCTTAATTGCCTACCGTTTGTAAGCTGTTAGTGTCTTAACGACCGCTCCACAGGTGCATGTTCATTAATTGTTTATGGTTCATTGAACAAGCATGGGAAACAGTGTTCAAACCTTTTACAATGAAGATCTGTGAAGTTATTTGGATTTTTACGAATTATCTTTGAATGACAGGGTCCTGAAAAAGGGACGTTTCTTTTTTTGCTGAGTTCAGACAGACAGAAAAAATGCTAATTGACCGACATGAGAGAAAAACTGTTGATGCACAACCACATTTCTACATTGCACCTTGTACATTCTACTATTCTAACTCTCAAAGGTAAGTTGAGACCCGACTGAGTTTTTTGGGGGTAATTGATCTGCGGGCCTACAGCGGGCCTACAGCGGGCCTACAGCGGGCCTACAGCGGGCCTACAGCGGGCCTACAGCGGGCCATCCCTTCGTTAGATGAACTGCCTGCATTACATTCGTTAGGAAGAGTGTTCCCAAACATTCTGAAATGTGTTTAATTTGAATTAGCTTTTTTGAAATACTGATGTGGATAATAACATAACTGTCCTTATGGGGATAATATAGGTTCACGTGTCTGTTCCAGCCTTAATTGAGCCTTATTTGACCCAAACTAGAATCAACTGTTCCAGCCTTTCTTTTTACCTGAACTGTAATCAACTGTTCCAGCCTTTCTTTTTACCTGAACTGTAATCAACTGTTCCAGCCTTTCTTTTTACCTGAACTGTAATCAACTGTTCCAGCCTTTCTTTTTACCTGAACTGTAATCAACTGTTCCAGCCTTTCTTTTTACCTGAACTGTAATCAACTGTTCCAGCCTTTCTTTTTACCTGAACTGTAATCAACTGTTCCAGGCTTTCTTTTTACCTGAACTGTAATCAACTGTTCCAGCCTTTCTTTTTACCTGAACTGTAATCAACTGTTCCAGCCTTTCTTTTTACCTGAACTGTAATCAACTGTTCCAGCCTTTCTTTTTACCTGAACTGTAATCAACTGTTCCAGGCTTTCTTTTTACCTGAACTGTAATCAACTGTTCCAGCCTTTCTTTTTACCTGAACTGTAATCAACTGTTCCAGCCTTTCTTTTTACCTGAACTGTAATCAACTGTTCCAGCCTTTCTTTTAACCTGAACTGTAATCAACTGTTCCAGCCTTTCTTTTAACCTGAACTGTAATCAACTGTTCCAGCCTTTCTTTTAACCTGAACTGTAATCAACTGTTCCAGCCTTTCTTTTTACCTGAACTGTAATCAACTGTTCCAGCCTTTCTTTTAACCTGAACTGTAATCAACTGTTCCAGCCTTTCTTTTTACCTGAACTGTAATCAACTGTTCCAGCCTTTCTTTTTACCTGAACTGGAATCAACTGTTCCAGCCTTTCTTTTTACCTGAACTGTAATCAACTGTTCCAGCCTTTCTTTTTACCTGAACTGGAATCAACTGTTCCAGCCTTTCTTTTTACCTGAACTGTAATCAACTGTTCCAGCCTTTCTTTTTACCTGAACTGGAATCAACTGTTCCAGGCTTTTTTTTTCCTTTTACCTGAACTGGAATCAACTGTTCCAGCCTTTTTTCCCCTTCAACTAGAATCAACTGTTCCACTCATGCATTATTCACCCTGTGTGCTTCCGATATAATGCAGGGAGACCAGGGTTGGGTGATCAGGTGACACGCACAGACACAAGCTCGCAACACACACACAAACATACAGTCCCAGGGCTGGATGACCAACCAGGCGTGGATAAAACAGGAGCAGGCTAACACAGCAGATCAGCTGACATCAAGACAGACAGAGAGAGCACTTCATTACTTATTTACAGGTTTCCTGGAGGCTGACATCACTAGCTAGTTCCTGAACAGTAGGAACTAGGGCTGGCTGACAGGACAGACAGTCTCTCTGGGACACTACTACCCTCAGTGACCTGGTTCAACAGTGCTTTAGAACTAGAGGGAGACAGAGTGATATGACGAAGATGCAGTAGTCACAAAACATTACAGCAGTCGACTAAGATGTTATGGGGGAGAGGTTGGATTGACCGTTGCGTAACAATCAGTTGGAGAGAGTGTGTGTGTGTGTGTGTCTTACCCCAGACTGCAGGTCTTTGAGTGTGTGTGTGAGGATGATGTTGAAGACAGCGTGAGATCTGCTACTCTCCTCGTTCATGTTGGTGGCAGCCACCGTACGAGACTTATTCCCCTCCGACATCAGAGACTCAATATCCTAGAGAAAAGATAGGAGAGAGGGGGGGATGGATGGAGAGAGGGGACAAGGATGGAAGGCCAGTGGGAGGGAAGAAGAAGAGGAACAGGGGACAGAAGGCATGAGATGGGGGGATGGAGATAGGGTTGGAGGGAAGAAGAGAGAGAGGAAGGAAGAGAGAGATAAATACATACTTTTCTCCAGAAAAAGCAACCCTCTTGAGCAGGGCTAAATAGTAACTTACCACCGATATGTGAACAGCTGTCAAAGTCATTAGCCACGGTAAGCCTTGATTCCAGGGAGTGTGAAGTGAGAGTGTGTGTGTGTGTGTAGTCAGCCTTCAAGTCAGTGTGTTGATTAAATAAGTGTGTGTGGTTAACTCTTTTTGACATGGCTCATCTAACAGAGCTCTCAGCTACCACACCCCTCTACGCTCTCCTCTACACACCAACCCAGAACATGAACATGAACATCATTTATTTACCATCATATCAATTCTGTTGTTTAGGAATCTAGAATAAAGGTGAAATCATCAGTAGCATGGTCATATCAGTAGTCATTCTACTAGTGATGATAGTGGTGTAGTGTACCTTGTAGCTGGCTACAGCCAGGCGTGACAGGCCGTCCACGTACGGCCCCAACACCTTGTGCTCCCTCACTCTAAGAGCCTGCCTGCTCCTGGGGGGGACACATATCAATGTGGTTAACTACAAAAACAAACAGTCATCATGCTTCCATGTTCTATCCAAAAACTTTTTTTAATCATCTGAAATAGTATTTTATTTGAGATGTATCCCACTACGCCAGGGTCGTGCATCAGCAGCCACTCAATTAGCCCATGTCAGTAAACATTGTTTTAGATTGGTAAGAGTCTAGTGGCCAGCTGTCTAAACTAGGTGTAAGCATGGTCCAATTACTTAACTGCAAACGTCTGCCTCCACCATATGTCAAAATGTGTAGAATTGCATCAAACTTGCTTTAAAACAGCACCGTTTTCTCTACGCCCCATTGTAAAATGCGCAGAATGGCAGGAAATGAACTTTAAAACAGAATTTATTTTTATCTTCACTGTCACAGGGGGGTGCTGCTAAAACGTTTTGCTCGCAAAGTGGTGGGTGGGTGGTATAGATACGCAGACCCACAAGCCACTGCGGCCCCTCACCAGTTCAATTTTGTTTGTGGCCTCCACCCCCATCAAAGTTGCCCATCCCTGCTCTACACTTGCTGACATTCTGTGTATAAGTAACAGTTCTCCAAATAGAATGTGCAATAGCCAGATCAATACTCCATATAGAGCTACAGGCTCTACATCATCCTGTGTAGCGTGGCAGACTGACTCCATATAGAGCTACAGGCTCAACATCATCCTGTGTAGCGTGGCAGACTGACTCCATATAGAGCTACAGGCTCTACATCATCCTGTGCAGCGTGGCAGGCTGACTCCATATAGAGCTACAGGCTCTACATCATCCTGTGTAGCGTGGCAGGCTGACTCCATATAGAGCTACAGGCTCTACATCATCCTGTGTAGCGTGGCAGACTGACTCCATATAGAGCTACAGGCTCTACATCATCCTGTGTAGCGTGGCAGACTGACTCCATATAGAGCTACAGGCTCTACATCATCCTGTGTAGCGTGGCAGACTGACTCCATATAGAGCTACAGGCTCTACATCATCCTGTGTAGCGTGGCAGACGTAGCTCTATATGGAGTCAGTCTGCCACGCTACACAGGATGATGTTGAGCCTGTAGCTCTATATGGAGTCAAGGCTCAACATCATCCTGTGTAGCGTGGCAGACTGACTCCATATAGAGCTACAGGCTCTACATCATCCTGTGTAGCGTGGCAGACTGACTCCATATAGAGCTACAGGCTCTACATCATCCTGTGTAGCGTGGCAGACTGACTCCATATAGAGCTACAGGCTCTACATCATCCTGTGTAGCGTGGTAGGCTGACTCCATATGGCTGGACCATGTAAAGCCTGTTATTCTATAGGTTGCTTTAACAGAGGTGACGGGGCATAACCTTTGGGGTCAAGCGGGGTGCCATAGGAGCTCTGAACAGGCAAGCGTGTGCGAAAGCACTGAGGCCCAGTTCTGAAACATGTTTGGAAATGATGTACTTGCTTCCTCAGACTGTAATCACTGATAGGCGAAAGCTATGTCATTGAACCACTGCTTATACCAATCTAATTGTGTTAGATCAGTGACTAGACTTCAAGGAAGAGAGGAAGCATGTTAAAGGTCAATATTCAGGGTCATACGTACCCTTTGGGGTCGAGGAGGTCGCGGACCTTCTCGTTGTATATCTCCATGTAGGAGACCTCTATGGTGAAGCCTTCCCCCTCCCTCTGCTCCTGCAGGGTGCGGTCAAACAGAGAGCTGCAGAGCCGTGGGATCAGACCTGGAGAGTCCACAGAACCCATCATGGTGTACGACTTTCCCGAACCTGGAGGGACACACACGCAGCCAATGGATGAGAGCAGCCGTTAGGAGACAACCAATGAACTTCAACCTGTTTTAAACTTGAAACTGTAAAACTCCATTCCATTCTAACAATATGAGGCCAGTTAGTAGTGTCATAACATGCCTGTCTGTCCGTAGGCGAAGATGCAGGCGTTGTAACCCTGGAAGGCGTTGTGCAAAAGACTCTCCCCAAGGCACTGGAACACCACGTCCTGACCTGGAGACAACCACCAGGCAACATTACACAATACAATATAAAACCCTACAATGTGACTTGACTGATCCCCTTCGGGATGATTTAGAAATCATCTGGAGCACACTAACACAATTACAAGATAATGGACCCGTTATGCATGTGTAACAAGTGTTAATTCATATAGGACCTTCAGACTGTATACATGAACAGTGTGAGAAACAGCATAGGCCCTAGTTGGGTTTTGGCCTACAGCACAAAGAGGTGGATGACTAGCAGGTCTGACAGGAATATTTGACATTTAAATTAAGCCAAACACCTAGAGATCCATCCAAGCAAGTAAACATCAAAGAACATTCAGGTGGGATCCTTAGTCACTGTAGAGAAAGAAAAAAAACTTCTGAAAATACCTGAAAACCACCTGGACAGACCTATAGCTGGGGTGCGTTCAACAGGACGCACTGTTAAGGGAACACTGAGATAGAAATATGTTACATAGAACAAATAAGCCTCTGTAGGCCGTCATGTAAAACAAGGAATAGTGTCGACTATTTGTGGCATTTCTACCTGCAACGTTCGATAACGTTTGGCAACTGAATGTGGAAACAAAAACTGACCCGCAAACTTGTCCTTTTCCGACTCGTCCATGGACCAGAAACAGTAGTCATAGGCGAAGGTCTGAGGGGACGAGAGACCGAGGACACAATGAAACTAAATAGTTTACAACACATTTATAACAGCTGTAATCCAGCGGGCAAAACACTTTGAAATGATCAGTTAAAATGACATTATGACATTATTATTTCTAACAGTTTTTCCCCGTTGGGTGGTTCTTGTTGAGCACAGGCAGTGATAAACATGGCATACAAATTAGCCTAACAGTTTTTGAACATGTCAATATACAGTCGTGGCCAAAAATTGAGAATGACACAATTATTAATTTTCACAAAGTCTGCTGCCTCAGTTTGTATGATGGCAATTTGCATATACTCCAGAATGTATGAAGAGTGATCAGATGAATTGCAATGTCCCTCTTTGCCATGCAAATGAACTGAATCCCCAAAAAACATTTCCACTGCATTTCAGCCCTGCCACAAAAGGACCAGCTGACATGTCAGTGAGTCTCTCGTTAACACAGGTGTGTTAACGAAGACAAGGCTGGAGATCACTCTGTCATGCTGATTGAGTTCGAATAACAGACTGGAAGCTTCAAAAGGAGGGTGGTGCTTGGAATCATTGTTCTTCCTCTGTCAATCATGGTTACCTGCAAGGAAACACGTGCCGTCATCATTGCTTTACACAAAAAGGGCTTCACAGGCAAGGATATTGCTGCCAGTAAGAGGAAAAACATCAGGGACAGACTGATATTCTGCAAAAGGTACAGGGATTGGACTGCTGAGGACTGGGGTAAAGTCATTTTCTCTGATGAATCCCTGTTCTGATTGTTTGGGGCATCCGGAAAAAAGCTTGTCCGGAGAAGACAAGGTGAGTGCTACCATCAGTCCTGTGTCATGCCAACAGTAAAGCATCCTGAGACCATTCATGTGTGGGGTTGCTTCTCAGCCAAGGGAGTGGGCTCACTCACAATTTTACCTAAGAACACAGGCATGAATAAAGAATGGTACCAACACATCCTCCGGAGAGCAACTTCTCCCAACCATCCAGGAACAGTTTTGTGACGAACAATGCCTTTTCCAGCATGATGAAGCACTTTGCCATAAGGCAAAAGTGATAACTAAGTGGCTCGGGGAACAAAACATCGATATTTTGGGTCCATGGCCAGGAAACTCTCCAGACCTTAATCCCATTGAGAACTTGTGGTCAATCCTCAAGAGGCGGGTGGGACAAACAAAAACCCACAAATTCTGACAAACTCCAAGCATTGATTATGCAAGAATCAGTCAGGATGTGGCCCAGAAGTTAATTGACAGCATGCCAGGGCAGATTGCAGAGGTCTTGAAAAAGAAGGGTCAACACTGCAAATAGACTCTTTGCATCAATTTCATGTAATTGTCAATAAAAGCCTGACACTACTGAAATGCGTGTAATTATACTTCAGTATTCCATAGTAACATCTGACAAAAATATCTAAAGACACTGAAGCAGCAAACTTTGTGAAAATTAATATTTGTGTAATTCTCAAAACTTTTGGCCACGACTGTACAAGTACAATGATTGCTATATAAGCACAGCTCCACAAAGTAGCTAGTGTGTCAACACAGAGACCATTAACAGCATTGACAACCAAGCATTAACACAAATCAGTAATAATGTACTTACCTTGGTCTGACTCCTGAGGAAGTTCACACAGGCGTTAAGAGGTCAAAGGATGGTTACATGGGTAGAGAGAGAGAGAAGGATCATATCTCAGACACCAATGTAAACAAACACCAGTGGTGTAAAGCAACACCAGTGGTGATATATCATTAGTGCACACCATAGCAAACGTTTGCAAACAGGAACACTCTTTGCAACAAAACCAAGAGTTTCTATTGGTCAAATTCAGGTAGGTCCCTCCCTGTTTAGTTCTGTTTGCTTCTGTCTGGTTCCTAGTGAATACACACCAGGACATTTTGATGTACTGTAGTGTACACCCAGAGAGACAATCACACTAACAGGATTTTCTAAGACTGGTAAAAATAGTAAAAAAGTCTGTCACTGCGTCATGGATACACATTGGTGAATATGACAGATTAATATCCATCAATAATAACCAAAGATCACAAGATTGTTAGCCTGTCTGTCAATAACCATTTTACTTGAAGTAGGCTACACAGTTTATGAGCACAATATGGTCTATCAGACTGGTGAAAGAGATTACATCCTATTATCAATCATGTGATCGGCACTTGATAACAAGGGAAGAAAATAAAGACTACAGGGCTGTCTCAATGACAGGCCTACAGATCAGAAAATACACAGTATTCATTCTGTCAGAGGTCTGCAAATCCGCCATTCCTGATAAATGAGGAACAAAAAAAAAACGAAACAAAAAAAAATCACATCTCCCAACAAACAGGATGCAGCACAGGCAATAGAGCTAACTTGAATCAAGATGCCTATTCATAAGAATGTAGGCTTGCTTCCACTCAAACTTCCTGCTCTCTTTCTCTCCATTTCTCTCAGTCTGACACTCTTTCTCTCGCTCTCTAAAATGTTCAGTCCTGTGGGTGCCAAGGTCTGGAGATGTTTACGACAATGTTTCAATGTTTCTCAACCAGGGTGGGATATTAAATGCCAAATGCGGGTACATTTTGTCGTCATTGGCGGGTAAGAATGTCTATTTCACCAGCCACATTTGCAGGTGGTCACACAGAGCATTTGGCTACTAAAGTGTGACTTTGTCATCGTGTTTCTTGGCTAGTTACATTATTTGTTTACACGCTAGGTTGTTTTTCAATGTTAGTTTCAGTGTGCTTCAAGTCATCTGCTTTTTGGTGATTGTTGGTGTAATTATGATGGGGGGAATGAGGAAGAGAGTAAAAGACAAACTCACAGAATGACAGAGGGAGAGTCGAACAGAGCAGCCAAATAAATAAAGGATTTGTATCTTTCCCTTTCAAGACGATGCTATACGTACAGTTGGAAGTTGGACGTTTAAATACACTTTTTCCAACAATTGTTTACAGACAGATTATTTCACTGTATCACAATTCCAGTGGGCCAGAAGTTTCCAGAAAATTATGTCATGGCTTTAGAAGCTTCTGATAGGCTAATTGACATCATTTGAGTCAATTGGAGGTGTATCTGTGGATGTATTTCAAGGCCTACCTTCAAACTCAGTGTCTCTTTGCTTGACATCATTGGAAAATCAAAAGAAATCAGCCAAGACCTCAACAACAAAAAAAGTGTAGACCTCCACAAGTCTGGTTGATTCTTGGGAACAATTTCCAAACGCCTGAAGGTACCATGTTCATCTGTACAAACAACAGTACGCAAGTATAAACACCATGGGACCACGCAGCCGTCATACCGCTCAGGAAGGAGACGCGTTCTGTCTCCTAGAGATGAACGTACTTTGGTGCAAAAAGTGCAAATAAATCCCAGAACAGCAGCAAAGGACCTTGTGAAGATGCTGGAGGAAACAGGTACAAAAGTAACTATATCCACAGTAAAACGAGTCCTAAAATCGACATAACCTGAAAGGCCTCTCAGCAAGGAAGAAGCCACTGCTCCAAAACCGCCATAAACAAAGCCAGACTACAGTTTGCAAATGCACATGGGGACAATGATCGTACTTTTTGGAGAAATGTCCTCTGGTCTGATGAAACAAAAATAGAACTGTTTGGCCATAATGACCATCGTTATGTTTGGAGGAAAAAGGGGAGGCTTGCAAGCCGAAGAACACCATCCCAACGTGAAGCACGGGGGTGGCAGCATCATGTAGTGGGGGTGCTTTGCTGCAGGAGGGACAGGTGCACTTCACAAAATAGATAGCATCATGAGAAAGGGAAATTATGTGGATATATTGAAGCAACATCTCAAGACATCAGTCAGGAAGTTAAAGCTTGGTCGCAAATGGGTCTTCCAAATGGACAATGACCCCAAGCATACTTCCAAAGTTGTGGCAAAATGGCCTAAGGACAACAAAGTCAAGGTATTGAGTGGCCATCACAAAGCCCTGAACTCAAACCTATAGAACATTTGTGGGCAGAACTGAAAAAGCGTGTGCGAGCAAGGAGGCCTACAAACCTTACTCAGTTACACCAGCTCTGTCAGGAGGAATGGGACACAATTTCACCCAACTTATTGTGGGAAGCTTGTGGAAGGCTACCCAAAACGTTTGACCCAAGTTAAACAATTTAAAGGCAATGCTACCAAATACTAATTGAGTGTATGTACACTTCTGACCCACTGGGATTGTGATGAAAGAAATAAAAGCTGAAATAAATCATTCTTTCTACTATTATTCTGACATTTCACATTCTTAAAATAAAGTGGTGTTCCTAACTGACCTAAAACAGGGCATTTTTACTAGGATTAAATGTCAGGAATTGTGAAAAACTGAGTTTAATGTATTTGGCTAAGGTGTACGTAAACTTCTGACTTCAACTGTATTTAGATACATGGGCTCCGATCCAATACAGGAAGGATATGTTTTAGTTTGAAATGATTCGGTTTATTACAGAATAAATTGACACGATTCCCTTTTGATGCAGTATTATTTGTTGCATAAACACATTCAATTTCCATTCTGCATTAAAATTTGCTGCTGATGGAGCTAATGAGCTGGGCCTCTCTGAGCTGGATCTGTCTGAGCTGACTTCTCTGTGTGTGTGTGTGTGTGTGTGTGCGTAAATTATGTATGTCTATGGTGTATGTACTATGTAGGCACCTGAGCTGAGCAATAAGGGAGAATAGGAATCTACCACCCCACTACCAAATGAGTCAGGGCAAACCACCACCCACTAATTAACTTGTCATATTAACAGATTAAGTGTTTGAGCCATTAATGAGTCAATATTTATAGTTTACAAATTAGCTATGAAATAACCAATGAATATATAGCACAATTTTGTGCCATCTCAAAATCTAATTGTTTTGACTGTTTAGATCTCTCGCTACAGCCATGCAGTGTGCCTCGCAAAAGTGATTGCTGTCCTCGTTATGAAATTATCAACTTTATCCAGTATATCTAAAAACGACCAGATACACTGATTAAATCAAAACTACCAAAACTATTGCTGATGGTGAACCTGAACAATAAAATATTTGGTTAAGCTCCGCTTAGCAGGTATAGCCAGATGAGAGTTCTCTCCAGTAGCTTACTTTTATTCCAGTAAAAAAAAATATATGTTTCCAACAGCACATAGATCATAACCTAGCACGTAACATAGGTTGTCAATAAACTAATACAGCCTAATATCACATAAAACATTTTAGCATTTGAATGCTGAAGTTGCCGCGCAGGTGTGCAAGATCAGGAACAGTCCTCTTCCTGCTGATGACCAGTGTGCGAAGCTGGACACAGCGCACTTTGACAAGGCTACTGATATTGCCTGGGTTTGTTCGGCATGCTAAATGACTTATATCAATGACAGTCAACACAGTTATATGCAGTTTAACAATGAAGGAGAGGACGCATCGTGTCATAAAAGATGGTCATTCGGAAGTTAAAAAGAATGTAATATGAGCTAAACTAATTTGGGAACCGGCAATTCGTAACATTAGATTTTTTGATTTTCTGACCGACGCATGTTACATTTGGATCGGTTTGATGTCTGATGCACTTGGAATGTATTCAGACCCCCTTCCCTTTTTGCACATTGTTACGTTACAGCCTTACTCTAAAATGTATTCAGTTGTTTTTCCCCCCTCAATCTAACCACAATAACAAAGTAAAAATGTATTTATTTAAAATAAAAATAACTTATTTACATAAGTATTCAGACACTTTGCTATGAGACTCAAAATTGAGCTCAAATTCATCCTGTTTCCATTGATCATCATTAAGATGTTTCTACAACTTGATTGGAGTCCACCTGTGGTAAATTCAATTGATTGGAAAGGCACACCTGTCTATATAGGGTCCCACAGTTGACAGTGCATGTCAGAGCAAAAACCATGAGGCCAAAGGAATTGTCCGTAGAGCTCAGAGACAGGATTGTATCGAGGCACAGATCTGGAGAAGGGTACCAAAACATTTCTGCAGCATTGAAGGTCCCCAAGAACACAGTGGCCTCCATCATTCTTAAATGGAGTAAGTTTGGAACCACCAAGACTCTTCCTAGAGCTGGCCGCCCAGCCAAACTGAGCACACGGGGGAGAAGGGCCTTGGTCAGGGAGGTGGCCAAGAACGCAAGTCACTCTGATAAAGCTCCAGAGTTACTCTGTGGAGATGGGAGAACCTTCCAGAAGGACAACCATCTCTGCAGCACTCCACCAATCAGGCCTTTACGGTAGAGTGGCCAGACGGAAGCCACTCCTCAGTAAAAGGCACATGACAGACCGCTTGGAGTTTGCCAAAAGAAACCTAAAGGACTCTCAGACCATGAGAAATAAGATAAAATCGGTCTGATGAAACCAAGATTGAACTCTCTCGTGCCAAGCGTCACATCTGGAGGAAACCTGGCACAATCCCTACAGTGAAGCATGATGGTGGCAACATCATGCTATGGGGATGTTTTTCAGTGGCAGGGACTGGTCAGGATCGAGGGAAAGATGAACAGAGCAAACTACAGAGAGATCCTTGATGAAAACCTGCACCAGAGCACTCAGGACCTCAGACTGGGTCAAAGGTTCACCTTCCAACAGGACTACAAACCTTAAAACACAGCGAAGACAACGCAGTAGTGGCTTCGGGACAAGTCCCAATGTCCTTGAGTGGCCCAGCCAGAGCCCGGGCTTGAACCTAATCGAACATCTCTGGAGGGAACTGAAAACAGCTGTGCATGGCCTCCCGGGTGGCGCAGTGGTCTAAGGCACTGCATAACAGTGCTAGCTGTGCCACCAGAGATTCTGGGTTCGAGCCCAGGCTCTGTCGCAGCCGGCCGCGACCGGGAGGCCCATGGGGCGGAGCACAATTGGTCCAGCGTCGTCCGGGTTAGGGAGGGTTTGGCCGGCAGGGATATCCTTGTCTCATCGCGCACTAGCGACTCCTGTGTCGGGCCGGGCACAGTGCACGCTGACCAGGTCGCCAGGTGTACGGTGTTTCCTCCAACACATTGGTGCGGCTGGCTTCCAGGTTAAGTGGGCATTGTGTCAAGAAGCAGTGCGGCTTGGTTGGGTTGTGTTTCGGAGGACGCATGGCTCACGACCTTTGCCTCTCCCGAGTCCGTACGGGAGTTGCAGCGATGAGACAAGACTAACTACTACCAATTTGATACCACAAAATTGGGGAGAAAAAAGGGGTAGAAAAATAAATATATTTAAAAAAAATAGCTGTGCAGCTATGTGTGGTGTGCTAAACCTGACAGAGCTTGAGAGGACCTGCAGAGAAAGGGAGAAACTTGCCAAATAAAGGTGTGCCAAGCTTGTAGCGTCATACCCAAGAAGACTTGAGGCTGTAATCACTGCCAAAGGTGCTTCAACAAAGTACTGAGGCAGGGTCTGAATACTTATGGAAATGTGATATTAACATTTTATTTTTATAAGTTCCCAAACATTTCTAAAAACCTGTTTTTGCTTTGTCATTATGGGGTATTGCGTGTAGATTGATGAGAATTTAGAATTTAACCATTTTAGAAAAAGGCTGTAACAAAATGTGTAAAAAGTCAAGGGGGCTGAATCCTTCCGAATGCACTGCATCTTAAACAAAAATCAGGGACCGGTGTATCAGTGAATCTTACACCCCTAGTAAAATGCCTGAGTACTCCCTTATCTACCCCATGGCTGGGAAGAAGCTTTGCACAGCACTGCATGAACCCAATGACCAACAGTAATATTATATACTAACACACTAACTCACAGGCAGTGGGAGAGAGACAAGGAGACACTCAGTTTCTACAATGCATTGTAGAAGAGACACGCATTTACAAGCACTTTCAGACATTTTGTGTGTTCTTTAAAGGCCCCACACACTGACTATCCATTAGTACAGGAGTCTAATAATAGATGTTACGTCTGCTTTCTGCACATCATACTAGAGACATTCACCATGACCACAATAAACATGGGCTGTGTATTAGCTAGCACGTCAGTGGGTGCGGACCAGGCCTCCATGTCTCCGGCCCAGAGGCAGACAGAGCCGGGTGGTGGGCATACCCAAATCAGGCTTTAGTGACTGGAACCAGCATAGCCAATCAGGCTTTAGTGACTGGAACCAGCATAGCCAATCAGGCTTTAGTGACTGGAACCAGCATAGCCAATCAGGCTTTAGTGACTGGAACCAGCATAGCCAATCAGGCTTTAGTGACTGGAACCAGCATAGCCAATCAGGCTTTAGTGACTGGAACCAGCATAGCCAATCAGGCTTTAGTGACTGGAACCAGCATAGCCAAATCAGGCTTTAGTGACTGGAACCAGCATAGCCAATCAGGCTTTAGTGACTGGAACCAGCATAGCCAATCAGGCTTTAGTGACTGGAACCAGCATAGCCAATCAGGCTTTAGTGACTGGAACCAGCATAGCCAATCAGGCTTTAGTGACTGGAACCAGCATAGCCAATCAGGCTTTAGTGACTGGAACCAGCATAGCCAATCAGGCATTAGTGACTGGAACCAGCATAGCCAATCAGGCATTAGTGACTGGAACCAGCATAGCCAATCAGGCTTTAGTGACTGGAACCAGCATAGCCAATCAGGCATTAGTGACTGGAACCAGCATAGCCAATCAGGCTTTAGTGACTGGAACCAGCATAGCCAATCAGGCTTTAGTGACTGGAACCAGCATAGCCAATCAGGCATTAGTGACTGGAACCAGCATAGCCAATCAGGCATTAGTGACTGGAACCAGCATAGCCAATCAGGCTTTAGTGACTGGAACCAGCATAGCCAATCAGGCATTAGTGACTGGAACCAGCATAGCCAATCAGGCATTAGTGACTGGAACCAGCATAGCCAATCAGGCTTTAGTGACTGGAACCAGCATAGCCAATCAGGCATTAGTGACTGGAACCAGCATAGCCAATCAGGCATTAGTGACTGGAACCAGCATAGCCAAATCAGCGCTCAGGTTCAAGCTCAGTGCAGCTATCGGATGATATGCGGACACACTCATTGTAGCAGGCAATTGGCAGAGGATACAATAGTTTAGCTTGCATGTTGGATAAAAATCTGTCTGGCACATAGGCCATTCTCAATAGGAGATAAGAACTCATCTCACAGAGACAGTTGTTTGATGCTAGGGGTGTGGCGGTAGCTGTAATAGACTAGCCCAAGGCCTATAAGGGATTATTGGCTGATTAAACATGTACTCACTTTTTACAGCCCTGCCTGCGACCTCAGGCCTACGTTGCCGACTGCTGAATCAGAAGGAAGGGTGTGAATGAGTGAGAGAGAGAGAGAGCGAGCAGATTGCTACATGTTCTCACACACACCCCAGCCAACTCCCTTCCAAAACAATGTAGCAACAGTTACTTTGCCCTTGTCCTATCACTGACTGCTCCCTCTAGTCCATGGCACTGTTATTATCAGACCCTATCACAACACCATTACATGGCCAGAGACACATGGCCAGAGAGAGGTGGACCACCACAGCTATATGGATGGTTAAGTAGGGGAAACATTAAATGACTACTACTGTCAGATGGATTCTATGCAGAGACTTAATTTGAAAACCCTGGGGCTGACCACAAAAATGACTCCGGAGAAGGCAGACGTTTTACTTGTCCCCAACCGATTGTGTTTTTTGTTTGTTTATTTTGTACATAATGTTGCCGCTACCATCTCTTATGGCCGAAAATAACTTCTGGACATCAGGACTGCAATTACTCACCACGGACTGGCAGAATCCTTTTTTTCCTTTAACGAGTCTGACGAGCCCGAAGTGAACGATATACTGCTTTCTCGGGAACAGGCCCAGATCCCCGTGATTTGCGTGAAGAGGAGGCAGAGAATAAAGGGGCCAGAGGGCAGGCTGACTTTTGAGAATTCGTAGGCGATCAAATAAACCCCCACTTCTTTCCATTCTGCTAGCAAACGTGCAATCTTCGAAGAATAAAATCGATGACCTATGCGCAAGATTAAACTACCAACGAGACATTCAAAACTGCAATATCTTATGCTTCATGGAGTCGTGGCTGAACGCCGACAATATCAACATACAGCTGGCTGGTTATACGCTGTACCAGCAGGATAGAACAGCGGCGTCTGGTAAGACAAGGGGCGGCGGACTATGTATTTTTGTAAGTAAGAGCTGGTGCACGATATCTAATGAAGTCTTGCGCTATTGCATCTCATGATAAGCTGTAGATCACACTATCTGTATTTTTCATAGCTGTTTACATAGTGCCAGCCTCTGACTGTGGTGCTAAGACAGCATTGAATGAGCTGTATTCCGCCATAAGCAAACAAGGAAACGCTCACCCAGAGGCGGCGCGCCTAGTAGCAGGGAACTTTAATGCAGGGAAACTTAAAATCTGTTTTACCAAATTTCTAATCAATATGTTAATTGTGCAACCAGTGGGTAAAAAACCTGGACCACCTTTACTCCACACACAGAGATGCATACAAAGCTCTCCCTCGCCCTCCATTTGGCAAATCAGACCATAATTCTATCCTCCTGATTCCTGCTTACAAGCAAAAATTAAAGCAGGAAGCACCAGTGACTAGATCAATAAAAAAGTGGTCAGATGAAGCAGATGCTAAGCTACAGGACTATTTTGCTAGAACAGACTGGAATACATTCCAGGATTCCTCCGATGGCATTGAGGAGTACACCACATCAGTCATTGGCTTCATCAATAAGTGTATCGATGACGTCGTCCCCACAGTGACCATACGTACATACCCCAACCAGAAGCCATGGATTACAGGCAACATCCGCACTGAGCTAAAGGCTAGAGCTGCCATTTCAAGGAGCTCCAGATACTCAACTAGTCTAAAGAAGGCCAGTTTTATTTCTTCTTTAATCAGGACAACAGTTTTCAGCTGTGCTAACATAGGAAAACAACTGTGCAGATTCCACCTGGCACTAGGCTGGGGTCCCAAATGGAACCTTATTCCCTATTTAGTCCACTACTTTTGACCAGGGCCCATAGGGAACACTATATAGGAAAAAGGGTGCCATTTGGGGCGCAGACCACAGTGTTGAGCTGACAAGTCCTGCCACGGACAGTGAGATACCCCAGGCTTAGCTCTCTGACAGCCAGGGAGGGAGGGAAGGTGTGGGTGAAGGAAGGATGGTCGGTAGGGGAGTGGTAGTAATTGGCAGCTGCTTCCCAGTCCTCTTCCCACCAACCTCGCCCCACAGCTTGCTCTCCACATCCCCTGGTATTCCTATTCCCCACTGGGGCCTGGCTACAGCATGCGGTTACAGCATCAGCAGACCGGTATGCTGTCTCAACCTGTCTGGGTAGTGAGAGTAAAAGACAGCTTAGAAGCATGCCCGCCAGGCACGCCGACTGCACCCATAAAACATGTGGGCCTTATGAATCATGATATGTGGGCTGGGGGAAAAGGTTGTCTGATACAGGCTGGAAACTCATTGTAAATAGTTATCCAGACCATCAGACGGTGTGTGTGTGTGTGTGTGTGTGTGTGTGTGTGTGTGTGTGTGTGTGTGTGTGTGTGTGTACCAGTGCAATATTGTGTGACTGTGTTTGTTCACTCCCATTGGCAGAGCGGGGACAACCAGGTAGGCGAGATATAAGCAAACGACTCTAACTTCCCAGATCCTTTCCTAGAAGATTCCTGAAGGAAAGTGGCTTACAAATTGGACATTCAATCAAACTCAACACTAAAAACAGAGGATTGTGGAGTCAGAACAGAACCTACCATTCCCAGCCTGTAGAGTTAAATCTAGTGTCCTCTAGCCAGACAACTTCCCTCTATCTAGTGGGCTGTGCCTCAGACCTCACTTAGATTCTTTGGGAGTTTATTGGCCAGGCTGTTAAGTTCAGTTCATGCCCCAATTAACCCAAACCCTGGAGTGGTCCCAGTGAAGACAAGCATTGACTAATGGAGGCAGGGGGAATCCTCTCCACTCTCCTGTGACGTGCTGCTTTGTTTACTATCATTCCGGACAATAGATGATCTCCTGTTGCAGAGTCCCTGTAAAACTGTTTGGGAGCGTTTATCCTCAATATGGGACGGAGCTCTGCTATAACAGCAGCTGCTGCTCTGGCATTTCCCAGCACACGTGTGCACACTAGAGGTCGACCGATTAATCGGAATGGCCGATTAATTAGGGACGATTTCAAGTTTTCATAACAATCGGAAATCGTTATTTTTGGACACCGATTTGGCCAATTTCTTTTTACACCTTTATTTAACTAGGCAAGTCAGTTAAAAACACATTCTTATTTTCAATGACGGCCTAGGAACGGTGGGTTAACTGCCTTGTTCTGGGGCAGAACGACAGATTTTTACCTTGTCAGCTCGGGGATTCAATCTTGCAACCTTACGGTTAACTAGTCCAACACTAACCACCTGCCTTACATTGCACTCCACGAGGAGCCTGCCTTTTACGCCAATGCAGTAAGAAGCCAAGGTAAGTTGCTAGCTAGCATTAAACGTATCTTATAAAAAACAATCAATCATAATCACTAGTTAACTACACATGGTTGATGATATTACTAGGTTATCTAGCGTGTCCTGCATTGTATATGATCGATGTGGTGCGCATTCGCGAAAAAGGACTGTCGTTGCTCCAACGTGTACCTAACCATAAACATCAATGCCTTTCTTAAAATCAATACACAAGTATATATTTTTAAACCTGCATATTTAGTTAATATTGCCTGCTAACATGAATTTCTTTGAACTAGGGAAAATGTCTCACTTCTCTTGCAAACAGAGTCAGGGTATATGCAGCAGTTTGGGCCGCCTGGCTCGTTGCGAACTGTGTGAAGACTATTTCTTCCTAACAAAGACAGCCAACTTCACCAAACGGGGGATGATTTAACAAAAGCACATTTGCGAAAAAAGCACAATCGTTGCATGACTATACCTAACCATAATCATCAATGCCTTTCTTAAAATCAATACACAGAAGTATATTTTTTTAAACCTGCATATTTAGCTAAAAGAAATCCAGGTTAGCAGGCAATATTAACAAGGTGAAATTGTGTCACTTCTCTTGATTTTATTGATGTATTATTTTTAGTTAAAATAAATGTTCATTCAGTATTGTTGTAATTGTCATTATTACAAATAAATAGGCAGATTAATCGGTATCGGGTTTTTTGGTCCTCCAATAATCGGTATCGGCGTTGAAAAATCATAAATCGGTCGACCTCTAGTGCACACTAACTCACCCACACAAGCACGCACAGCTTATATAGGCCTGGCTACATACCACCGAGACAGCCTAGGGGAGGAAGAGATGGGAGTGGAATGTAACCCTCTAGGTGGTGATAGTCCTGTTACCACATCTGTCCATCTAAACCATCGGAAGAGTCATGAATTTCTCACTAACCTAATCCAATCCAAAAGGGCTGCACTACCACCTCAACATTTTTTGGGGGTGGCTGTCAAAAATATGTAATTTCTTCATTAGGCTTATGAGATTAAATGCAGTATATCTGAAGGGCTCTGATCAACTGCAGCCAAACCCAATCTAGCATAGGCTAGTTCTAGTGGGAACTAACATCACATGTACAGTTTCTGCTAGCTCTAGTGTTCAGCAGCATCAAATCATCATTCTCATTCACAAGTGCTTTGTCAATCCTCCCTCCTTCTGCCCTCTACCTCTTTTTCTACTCCATTTCTTCCCTTGCCTAGCATTTAGAGTGTTGGGCCAGTGACCGAAAGGTTGCTGGATCGAATACCCGAATCGACGAGAAAAATCAGTCTACGTGCCCTTGAGCAAGGCACTTCATCCTAATTCACTCCAGTGCGCCGTACTACTACAGTGAGGGAAAAAAGTATTTGATCCCATGCTGATTTTGTATGTTTGCCCACTGACAAAGAAATGATCAATATATAATTTTAATGGTAGGTTTATTTAAACAGTGAGAGACACAATAACAAAAAAAACACATGTCAAAAATGTTATAAATTGATTTGCATTTTAAATGGGGGAAATAAGTATTTGACCCCCTCTCAATCAGAAAGATTTCTGGCTCCCAGGTGTCTTTTATACAGGTAACGAGCTGAGATTAGGCGCACACTCTTAAAGGGAGTGCTCCTAATCTCAGTTTGTTACCTGTATAAAAGACACCTGTCCACAGAAGCAATCAATCAATCAGATTCCAAACTCTCCACCATGGCCAAGACCAAAGAGCTCTCCAAGGATGTCAGGGACAAGATTGTAGACCTACACAAGGCTGGAATGGGCTACAAGACCATCGCCAAGCAGCTTGGTGAGAAGGTGACAACAGCTGGTGTGATTATTCCCAAATGGAAGAAACACAAAAGAACTGTCAATATCCCTCGGCCTGGGGCTCCATGCAAGATCTCACCTCGTGGAGTTGCAATGATCATGAGAACGGTGAGGAATCAGCTCAGAACTACACGGGAGGATCTTGTCAATGATCTCAAGGCAGCTGGGACCATAGTCACCAAGAAAACAATTGGTAACACACTACGCCGTGAAGGACTGAAATCCTGCAGCGCCCGCAAGGTCCCCCTGCTCAAGAAAGCACATATACATGCCCGTCTGAAGTTTGCCAATGAACATCTGAATGATTCAGAGGACAACTGGGTGAATGTGTTGTGGTCTAATGAGACCAAAATGGAGCTCTTTGGCATCAACTCAACTCGCCGTGTTTGGAGGAGGAATGCTGCCTATGACCCCAAGAACACCATCCCCACCGTCAAACATGGAGGTGGAAACATTATGCTTTGGGGGTGTTTTTCTGCTAAGGGGACAGGACAACTTCACCGCATCAAAGGGACGATGGACGGGGCCCAGTACCGTCAAATCTTGGGTGAGAACCTCCTTCCCTCAGCCAGGGCATTGAAAATGGGTCGTGGATGGGTATTCCAGCATGACAATGACCCAAAACACACGGCCAAGGCAACAAAGGAGTGGCTCAAGAAGAAGCACATTAAGGTCCTGGAGTGGCCTAGCCAGTCTCCAGACCTTAATCCCATAGAAAATCTGTGGAGGGAGCTGAAGGTTCGAGTTGCCAAACGTCAGCCTCGAAACCTTAATGACTTGGAGAAGATCTGAAAAGAGGAGTGGGACAAAATCCCTCCTGAGATGTGTGCAAACCTGGTGGCCAACTACAAGAAACGTCTGACCTCTGATTGCCAACAAGGGTTTTGCCACCAAGTACTAAGTCATGTTTTGCAGAGGGGTCAAATACTTATTTCCCTCATTAAAATGGAAATCATTTTATAACATTTTTGACATGCGTTTTTCTGGAATTTTTTGTTGTATACTGTCTCTCACTGTTCAAATAAACCTACCATTAAAATTATAGACTGATTGATCATTTCTTTGTCAGTGGGCAAACGTACAAAATCAGCAGGGGATCAAATACTTTTTTCCCCCTCACTGTGTCTGCCCCTGTAAAACACATTGCACTTGCAGGCTCAATACTCTGAAAAAAAACTATTAGAACACCCCCCCAAGAACAGACTCAATTCGTTGGAGCATGGACTCTACAAGGTGTCGAAAGCCTTCCACAGGGATGCTGGCCCATGTTGACTCCAATGCTTCCTACAGTTGTGTCAAGATGGCTGGATGTCCTTTGGGTGGTGAACCATTCTTGATATACATGGGAAACTGTTGCGCGTGAAAAACCCAGCAGCGTTGTGGTTCTTGACACAAACCATACCCCGTTCAAAGACACATCTGTTGTCTTGCCCATTCACCCTCTGAATGGCACACAATCCATGTCTCAATTGTCTCAAGGCTTAAAAATAAAACAACATTATTTAACCTGTCTCCTCCCCTTCATCTACACTGATTGAAGTGGATGGAACAAGTGACATCAAGAAGGGATCATAGCTTTCATTTAGTCTGTCAAGGAAAGAGCATAGTACTTAATGTTTTGTACACTCAGCCCACTCCTCTCTCCCCTGGTCATCCTCTCCTCCCCCATAACATCAGCCTCTAGCCCTTTCTTGTCCTCCATTTCACTCATCCCTCCATGATACCTGTCAAACCAGACAGGACGGAATCAGACTCATAAGATGAGCACTACAGGCAAAACAACCCGAAGGCATAGACGAGAGACACACACACACAACAAGGAAAAACCCATACACTCAGAGGCACACGCAAATATTTCACCAACTAATACATTTCACTTTGTGATATGCCCAACATAGACAGACAGACACACACCTGTTTCCCTTTATCCATGCACATTCTTTGAAAATGCCTCAGCTGCACTTCTTCAGCTCTTTAAAAACATCCAAAACTCTGGCAGGTATCTGACACGGGACAATTCCAATAAGTTGTATGTTTTGTTTAACTTCGCAATCATTGGTTTTTGTTTTACATACATTTGAAAGTGAAAAATCTGAGTCTCAACATCACTCCGTTATAGTGGAATTGCCCTATGTCATTTCACTGACACTAAGCTACATAGAACTGACATAAGCCTACATAGCCTATTTCCCTAATAGCTCCAACTGACAGTAGGCTACATAGAACGGACATATTGGCCTACATAGCATATCACCCCAGTAAGTCAAACTTTTGTGCCATTCTCCAATACAGAGAGTAGATAGGCCGTGTGATTTACCCTCTAGTTAGGACTAGGCCCATAGAGGCTTTGAACATGTCTATCCTTCCATCACGATGCCTCTGTCTCTTCTATCCTTCCATCACAATGCGTCTGTCTCTTCTATCCTTCCACCGCCCCCCTTCCTTTTATCTCTGGCTTTTCCCATCATACTCATCTCTCCCAGACCAGGGGCAGTGTCTCGTACACACACACACAAAACCCCCCAGCCCATAATTTCCCCCAATTTCTTCCCAAGAACTTAGTGTACACTGTATAGTGCAGTGAGTCAGTATAAACCCTGCAGCCCCACAGCACAGCTCAATGTAACCAACCCTCGCCGACAGCACAGCTCAATGTAACCAACCCTCGCCGACAGCACAGCTCAATGTAACCAACCCTCGCCAACAGCACAGCTCAATGTAACCAACCCTCGCCAACAGCACAGCTCAATCTAACCAACCCTCGCCAACAGCACAGCTCAATCTAACCAACCCTCGCCGACAGCACAGCTCAATCTAACCAACCCTCGCCGACAGCACAGCTCAATGTAACCAACCCTCGCCGACAGCACAGCTCAATCTAACCAACCCTCGCCAACAGCACAGCTCAATGTAACCAACCCTCGCCAACAGCACAGCTCAATGTAACCAACCCTCGCCGACAGCACAGCTCAATGTAACCAACCCTCGCCGACAGCACAGCTCAATGTAACCAACCCTCGCCAACAGCACAGCTCAATCTAACCAACCCTCGCCAACAGCACAGCTCAATCTAACCAACCCTCGCCAACAGCACAGCTCAATCTAACCAACCCTCGCCGACAGCACAGCTCAATCTAACCAACCCTCGCCGACAGCACAGCTCAATCTAACCAACCCTCGCCGACAGCACAGCTCAATCTAACCAACCCTCGCCGACAGCACAGCTCAATCTAACCAACCCTCGCCGACAGCACAGCTCAATCTAACCAACCCTCGCCAACAGCACAGCTCAATGTAACCAACCCTCGCCAATGCATTGTTACTGGATGTCTTTCTTGCCCAGTTTCACTGTAAAGAAGAGGAGAACCCTCCCGCCCCCCAGCCATAACCCACTCAGAGGTTGACGGTCGCCACACTGACAGCTGTCACAGCGAGTCAGGGGCCGAGATGCAGCACTGGGTTGGGGGGGGGGGGGGGGGGATTTCAGACTCCAGAGTGCTGTGAGGGTCCCCGTCCCGCACCCCATAACCCAGTTACACATCGCGCGACACGGCCCACCAGCCAATGAGAGGAGAGAGGGAGGCAGTCAGGAGACTGAGTGCCCGCCCGCCAGCCTGTCCTCCCTCGTTCTCTGGTTCTCTCTGTTACGATTGCAGTCACTTAAAAAAATAAGTTTCCGCGTGGATGCACGCTGGCCGCTCACTCCCCTCTCCTGTGACTGTGCATGCCATGGTTGCGGAAGGCATGGGGAGGGTGAGTATGGAGAGGGACAAGGTTCAGCCTGGGATACAGCCTATTACCCAGTAAGGGTTAGGGAGGATGGGGTAGGGGACACCCTCCCCTGTGCTCTTAGTGTACTATTGACCTAAATACAGGGATGCAAACTGGTGACCACTCCAATTTGCATACCGTCCCAACAGATCCACAGATGATGCAATCTCGATTGCACTCAACACTGCCCTTTCCCACCTGGACAAAAGGAACACCTATGTGAGAATGCTGTTCATTGACTACAGCTCAGTGTTCAACACCATAGTGACCTCAAAGGCCGAGCACACCCCCATCCTCATCAACGGGGCTGTAGTGGAGCAGGTTGTGAGCTTCAAGCTGCAACAAACTATCATGGTCTATGATACAGCTGCACCGTCAAGAGCATCCTGACTGGTTGCATCACCGGCTGGTATGGCAACTGCTCGGCAAGGCGCTACAGAGGGTAGTGCGTATGGCCCAGTACGTCACTGGGGCCAAGCTTCCTGCCATCCAGGACCTCTATACCAGGCGGTGTCAGAGGAAGGCCCTAAAAATTGCCAAAGAATCCAGTCCCCCAAGTCATAGACTGTTCTGTCTACTACCACACAGCAATCGATACCGGAGCGCCAGGTCTAGGTCCAAAAGGCTTCTTAACAGCTTCTACCTCTAAGCCATAAAACTGCTGAACACCTAATCAAATGGCTACCCGGATTATTTGCATTGATCCTCCCCCTTTTTTTTTTTTACAATTATCTATACATAGTCACTTTACCCCTACCTACATATTACCTAAATGATCATGATCATTTTCATAGTCACTTTACCCCTACCTACATATTACCTAAATGATCATGATCATTTTCATAGTCACTTTACCCCTACCTACATATTACCTAAATGATCATGATCATTTTCATAGTCACTTTACCCCTACCTACATATTACCTAAATGATCATGATCATTTTCATAGTCACTTTACCCCTACCTACATATTACCTAAATGATCATGATCATTTTCATAGTCACTTTACCCCTACCTACATATTACCTAAATGATCATGATCATTTTCATAGTCACTTTACCCCTACCTACATATTACCTAAATGATCATGATCATTTTCATAGTCACTTTACCCCTACCTACATATTACCTAAATGATCATGATCATTTTCATAGTCACTTTACCCCTACCTACATATTACCTAAATGATCATGATCATTTTCATAGTCACTTTACCCCTACCTACATATTACCTAAATGATCATGATCATTTTCATAGTCACTTTACCCCTACCTACATATTACCTAAATGATCATGATCATTTTCATAGTCACTTTACCCCTACCTACATATTACCTAAATGATCATGATCATTTTCATAGTCACTTTACCCCTACCTACATATTACCTAAATGATCATGATCATTTTCATAGTCACTTTACCCCTACCTACATATTACCTAAATGATCATGATCATTTTCATAGTCACTTTACCCCTACCAACATATTACCTAAATGATCATGATCATTTTCATAGTCACTTTACCCCTACCTACATATTACCTAAATGATCATGATCATTTTCATAGTCACTTTACCCCTACCTACATATTACCTAAATGATCATGATCATTTTCATAGTCACTTTACCCCTACCTACATATTACCTAAATGATCATGATCATTTTCATAGTCACTTTACCCCTACCTACATATTACCTAAATGATCATGATCATTTTCATAGTCACTTTACCCCTACCTACATATTACCTAAATGATCATGATCATTTTCATAGTCACTTTACCCCTACCAACATATTACCTAAATGATCATGATCATTTTCATAGTCACTTTACCCCTACCTACATATTACCTAAATGATCATGATCATTTTCATAGTCACTTTACCCCTACCTACATATTACCTACATGATCATGATCATTTTCATAGTCACTTTACCCCTACCTACATATTACCTAAATTATCATGATCATTTTCATAGTCACTTTACCGTAACCTACATATTACCTAAATGATCATGATCATTTTCATAGTCACTTTACCCCTACCTACATATTACCTAAATGATCATGATCATTTTCATAGTCACTTTACCCCTACCTACATATTACCTAAATGATCATGATCATTTTCATAGTCACTTTACCCCTACCTACATATTACCTAAATGATCATGATCATTTTCATAGTCACTTTACCCTAACCTACATATTACCTAAATGATCATGATCATTTTCATAGTCACTTTACCCCTACCTACATATTACCTAAATGATCATGATCATTTTCATAGTCACTTTACCCTAACCTACATATTACCTAAATGATCATGATCATTTTCATAGTCACTTTACCCCTACCTACATATTACCTAAATGATCATGATCATTTTCATAGTCACTTTACCCCTACCTACATATTACCTAAATGATCATGATCATTTTCATAGTCACTTTACCCCTACCTACATATTACCTAAATGATCATGATCATTTTCATAGTCACTTTACCCCTACCAACATATTACCTAAATGATCATGATCATTTTCATAGTCACTTTACCCCTACCTACATATTACCTAAATGATCATGATCATTTTCATAGTCACTTTACCCCTACCTACATATTACCTAAATGATCATGATCATTTTCATAGTCACTTTACCCCAACCTACATATTACCTAAATGATCATGATCATTTTCATAGTCACTTTACCCCTACCTACATATTACCTAAATGATCATGATCATTTTCATAGTCACTTTACCCTAACCTACATATTACCTAAATTATCATGATCATTTTCCACCCATGAATCACAATACACCAGATCAGGCAACACAGAAGCTGCTCCAGTTTCAACTGTTCTGCCTGCGGCTATGGAACCCTGGCCTGTTCACCGGACGTGCTACCTTGTCCCAGATGCCCCTCTCTCTACCGCACCTGCTGTCTCCACCTCTGAATGCTCAGCTATGAAAAGCCAACTGACATTTACTCCTGAGGTGCTGACCTGTTGCTCCCTCTACAACCACTGTGATTATTATTTGACCCTGCTGGTCATCTATGAACATCTTGAAGAACAGTCTGGTCTTAATGGCCATGTACTCTTAATCTCCATCCAGCACAGCCAGAAGAGGACTGGCCACTGGTTCCTGGTTCCTCTAGGTTTCTTCCCAGGTTCATGTCTTTCTAGGGAGTTTTTCCTAGCCACCGTGCTTCTACATTGTTTGCTGTTTGGGGTTTTAGGCTGGGTTTCTGTACAGCACTTTGAGATATCAGCTGATGTAAGAAGCGATTTATAAATACATTTGATTGATTAACAGAGAGGGCTATCCCTGTTTGTAACTATTGCTACAGGGGAGAAAAACACCATTAACTTTAAGACATTGGAGCAGAGACAAAACATTGAAAGTTCAATGTTCCACTAGTCACAATGGAGACAGATCAGTTAGACAGGTAACAACGTCCCACCCTCCACATGCTGGGAGCAGGAAAAAGGACAGGGGTGTGGAGGGATACAGATTGGGTTAGGCCTACGTCGTCTGACAGAGAACTCCAGTGGAAGCGCTGTCTGCTCATGGGGAGTGGGACCTCCCCTCCACCACCACAGACACAGATCCACTCATACTGCAGTCATGTGAACTTGGGCCATAGGAGGCATCTGGGGCCCTATGGCAATGAAAGCCTATGGGAGTGGGAGAGGTGCCTCTGTCCTAAATAAAGCAAAGATACTGGGCACAACACTGAGCTGTGTATACTGCAGACAGTCGTGTGAACTGGGGCCATAGGAAGGCATCTGGTGCCATGAGAGTCAGTAGAGGCTCTATAGGAGTGAGTGAGGAGGGCCTCTCTTTAGCATTCATCTCTCCATCCCAGGATGAGTCTCAGCAGCAGGTCCCACAACATGAACCCAGCTCCACCGTTTAAGTGTCTGGAGTGTGATGGGGAGCAGCCGGCTCAGTCTTTCTCCAAGTTTGAAACCTGTTTGTCACCCCCCCACCCACCCCACCACCTCTCGCCCCATTGTCTCCCAGATGGAAAGAAAGACAGAAAGAAAAGAAGGAAGAGAAAGAGAGAAATGATAGCGCATCCCTTGTTTAACCCCATAAAAGCCAGTAGAGGATCTTTAGGGCCAACAGATGCTAAAGCAAACGTGTGCTTCTTCTTTCGCTGTCTCTTCCCTTTTTTTATTTTATGTCCCTCGCTCCCTAGCTTCTCTAAAAGTAAAAGGGGGTCCCGTGGTCGCCTGGTATTGACCCCTGTGTGACCTCCCCCCACATTGTCGGGGCAACGGAAGGGTTGAGAAACAGAGAAGAAGTCAGCCGGAGGAGAGTTATGCCCCAACACAGACAGAATGAGGAGAGGAGCAGCAGGCAGCCTGGGAGAGAGAGGAATGGGCCATCGAGTGACACACACACAAGCTCTCACACATAGACCTGCTCAACCCATCTTCCTGACCCAAATCATTGTGCACTCAGCAGGTGATACAGGCAGACTGTCGACACGCAAACAGTCATGTGACACTCTCCAAATCACTGGACTCCCACTCTCAACAACTGAAAATCAAATCAAATGTATTTATATAGCCCTTCTTACATCAGCTGATATGTCAAAGTGCTGTACAGAAACCCAGCCTAAAACCCCAAACAGCAAGCAATGCAGGTGTAGAAGCACGGTCAGCCGGAGAAAAATGAGTCCCATGGGTGGGTGGGCACGCGGGCACGCGCACACGCGCACACACACACACACACACACACACACACACACACACACACACACACACACACACACACACACACACACACACACACACACACACACACACACACACACACACACACACACACACACACACACACACACACACACACCAACCTGGAGTCTCCTTTGCCCAGGTTTCCTCCGCCTGGATGCAGGATGGTCTGGTTGCCTTCCATATCCACAATACATTTTGTGTTCAGGTCCTTTTCTGTGAGGGAGAGAAGGGAAAAGGTTCAGAGTACTGTACAAACATTCAGAACAACCTCCAATTGCAAGGTAGGTACTTCATCATGCGGGCACATCATCATGTGACTAGAAAGGAGAATAACCATACACTGTTTACTGATTACATTGTGGACATGAATGGCTCAGTTGGTAGAGCATGGTGACTGCAACGGCAGAATTGTGGGTTCGATTCCCAGGGCCACTCGTGCAAAAAATGTATGCACACATGACTAAGTCACTTCGGATAAAAGCGTCTTCTGAATGGCATTTGAATTTAATCACTTTTTGACAGCATCTCCTATGACTTAAAATAAAACCTTCCATTAGGTCTGTCCCCAACTTAACCTGTTATGGCTAGGGGGCAGTATTTTCACGGCTGGATAAAAAACGTACCCGATTTAATCTGATTATTAGTCCTGCCCAGAAACTAGAATATGCAAATAATTATTAGCTTTTGATAGAAAACACTCCAAAGTTTCTAAAACTGTTTGAATGGTGTCTGTGAGTATAACAGAACTCATATGGCAGGCCAAAACCTGAGAAGATTCTGTACAGGAAGTACCCTGTCTGACCATTTCTTGAACTTCTTTGCCATCTCTATCCATTACAAAGGATCTCTGCTCTAACGTGACACTTCCTACGTCTTCCATAGGCTCTCAGAGCCCGGGAAAAACCTGAATGTCGTCATTCCAGCCCCAGGCTGAAACACATTATCGCCTTTCTCAAGTGGCCGATCAAGGGACTGTGGGCTTAGGCGCGTGCACTGGCCGCCCCCGTCTTTGTGTTTTTTCCTCTGTTTACCGAAAAGGAGATTCCCGGTCGGAATATTATCGCTTTTTTACTAGATAAATTAAATAAAAATGGATTTTAAACAGCGGTTGACATGCTTCGAAGTACGGTAATGGAATATTTCACGAAATGCGCCATGCGCGCGACCCTGATTTACCATTTCGGATAGTTTCTGGAACGCACGAACAAAACGCCGCTATTCGGATATAACGATGGATTATTTTGGACCAAACCAACATTTGTTATTGAAGTAGCAGTCCTGGGAGTGCATTCTGACGAAGACAACAAAAGGTAATCAAACTTTTGTAATAGTAAATCTGATTTTGGTGAGGGCCAAACTTGGTGGGTGTCAAATTAGCTAGCCCGTGATGGCTGGGCTATCTACTCAGAATATTGCAAAATGTGCTTTTGCCGAAAAGCTATTTTAAAATCGGACATAGCGATTGCATAAAGGAGTTCCGTATCTATAATTCTTAAAATAATTATGTTTTTTGTGAACGTTTATCGTGAGTAATTTAGTAAATTCACCGGAAGTTTGCGGTGGGTATGCTAGTTCTGAACGTCACATGCTAATGTAAAAAGCTGTTTTTTGATATAAATATGAACTTGATTGAACAAAACTTGCATGTATTGTATAACATAATGTCCTAGAAGTGTCATCTGATGAAGATCATCAAAGGTTAGTGCTGCATTTAGCTGTGGTTTGGGTTTATTTGACATTATATGCTAGCTTGAAAAATGGGTGTCTGATTATTTCTGGCTGGGTACTCTGCTGACATAATCTAATGTTTTGCTTTCGTTGTAAAGCCTTTTTGAAATCGGACAGTGTGGTTAGATTAACGAGAGTCTTGTCTTTAAAATGGTGTAAAAGAGTCATATGTTTGAGAAATTGAAGTAATAGCATTTCTAAGATATTTGAATAACGCCCCACGGGATTCCACTGGCTGTTGAGGAGGTGGGACGATTTCGTCCCACATACCCTAGAGAGGTTAAATAAAGGTTAAAAAATAAATAATAATTAAGCGCAAACCAGATGGGATGGTGTATCGCTGCAGAATGTTTTGGTAGCCATGCTGGTTAAGTGTGCCTTGAATTCTAAATAAATCACCAGCAAAGCACCATCACACCTCATCCTCCATGCTTCATGGTGGGAATCACACATACGGAGATCATACTCTACGTCTCACAAAGACACAGCCGTTGGAAACAAAAATCTCAAATTTGGAATCATCAGAACAAAAGGACAGATTTCCACCAGGCTAATGTCCATTGCTCATGTTTCTTGGCACAAACAAGTCTCTTCTTATTGGTGTCCTTTAGTAGTGGTTTCTTTGCAGCAATTCGACCATGAAGGCCTGATTCACACAGTCTCCTCTGAACAGTTGATATTGAGATGCTTCCCAGACTTCAAGTAACAGACACATTTATTTGGGCTGCAATTTCTGAGGCTGGTAACTCTAATGAACTTATCCTCTGCAGCAGAAGTAATTCTGGGTCTTCCTTTCCTGTGGCGGTTCTCATGAGAAAGAGTTTCAACATTGCGCTTGATGGTTTTTGCGACTGCACCTGAAGAAACTTTCAAAGTTCTTGAAATTTTCCGGATTGACTGACCTTAATGTCTTAAAGTAATAGACTATCATTTCTCTTTGCTTATTTGAGCTGTTCTTCACATAATATGGACTTTGTCTTTTACCAAATAGGGCCATCTTCTGCATACCACCCCTACCTTGTCATAACACAACTGATTAGCTCAAATGCTTTAAGTAAAGAAATTCCACAAATTAACAATGCATTCCAGGTGACTACCTCATGAAGCTGGTTGAGAGAATGCCAAGAGTGTGCAAAGCTGTCATCAAGGCAAAGGGTGGCTACATTGAAGAATCTCAAATATAAAATACATTTTGATTTGTTTAAACATTTTTTGGGTTACTACATGATTCCATATGTGTTATTTCATAGTTTTGATGTATTCACTATTATTCTACAATGTAGAAAATAGTGAAAATAAAGAAATACCCTGGAATGAGTAGGTGTCCAAACTTTTGACTACTGGTACTGTATGTAAATGTGATTTCAGTTTTAGATTTTTAATACATTTGCAAAAATTTCAAAAAAGCAGTTTTTGCTTTGTCATTATGTGATAGTGTGTAGATTGATGAGGAAAAACTGATGTATTCTAAAATTAATTAAGGCTGTACTGTAACAAAAATGTGGAAAAAGTAATTGGTTCTGAATACTTTCCGAATGCACTCTATATCCTGGTGCCTATTCACCTTACCCATGTACATATCTACCTCTATCTAGTATACCTGCACATTGTAAATATGATACCGGAACTAACTCTGTATATAGTATGCTTACTTAGTGTTCTTCTTATTTCGATATCTTGTGTGATTTTGGTCTCCCTTGTTTTTTTAGTATTACATTGTTATTGATTACTGCATTGTTGGGGTGAGAGCTTGCAAGTAAGGCATTTCATTGTATTTGTGCATGTGACATTAACTTGAATATTGGGTGGGTGTCATTTCATAGAAATATAATTCATAGAACAAACCTATCCATTCAGACCAATGCAATTTAGCTGGTACACCATTGAAATTGAAATGTTAAATGCTAATTACTACCAGAAAGATGACATCCGGTCCACCAAATGGTGAATGTCAACTTAAATAGTAATGTCTATTCTATTCTAATATTTATATGCTATCAATATGTTTCCTATGGAGGATTGACAGTATAACTTAAAACAGATATTCCCATTCTAGTCAACATTCTCCGATGTGTGGACCATCAACCATATGTGGTACCATTTGAAAGTTAAATTATCAGACAAATCATGACATACGTATTCAAGAGCATGTTGTGTCTCAACCGATTGTGGGCACAGCACAAAAAACCTTAGATGATGTAAAATAGGGTCTAAGCTATAACATATTCGAATATGAATAAAATATGAGTTCACATTTTTAGACAATGGATGGTTAAAAGTAAAAAAGATACTATTTTCATGGGAAATTTTTTTTACCATGTTTTCGTGGTATGGTGGGGTATGCAAAATGGGTCAACGTTGAGCACCTTTATCTCAAATGTTTTGTCATTCAGGTGCAAAAAGACCCTTTCTGAGCACTTCTACAATGGGCAAATATGCATGGAAGATTTAATTCAAATCAGAAAGGGGTGATGTCAAAAAGTGATTGAATTAAAATGGATTTACCCATATATTATTATTAGTAGTATTCTAATATTAATTACATAACCCACCGCTGCTCCCGAGTGGCGCAGCGGTCTAATGCACTGCATCTCAGTGCTAGAGGCGTCACTACAGGACCTGGTTAGATTCCAGGCTGTATCACAACGGGCCATGATTGGGAGTCCCATAGGTCGAAACTCCCCAAATACCAAAGAAGACTCAACGCTGTAATCGCCGTCAAAGGTGCTTCAACAAAGTACTGAAGTGAAGTGTCAGAATAATTATGTAAATGTGATTTAACCAGGGTTATAAAATTAGCAAAAGTTTATAAAAAAAATATTTTTGCTTTGTCATTATGGGGTATTGTGTGTAAATTGACGAGGAGAAAAAACGATTTAATCCGTTTTAGAATAAGGCTGCAACGTAACAAAATGTGGAAAAAGTCAAGAGGTCTGAATACTTTCCGAATGCACTGTATATGCTATGTACAAAGAGGCTATTTAGTCTTGGCAGAAACCTTTGTTAAGTGATTGGTGGCCGGTGCTGGGTAGCCTAGGCCCTGGCTTGTTGCCTTTTCTCTTGAGAGTTGAGCTGTAACTCAATCAATAACTGTAGAACAAAGTGTCTGAAACCATTACTCCTCCTCACACAAATACCTCATGTGATGTGGGACATTGACTCAACCACACTTTGACCCTGACCCTCTGATGCCAAACCATGACTCACTACTTGGCCTTGGAGACAACAGCTATCACTTGCACCACTCAGGCTCAGCCAAATGGCTCAGTACTACTTACTTGATTGGAAGATGTTGCTGACTGTCGCAAAAACCAAGTTTGCGAATTCAATTCCCACAAGAAACATACCTGATCAATGACCATGTAGAAATAATGTTACTTTAGCCAAACTGGAAAGAGAATAAAAAGAAATCCCATTAAATAAAAGAGATCCCATGATATCCTTTGCTGAACTCCCAAACTGTTCTACGGCCACATTGAATGCACAATGATTTTGGCTAAGGCCCTGTCAGTTAGTACATGGTGTAGCCTAGCGGTGCATCTAGAGGCCGAATAATCCCTTTCCACATTCAGCTTCCTCATTTCAATTGCCACCCTGCATCCCACTGCTGGCTTGCTTCTGAAGCTAAGCAGGGTTGGTCCTGGTCAGTCCCTGGATGGGAGACCAGATGCTGCTGGAAGTGGTGTTGGAGGGCCAGTAGGAGGCACTCTTTCCTCCGGTCTAAAAAATATCCCAATGCCCCAGGGCAGTGATTGGGGACACTGCCCTGTGTCGTCTTTTGGATGGGATGTTAAACGGGTGTCCTGACTCTCGAGGTCATTAAAGATCCCATGGCACTTATCGTAAGAGTAGGGGTGTTAACCCCGGTGTCCTGGCTAAATTCCCAAGCTGTCCCTCATACCATCACGGTCACCTAATCATCCCCAGCTTACAATTGGCTCATTCATCCCCCTCCTCTCCCCTGTAACTATTCCCCAGGTTGTTGCTGTAAATGAGAACGTGTTCTCAGTCAACTTACCTGGTAAAATAACAATTAAAAATTAGCACACTTTTACCATATTATGACGTAGCCTAGATTTAATCTGTACTTGACTATGTAGAAAATGATTCCTCACTGTATTCTTAGTCACATGGCAGTAATATTTCAAAAAGTAAATCATTTTCAACACCCCTTGTTTCCTCTTGGCCTGTGGGGTCTAATATTGACAATTCAGAAATGTTTTACCATAGACAGAAACACACAAAAACAAATTCACAGCTAGGCTATAAACACTAGAGGTCGACCGATTATGATTGTTCAACGCCGATACCGATTATTGGAGGACCAATGTAATAATGACAATTACAACAATACTGAATGAACACTTATTTTAACTTAATACAATACATCAATAAAATCAATTTGGCCTCAAATAAATAATGAAACATGTTCAATTTGGTTTAAATAATGCAAAAACAAAGTGTTGGAGAAGAAAGTAAAAGTGCAATATGTGCCATGTAAGAAAGCTAACGTTTAAGTGCCTTGCTCAGAACATGAGAACATATGAAAGCTGGTGGTTCCTTTTAACATGAGTCTTCAATATTCCCAGGTAAGAAGTTTTAGGTTGTAGTTATTATAGGACTATTTCTCTCTATACGATTTGTATTTCATATACCTTTGACTATTGGATGTTCTTATAGGCACTTTAGTATTGCCAGTGTAACAGTATAGCTTCCGTCCCTCTCCTCGCTCCTACCTGCACTCGAACCAGGAACACATCGACAACAGCCACCCTCGAAGCAGCGTTACCCATGCAGAGCAAGGGGAACAACTACTCCAAGTCTCAGAGCGAGTGACGTTTGAAACGCTATTAGCGCGCACCCCGCTAAATAGCTAGCCATTTCACATCAGTTACACCAGCCTAATCTTGGGAGTTGATGGGCTTGAAGTCATAAACAGCGCAATGCTTGAGGCATTGCG
This sequence comes from Salmo salar, assembly GCF_965601325.2. Classification (NCBI taxonomy): domain Eukaryota; kingdom Metazoa; phylum Chordata; class Actinopteri; order Salmoniformes; family Salmonidae; genus Salmo; species Salmo salar. The sequence goes on along the minus strand of NC_138291.1, from coordinate 17,167,433 downwards.
AAGAGCTGCTGGCAAAACGCACGAAAGTGCTGTTTGAATTAATGCTTACGAGCCTGCTGGTGCCTACCACCGCTAAGTCAGACTGCTCTATCAAATCATAGACTTAATTATAATAACCACACAGAAATACGAGCCTTAGGTCATTAATATGTTCGAATGCGGAAACTATCATCTCGAAAACAAAACATTTAATACGTAACCGTTCCGTATTTTATCTAACGGGTGGCATCCATAAGTCTAAATATTCCTGTTACATTGCACAACCTTCAATGTTATGTGATAATTACGTAAAATTCTGGCAAATTAGTTCGCCACGAGCCAGGCGGCCCAAACTGTTGCATATACCCTGACTCTGCGTGCAATGAACGCAAGAGAAGTGACACAATTTCACCTGGTTAATATTGCCTGCTAACCTGGATTTCTTTTAGCTAAATATGCAGGTTTAAAAATATATACTTCTGTGTATTGATTTTAAGAAAAAGCATTGATGTTTATGGTTAGGTACATGTTGGCGCAATGACAGTCGATTATATGCAACGCAGGACAGGCTAAATAAACTAGTAATATCAACCATGTGTAGTTAACTAGTGATTATGATTGATTGATTGTTTTTTATAAGATACGTTTAATGCTAGCTAGCAACTTACCTTGGCTTCTTAATGCATTCGCGTAACAGGCAGGCTCCTCGTGGAGTGCAATGTAAGGCAGGTGGTTAGAGCGTTGGACTAGTTAACCGTAAGGTTGCAAGTTTGAATCCCCGAGCTGACAAGGTCAAAATCTGTCCTGTTCTGCCCCTAAACAAGGCAGTTAACCCACCGTTCCTAGGCCGTCATTGAAAATAAGAATGTGTTCTTAATTACTTGCCCAGTGAAATAAAGGTGCAACATTTTTTATAAATCAAGTTTTTTTTTAACAAACCTTTTTTTTTTTTATGTACATCGGCAAATCGGTGTCCAAAAATACCGATTGTTATGAAAACTTGAAATCGGCCCTAATTAAAAATCGGCCATTCCGATTAAATCAGTCGACCTCTAATAAACACACCCATACACATTCCATTTCAACCACAATAAGGGCTGTCTGATAAAAAATAAAATGTACAGTACTAAGGGTAATATACAGTCGCAGTCAAAAGTTTGGACAGAGGATTTCATTCTGATTCGATAATCCTCACAGCTGTCATCCAATCACAATATTTATGCAAATTAGACATATGACATATTTGAGGAAAGAAACACCTTACTCTTGTGTTCACAACGAACTGGCGGGGAAGTTTGAATGGCTAAAGCTTCTCTGGTGTGATGTGATCAACCAACTTCATGAGGTAGTCACCTGGAATGCATTTCAATTAACAGGTGTATCTTGTTAAGTTACACAAATTAACTTATTTCCTTCTTAAATGCGTTTGAGCCAATCAGTTGTGTTGTGACAAGGTAGGGGTGGTATACAGAAGATAGCCCTATTTGGTAAAAGACCAAGTCCATATTATGGCAAGAACAGCTCAAATAAGCACATTAAGGTCAACACGTAACATTTCAAAAACTTTTAAAGTTTTGTCAAGTGCAGTCGCAAACACCATCAAGCGCAATGATGAAACTGGCTCTCCTGATGATCGCCACAAAAAAGGAAGACCCAGAGTTACCTCTGCTGCAGAGGATAAGTTCATTAGAGTTACCAGCCTCAGAAATTACAGCCCAAATAAATGCTTCACAGAGTTCAAGTAACAGACATCACAACATCAACTGTTCAGAGGAGACTGCGTGAATCAGGCCTTCATGGTCGAATTGCTAGAAAGAAACCAATACTAAAGGACACCAATAATAAGAAGACTTGCTTGGGCCAACACGAGAAATGGACATTAGAGATCGGTGGAAATCTGTCCTTTGGTCTGATGAGTCCAAATTGAAGATTTTTGGTTCCAACCACCGTGTCTTTGTGAGACGCAGAGTAGGTGAACGGATGATCATCGCATGTGTGGTTCCCACCATGAAGCATGGAGGAGGTGGTGTGATGGTGCTTTGCTGGTGACACTGCTTGTGATTTATTTAGAATTCAAGGCACACTTAACCAGCATGGCTACCACAGCATTCTGCAGCGATACGCCATCCCATCTGGTTTGTGCTTAGTGGGACTATCATTTGTTTTTCAACAGGAGAATGACCCAAAACACCTTCAGGCTGTGTAAGGGATATTTGACCAAGGACAGTGATGAGTGCTTCATCAGATGACTTGGCCTCCACAATCACCCGACCTCAACCCAATTGAGATGGTTTGGGATGAGTTGGACCGCGGAGTGAAGGAAAAGCCTCAAGTCTTCTTGGGTATGACACTACAAGTTTGGCACACCTGTATTTGGGGAGCTTCTCCCATTGGGGAGTGTAGCTGCACAGCTATTTTCAGGTCTCTCCAGAGATGTTTGATCAGGTTCAAGCTCGGGGTCTGGCTGGACATTGAGACTTTTCCCAAAGCCACTTCTGCATTGTTTTGGCTTTGTGCTTAGGGTCATTGTCCTGTTGGAAGGTGAACCTTCACCCCAGTCTGAAGTCCTGAGCGCTCTGGAGCAAGTTTTTATCTCTCTGTACTTTGCTCCGTTCATCTTTCCCACGATCCTGACTAGTCTCCCAGTCCCTGACCAAGGCTCTTCTCCCCTGATTGCTCAGTTTGGCTAGGCGGTCAGCTCTAGGAAGAGTCTTGGTGGTTCCAAACTTCTTCCATTTAAGAATGATGGCCACTGTGTTCTAGGGGACCTTCAAAGCTGCAGAAATGTTTTGATACCCTTCCCTAGATCTGTGCCTCTCTGAGCTCTATGGACAATTCCTTCAACCTTGGCTTGGTTTTTGCTCTGACATGCACTGTCAACTGTGGAACTTATATTGACAGGTATGTGCCTTTACAAATCATGTCCAATCAATTGAATTTACCACAGGTGGAATCCAATCAAGTTGTAGAAACAGCTCAAGGATGATCAATGGAAACAGGATGCACCTGATCTCAATTGAGTCTCATAGCAAAGGGTCTGAATATTTAGGTAAAGGCATTTCTATTTTGTATTTTTAATACATTTGCAAAAATTTCTAAACTTGTTTTCACTTTGTCATTATGGGATAGTGTGTGTGTAGATTTATGAGACTATTTATTTAATCCATTTGCACTGAATCTACCTCAATTACCTCGTACCCCTGCACATCGACTGGTACCCTGTGTATATAACCAAAATATCGTTACTCATTTTGTATTTATTCCTTGTGTTATTATTTTTCTATAGATCTCTTTTTTTTCGCTCTGCATTGTTGGTGCACTGTCGGGAAGGGCTCGTAAATAAGAATTTCACTAAGTATTTCACTGTTGTTTACAAAGCATGTGAAACTGTAAGCGAGGAATTTTTATGTAGAAGGACCGAGAAGCTCAATCCTGGTGACTTTTAAAAAGGAAATTCTACTCCAAAATGACTTAAAATAAAATTATGCTGACACCATCTAAAATATAATTTTCACCTCCAGAAATGAGCCCAATAACATATTGGTTAAATTATGTTAAAATATTGGATCATGCATATAACCCAGCGGTTCTCAATCCTGGTCCAGGGAACACATTTTTGTTTCATCCCTAGCACTACAGAGATGACTAAAATGATCAACTCATCAGGCTTTGATTCGAATCAGGTGTGTTCAGTTCAACTTAAACACCCCCCCCAAAAATTCTGCATTTTCCTCAATTTCTTCTATTTCTATAGTTAGAATTTAATAGTGCGAACTTAAAATACAGTGTTGCTTGACATTACAACGAATGAAAATATCAGGGAAGCGTTATTGTTGTCAGTGTTGCCTAACATTTAAAGTTCTCTCTTAGCTAATTCATGTAGCTAACATATTTATGCTTTGCGTATTCCTCTTTGATTTAGAAGATACTGCTGCACAAACATGCCGATTTAGGTAGCACCATCCCTGGTATTATCAGGCTGTATAGCTAGTTACGTTTGCTCTGACTCAGTACATTTATTAGCTAGCTAGCCAGCTAACTAGCGATTAGCAGAGGTGGGACCAAGTCATTGTTTTACAAGTAAGTCTCAAGTCCTAAACTTTGAGTTGAGTTGTAAACAAGTCATAATGTGCTCTTCACCAAATGTAATACCATTTCATATCATATATTTCATAAGAGTAATAGTTAGTATATTATATTTATGCAAATCATGAATGCTTTAAAAAAATATGTATTACTTTCCAAATAAACATATTTCCATGGAAACACATGGGTAGCCATGACAAAAAGACCCGTGATTGATTCATTTTGAGAAGAGTGAAGACACCCCATCCACTACTGGAAAGGAGGAAATCTTGAGGTACAGACCTACCGCAGGTAAATTAATGAGTATGGTATACAGTTATTGCCGGTCCTGAATGTCCATCAGCATAATTTTGTAAAAATTACATTTTGTTTAATATGAAATGTTTGTACAAAAATCATTTTTTATATTTTTCTCAGATGCAGCGTATGTTGCTATTTTTTCCTTTTACAAAAAAATGTTACTTCCGGGTTTAGGAAGCAGCAATTGCTAATTAAATGACGGAGTGTAACTTAAAATGTGTTAATCTACAATATATTATTAGACATTTCAACGTTTGAGCTATATATCTAAGGCTTGCGAATATAACTTAAGTCGCAATCGGAATAATTTTGGTTAAAAAGTGAAGCGCAAACAGGACCGCTAAGCAAACTTGCTTGACCTATGTAAAATGAGTTTTATAGTGGATGTTCGGCTTCTCTCGTCATTCGCTATTGAACCAAGCAAGCCATACCTATGAAGATGATATATTCTGAATCGGGCGGGTGGAGAAAATTCCACGGCTTTCAGTCTTCAATAGACCTCACACAAGCGGGCCATGACTAGGAAAACTATATATTCTGAATCAGGAGGATGAAGAAAATCCAGTTTTGTATTTATTTAACCTCTATGGGCTAGGTGGGAGGCTTGCTTAACAGCCAGTGTAATCCCGTGGCACGATATTCAAATACCTTAGAAATGCTATTACTTCAACTTCTCAAACATATGACTATTTTACACCATTTTAAAGACAAGACTCTCGTTAATCTAACCACACTGTCCGATTTCAAAAAGGCTTTACAACGAAAGCAAAACATTAGATTATGTCAGCAGAGTACCCAGCCAGAAATAATCAGACACCCATTTTTCAAGCTAGCATATAATGTCACATAAACCCAAACCACAGCTAAATGCAGCACTAACCTTTGATGATCTTCATCAGATGACAATCCTAGGACATTATGTTATACAATACATGCATGTTTTGTTCAATCAAGTTCATATTTATATCAAAAACCAGCTTTTTACATTAACATGTGACTAGCATTCCCACCGAACACTTCCGGTGAATTTACTAAATTACTCACGATAAACGTTCACAAAAAACATAATTATTTTAAGAATTATAGATGCAGAACTCCTTTATGCATTCGCTATGTCCGATTTTAAAATAGCTTTTCGGTGAAAGCACATTTTGCAATATTCTGAGTAGATAGCCCGGCCATCACAGGCTAGCTATTTTGACACCCACCAAGTGTGGTACTCACCAAACTCCGATTTACTATTAGAAAAGTTTGATTACCTTTGCTGTCTTCGTCAGAATGCACTCCCAGGACTTCTACTTCAATAACAAATGTTGGTTTGGTTCCAAATAATCCATAGTTATATCCAAATAGCGGCGTTTTGTTAGTGCGTTCAAGACACTATCCGATGGATAAAGAAGGGTGACGCGCCCGATGCGTTTCGTGACAAAAAATGTCAAAATATTCCATTACCGTACTTCGAAGCATGTCAACCGCTGTTTAAAATCAATTTTTATGCTATTTTTCTCGTAAAAAAGCGATAATATTCCGACCGGGAGTCGTTATTTTCGTTCAAAGAGAGAGAAAGTAAACATGGTGTCGGCTCGTGCACGCGCCTCCAGTCTCATTGTTCTCAGATCGACCACTTACAAAATGCGCTAATGTTTTTCAGCCAGGGCCTGCAAAGCCACCATTCATCTTTCTGGCGCCTTCTGAGAGCCTATGGGAGCGTTAGAAAATGTCACGTCATGCCAGAGATCCCCTGTTTTGGTTAGAGATGATCAAGAAGGCCATGAAATGGTCAGAGAGAGCGCTTCCTGTTTGGAATCTTCTCAGGTTTTGGCCTGCCAAATGAGTTCTGTTATACACACAGACACCATTCAAACAGTTTTAGAAACTTTAGGGTGTTTTATATCCAAATCAAACAATTATATGCATATTCTAGTTACTGGGCAGGAGTAGTAACCAGATTAAATCGGGTACGTTTTTTATCCGGCCGTGCAAATACTGCCCCCATCCCCAACAGGTTAAGAAGCAAAATGAAAACAGCATTTTTGTCAAGAAAATTGTTGCATGTGCTGCATTGACCATGCAGACTGAACACAAGTGTCTCATGGTCGAGGAATAACAAACGTGCTCCTTGAGTGGCAGGGGAAAGGTCTGTGTGGAAAGCAGCATATACAGATAGAGATGACTCAAGTAGCAGAGTAAACTATACAATTGACATTACACACGGCGTGTCACATTTAACAAACATTCAAATACTGTTATAGAAGGTAAAGTAAAAACCCAAATGGGTTCGTGCATCAATAATGATATATCGTAAAATAAGCTATACCACCCAGCCCTATTTCAAATGGTGTTAACTGATTTGGCTCATGCAATGGAATGTATTTTTTGCAATGTCAGTCGAGTTGAATCAAGAAATCACAGCACATATTTATGGTGCACTTCCCGTTTCAACCTCCTCGCAATGGCCGCCAGTCTACCCATTATGCCATCATTAACTTGAATGGGGACGCCCGTTATATTCATTCCACTAACGCCATCCAAAATGCCATTACCGTCACAGCCCTAGTTTGTGTGCGCGTCAGCTCTAAGCAAAGGCTACGTTAAGACCACACAGAGTTCACTGGTAGTACGGATCAGTGTGTGTTCATACACCTGCTAATCATGTTATAACCAGTTATGACTGTTCAATGACTTTCAGGAATAACATTGAGATCTTCCTTTTCTCAAAGGAAATAGAAAAAGAATATCTGAGGTAAAATGCAATGATGAGTATTCATCTCATCTTTCACCAGATTCTCTCCAGTACCAGCAAATGTTCCACTGGCACTTTTGCTTTCTTCCATGCGGTAAGTGAAACACTGGGCTTGGTTGGTGGCACAATGGGCATGACATCAGTGTGGAAATGGAAAAGCCATGTCTATGCTGTGACTGGGATGGAGCCGATGAGGCTGTTCTTCGAAGGCCTAGCCTCTCAATAACTCCTCTACGCCATGGGAACATGGTCAGTTATGCAAAGCTAGCAAATAGTCCTTTCAAACTGACTCCCTTCCTGCCTTTGTCCAGCACAGCCAGAGACCAGCTAGCTCCGACTGACTGAGACACACACACACACACACACACACACACACACGCGCCAAGGTTGAAAGAGAAATATGATGCCTTGCCAAAACACAGGGGACACATTGAGATGTCAGTGACGTATAAACCAAACTTAAGGTTCCATCAACAGTGTGAAAGAGAAAATTATGTTATGTTCTGATTTATATGGTTATTAGCAAATCTATTACAGTTTATCTTCAAAGAAGAGGCTTCAGTCGATGATCTGTTTTGGAGGGAATCCAACTCATTCGTAGACAGTGGGCTACTATCAAAATGGACAAGGACACGAGTACTTTGGGATATAACTGTCTGAATGGATACATACTGATACTGCCCTGGTCTTGTTTCGTTGCATGCTAAACCGCTTTGGTTGGAGGCTACCAGAGCGAGTTCCCCCGTCTTGTGACCGATTTCTACACTCTGTGAAAGGGCACGTGACATGGTCCGCTACATTGTAGCTACACTCAGTATTTTCCGCGTCAATAGACTCCTGTTCTTCCAGTTATGTTCTCCCACGGCTAAATTCCACTAGGCACACGGCTAAAATGTCATTTCCTTCCCCTGAGCGGCATTCATAGCCCGAATTATAATTTTAAGAATCATTTCAGTGCGCGCGCACAGATTCATTAACTGGAGGCACGTCACTGTGCATTTATTATAGCGGCTTATGTTATGAAATGGTGACTACACATGTTCAGGCCGATCACATTAACTTCTTGAATAGGCAGCTAGTTTGTGTATTATGGGCCAGGGTGTCCAAAACCATTTAGTATCGTGGATTTTAGGCCCGTTTCACAACAACTGAGCCGAGTGTTAAGTCATCAATTTAGCGATAAGCCAGAAAATGCTACTCACCTCTCCTGTTCATAGGACGAACACGGACTGCGACCTTCACATTCGAGTCGTTCAGACTGGTCTCCCCCATTGTGTCCACTGTCAGACGGACAGACAATGCGACTGTCTCGGCGATAAGTTACAGGACCTCTCCAAAAGATAAATGATCCCCAATGGACTCCAGTCGAAGAATCATCCAGAATCCTTGATATGTGGTGCCAACTGCCTGGTCAGCCAGCTAAGTTAGTTACAAAGGTTCGTCCTCATATATTGCATTTTCCATCATCACACAATGGCTTGTTACCAGGAGGGAATTATCTCCTTCAGCAAATCTTCAATAAACAGCTATTCTCCAGATCATGCATGTCCCGAGGGGTTTAATCTGTAAAATAAAATCCAGAAAATACGTCAATAAATGCTGAAAACAAGTAATATCTATGATGAGTTTCACACAAGACAAGAGTCCACACGTTAGCTGGTGCAGCAAACTAAGTCGCTAATGCCGGTTGTTTTTGCGATGTAGACATGCATTTGGCATTCACCTGTTAGCGTTAAAAACTCAGCTAAACAATTTCAATTAATAGTTCATCGGCTAACGCGTAAAATTGCATATTCATGGTTACCTTGGCTATGAGCTAACCAAGCGAAATGATCGTTAGTTTTGATACACTAATTTAACCCTGTGACATCTTGCCCTCGGAAAAAACTATTTTCTGTCTTCAAACAGAATGACAGCAACTATTGATTAAAGGACACACCCAACAAGCATACCTAATAACTGAATAGTTTATACCATGACAGTTTCCATATGCAAACAACGAAATATATTTGCTTTGCGACCGAGCCCCTTGGCTGACAAAAATGAGCTAGTTAGCGAGCTACATAGCTAATAATGCAATGCTAACGGGCTAGCTAGCCAAACAGCTAACGGGCTGGGTCGAGGGACTCAACTTCGCGATGTAGGTACAAGAAAGTGCTAGGGCTCAATCTACCGGCTAACGACACTGTTCCATGTTTTAAATTACACTCTTCTTCGGAACGGAGAAGTGGTTTGAGATGAATGTCTCCGTTGTCTTCGCCAATGTTTCCACCTGTTTGCCGAACAGCTCTCTGTCTCAGCACCGTGTTCTATTCCGACGATTCTGTCCGCGAGCTCTCAACCCAAGGATAACAAAAAGAAACCGGGGATAACCTCCTGCCCGCCCCTTCCGGTAGGGAAGGTCGGTAACAAATCTTGAGCAAAGTTTCACTGCATTAACATTGCAGAAAGAAACGTGATTTTTGTCTTCGAAAACAGTCGTATCATGATTAGTTATCTGTCACTTGAAATAAATTAAATGTTTTTCTTACGTGAAATACATTATATTTAAAAGTGCAACGTTGAAGAACATTGTAGAAAGAAAGGCCGACAGACTCCCTGGCCATAATGATAAGGTCAAACATATGTAAGGTTTTGTGTTGGTAGGCCACACAAACCTATTTAGGCTTACAATGGATTTGTTTACAATAGGCTAGGCCTACATGTTGCCCATTGTTGATCGTAGGTATAATGTTGTGTGTTTGACCACCACATTCCTCATCTACTGTACTGTTTAATTTGATGAATGTCAGTCAGTGCTAGCTGGCTGCCAACAAAGCAGTGTTGTCACCATTTCTCTGTCAATCATAAAACACAATTCCATGACCGCCAGAGTTAATCATTTATTATAACTAGTTGGCACCCTACTTGTGACTGAGTCAACTGGCCTATAAAAGAAGGATCATCCCTTACAACACGCCTATAATTCATCAATGCAAACATATGTCAGGGTCCAAAAGGTCATATTTTCAAGGGCCCTGTTCTGCAGGTCTTTGGTGCTTCCTGGTTCAATGTTAACCACATGGTGTGACTGCTGGCACCTTATGCAACTGGGTAGTTGACCTGCATGGGTCAGTGATAAAGAGATCTATGCAAACTAAAGAAATAGTTTCAAAACAAGGAAGGGGACATGGGACAACTGCTGCTTATGTTTATACAGTAGAAGGGATTTTTACAGTGATATGGCAACACTTGCTGGTGATAGCCGTATAGTGAAGTAAGCACCAGGGTTGGGCTCAACTCAATTTTGAATTGAGAATGCCCCATAAATTCCAATTATATTCTTGAATTTGAATTGAAGTAGTAAACATAATACAGAATTGCAATTCGAATTTGAATGAAATGAAATATAATTGAATTTTGTGAAATTCAATTAAATTCAAATACCTCTTCCATATTAGGTGTAGTGTATAGAAATATACATATTGTACATAAAACATAAAACATTTCGTTATATAGGCCTACATGCATATAAAATATTGTTGTAACAATTGATTTTCAGGATAAACTCTTGAAATGAATGATCAAGGAAAACAAATGGGCTATTCTAAGCACTAAGGTTTGAATTGAGCTCAACCCTGGTATGCACCCCTTCACGCATTTTAAAGGAATAGATTGGAGTGGAAAGTCTGTCAATTCACTCCATGGGGGGAAGTTAACAAGTGCACATGTAAGGTTGAGAATCAGACTCGGTGAATCTCAATTGTATTTCCTTAATTTCTTGTGTCCTCTTTTCTCCAAATGCATTTGGTTCCACTAGTTAGTAGAAGATGCAGTGCATCTACCCTGGACTGCACTAGAGGGAGCCATGCTACCAGACTCAGAACAGGGCTATTCTTTTCCTCTCATCTTCAGAGAAAACTATTGCTGTCATTCATCTCATAGTTCAAATTAAATGTTTGTGTGAAAGTGCTAGACACACCCATAACCAATTAGTGGATCCCCATAATCTTGCAAAGATTAGAATTCTTGGATCATGATCACCTACATGTTTAGAAAACTCCTCTTGCTCTTTCTTTCCCCTTCAGTGTTGATATATTTGAAGGAACATATTTGAAGGAACTGTGGAAGCAATGGCGGAAGCTTGTCTCTTCAGGTCTGCAAACAACATGGGTTGGGACAAGTAGCTCTACTTTCTTTAACATAAACTCAGAAAAAAAGAAACTTCCCTTTTTCAGGATCCTGTATTCGTAAAAACCCAAATAACTTCACAGATCTTCATTGTAAAGGGTTTAAACACTGTTCCCCATGCTTGTTCAATGAACCATAAACAATGAATGAACATGCACCTGTTCATTCATTCACAGACGGTAGGCAATTAAGGTCACAGTTATGAAAACTTAGGACACTAAAGAGGCCTTTCTACTGACTGAAAAACACCAAAAGAAAGATGCCCAGGCTCCCTGCTCATCTGCGTGAACGTGACTTAGGCATGCTGCAAGGCGGCATGAGGACTGCAGATGTGGCCAGGGCAATAAATTGCAATATCCGTACTGTGAGATGCCTAAGACAGCACTACAGGGAGACAGGACGGACAGCTGATCGTCCTCGCAGTGGCAGACCACGTGTAACAACACCTGCACAGGATCGGTACATCCGCACTTCACACCTCACAATCCCTCCATCAGTGCTCAGTCTCTCCACAATAGGCTGAGAGAGGCCGGACTGAGGGCTTGTAGGCCTCTTGTAAGGCAGGTCCTCACCAGACATCACCGGCAACAACGTCACCTATGGGCACAAACCCACCGTCGATGGACCAGACAGGACTAGCAAAAAAAATTGTTCACTGACGAGTCGTGGTTTTGTCTCACCAGGGGTGATGGTCGGATTCGCGTTTATCGTCAAAGGAATGAGTGTTACACCGAGGCTTGTACTCTGGAGCGGGATGGATTTGGAGGTGGAGGATCCGTCATGGTCTGGGATGGTGTGTCACAGCATCATCGGACTGAGCTTGTTGTCATTGCAAAACAGGAATGTCAGTGTCCTGCCATGGCCAGCGAAGAGCTCGGATCTCAATCCCATTGAGCACATCTGGAACCTGTTGGATTGGAGGGTGAGGGCTAGGGCTAGGGCCATTCCCCCCAGAAATGTCCGGGAACTTGCAGGTGCCTTGGTGGAAGAGTGCGGTAACATCTCACAGCAAGAACTGGCAAATCTGTTGCAGTCCATGAGGAGGAGATGCACTGCAATACTTAATGCAGCTGGTGGCCACACCAGATACTGACTGTTACTTTTGATTTTGACCCCCCCTTTGTTCAGGGACACATTATTCCATTTCTGTTAGTCACATGTCTGTGGAACTTGTTCAGTTTATGTCTCAGTTGTTGAATCTTGTTATGTTCATACAAATATTTACACATGTTAAGTTTGCTGAAAATAAATGCAGTTGACAGTGAGAGGACGTTTCTTTTTTTGCTGAGTTTATGTCTCTCTGAAATGTCAAGCATCGTCTCTCTCTCTTTGTGTGTGTGTGTGTGTGTGTGTGTGTGTGTGTGTGTGTGTGTGTGTGTGTGTGTGTGTGTGTTATTGCAGTGAGGTGTCTCCATCCTCTCCTGCACTGCTTATGACTCAAAAAAAATTTGAACCAAAGACCAACTTTCTGCCATAGAAAGTTGGTCTGTGAAACTCGACTAACATAGACCTAAAGTGGCTTTGTGTAGCTGCAGTGCTTCAAGGGTTCATCTCCCTCTTTCTTGCAAAATTACCCAAAAATCAGTTACCACAGTTACCTCAAATCAAATCAAATGTTATTGGTCGCATACACATATTTAGCAGATGTTATTGCAGGTGTAGCGAAATGCTTGTGTTCCTAGCTCCAACAGTGCAGTAATATCTAACAATACACACAAATCTATAACGTTAAATAATGGAATTAAGAAATCTAAAAATATTAGCGTCATTGTTTAGAGATTAGACGCATGAAATGTCTCTCGCATTTGTGTGTGTGTGTGTGTGTGTTTACAGATGTTGTGTGTACAGACTCTGACAGTGTCTTTGAAGCTGGCTAATTTAATGTAAATGTTATGGCTGTTGTAGCACTCTGGATAGCCGGTGGTATCCATGACTCCCTGGCAGGACCTTGGTTGGAGAGGCTGTGATGTGAGCAGCACTGAGGGGTTTTGAATCTGGTCTCCTTTCCACTCAGGCCCTCTACCTCTCTTTCTCATTCTACCTCTCTCTCTCTGTTTACCTCTTCTCTGTCTCTCGATGCCTGTGTGTGTGCCCGTCGGTGTGCCCGTACGAGCGCCCGTCTGCGTCAGTGCACGCATGTGGGATGATGGCAGCTGATATTGTGCGTAGGCGAAGGTCTCCTGGATTAAGATGACCAACGTGGTCTCTCCTTATCAGCTGCTTCATTAAGATACATGATTAGAGTAATTGTTCCGGCCACTAATCAGACCGAAGCATGGCAGGGGATGTGCGTGTGTGTAAGCTGGGCATAGAAAGGGGCGGTGTTGATTGATTTTAAGAATGACCCTTGTCTTTCCTTTGGCGGTCCAGAGAGCAAGGACAGTTACATGGGTGCCAGACGGAGATTTCAATATCACTCAAAACTCAGCTACAAATCAGACTCAAATGTAACTATTTCTTCACCCACAGCATGATATCTCCCAGTGGGTAACGCGCAGGTGAAAGGTTTAATGTTGTATGTTTTCAGCACAGTACGGTTCCAGCAACTATGGCGGATGCGTAACCAGGCCAGTATAGCTTGGCTTGGTTCTTCCTTATGTGAATCTGTTTTTCTTTAGCTCTCTTTGTCCCCGCAGCATGACCCAATAGCAGTGAATGCAGAACCACTTTCTCCATCTTAATAACTATTCAACCTCAACTGATGCACCTTCAGATCAATAGAGAATTACATAGCGAGTTGGCCTTGAAGACCAGGTTTGTAATTGGTGGTAAGTAACCGGGTCAATGGTTTGATTAACCCCTGAGAAGTAAATAGAAACCGCAGTCTATTTGTGGTTCTGAAATGGAAATGGAGAGGAGAGAGGGGAGAGGTTTTTAAGTCAGCATAATTTCAAGGAGGATTTCACAATCTCATTCGGGCAGTGTAATGCTACTTTGCTACTTTGTTCCACTGCAATTACAGAAGTGTGTGTGTGTGTGTGTCTGCAAGTGAGCTAGCATATGTATCTATGCATGCCAGCGAGCAAGTGTGTGTGTGTCAGAGTGAGTCACGCAGGCCCAACATGCTGTGTCCAAATAGAAGATTAGTGTTTTGGAGGCAGAAGCCTTTAGAGTCTGGAGGTGAATGCTCATCTTCCCACAATGAAGGAAGATTCAAAAAGAGAGAGAGAGAGAGAGAGAGAGAGAGTGAGTGTGTGTGTGTGTGTGTGTGTGTGTGTGTGTGTGTGTGTGTGTGTGTGTGTGTGTGTGTGTGTGTGTGTGTGTGTGTGTGTGTGTGTGTGTGTGTGTGTGTGTGTGTGTGTGTGTGTTTATTGTATGCTGTAGGTGATAGAGTGAGTGTATATATATGGTCTCAAAAGCACTCTACATTGTGTCAGGGTAACTCATATTGAACAACAGCACACAGATGCCATCCATATGTGGAAGAGATACAGTTCCTAATCCTCTATATGTAAAGCTTGGATGGCAACCTCTCTTCCCCTTTTCTCCATCATCCCCTATTTCCATCCCTTCATCTTCAGGCCATATCGCTCCATCCAACCTCATTGCCCAACTTCTGATTGCAACTCCATTTCATTTCAATATGAAAGAAGAAAAAAAACTATGCCATTTTTTCAGTTACTTCAGTGGCTAATATCCTACATGTTTGGTGATGGCTGAGACGGAAAAAAGTGGAGAAAATCTCCTTGAAAAGTATCTGTTTTTTTTGTGTTTGCGAGTGTTACATTAGTTTGATCCTGGCCGTGGATGGTTTGCTCTCTCTACAGTAACTGTGTTGTCTTATCCTTTCCTCCATTCACCCTCTTCAAACCTCTCTACGCTGCTCACCGTCTCTTCCTCACTTCAGTGTCATTGTGTCATTCAAAACAGTGCTTTTGCCCTATAAAGAATTCTCAATCCAATACTGCACTATAATCTGTAATAGCACAACAGTGACTGGAGAATTTTCAAAGTGAGTGACGATCATTAGCCAACAAATCGTGCATTGAGTGAAAATAAATTAATTAAATATTAGTAATGATCAAACTAATTAGGCATTATCTGGATGTTGTCCTGGGAGACCCTTGAGCGTAATGGAAGAATGAAGTTGTGTTGTACTGTAGGTAATGTACGGCATATGTCAGACTGAGAAGTGTTAACGTGAGAGCTTGTATATACGGTGATGATTGTCTATGTGCAGAGACACTTGACAAAGAACGAGTGTGTGCGTGCGTGTAGGTCTTTATTTCCTATTTCTGTCTGTCTTTTTTTCTTTCTGTCTTCCTACCTTGCCCTCCCTCTGTCTTTCCATCTCCCTCCATCACTATCTACATTTATTCATGCCTCCCTCCCCTCCTTTCAACCTTCCTTCCCTCCATCCATCCAGCCAGCCTTGCTGGAACATAGTTACAATTAATGCTAAATGACTAGCTAGATAGATAGTATGATTCATGGTATTGAGGTGTCAGAAAAAAATTGCACCCCCGTTGCAAATACTTTCAAATGACCCAACCTTTTACTGTAACACAATGCACACCCTCCCCCTCATACTCATAGAATTAACTCAAAATCATGTTTGCGACCACAGATAACAATAACTTTAGCGACCCTGTGTTTATAAACGTGGATATCGACTTTGCTACTTCAGCATGCTTTTGTGGCGCAGGGATGCAGGCCAGAAGGTTGAGGGTTCACCAACCATCACTCTCACTGCCTGTTTCATTACACTATGATCAGAGCTGGTGGCAGACAATCATCAGCTTGGTAGAAATCGGATTTTCAATATTTTTATGCTATATTTATAATTATATAAAATACTGTATATGCAACAATTGTTCCACCAGCAGGTTTTTGTGCCAATACACCACACAACCAATAAGCAAAGCATACCGACTTTGGTGTCACGTCCTGACCAGGTAAAAGGGTAATTTGCCATAGTAGAATGGTCAGGGCGTGGCAGGGGGGTTGTTTTGTGTGTTTTGGATTTGTTTGTTTCCAGGGGAATGTGTCCTAGTTTTCATTTTCTATGTTTTGTTTTCCAGGTTTGGCCGAGTATGGTTTCCAATCAGAGGCAGGTGTCTTTCGTTGTCTCCGATTGGAAGCCATACTTAGGCAGCCTGTTTTCCTTTGGGTTTTGTGGGTGGTTGTTTTTCATATAGTTAGTACCTTACGGAACTGTCGTTTGTCGTTTGTTTATTTTGTTTAAGTGTTCTCTCATAATAAAAGAAGATGAGCACTCAACACGCCACGCCTTGGTCTGTCCCTTTCGACGCATGTGACATTTGGGCACTTCAACATCATGGTTTGCATTTTCAACTGCACAATCAATCTCCACAAACAGAAAATAAGCCTACATCCCTCCCTCGAAATTTACTGGTGGGGTTGTCAAATATATATTTTTTGCCGGGAGCATATGTGGCCACATTATTATAGGACGACTTGGGAGAATGGTGATCTGCAACAGACAGCAAATCTCATTATCAGAAGTAAAAAATACAGCCAGACTGGCCTGCTACTGTGTCTTTCTAGACCCTATAAACTGACGAGAGTAGACCCACAACTGATCTAAATGGACTGAAACATTCAAATCACTTATCACAGGTCTTTTGCACCGTTATTCACATGACATTTCCCCTGCAGCCTAGAGTAGAATTCTGTACTCAGTTGTTGTTGTAGTCTAGTCTAGGTAGGATCATTGTGTTGTAGTCTAGTCTAGGTAGGATTGTTGTGTTGTAGTCTAGTCTAGGTAGGATCATTGTGTTGTAGTCTAGTCTAGGTAGGATCATTGTGTTGTAGTCTAGTCTAGGTAGGATCATTGTGTTGTGTTGTTGGCTAGTCTAGGTAGGCTCATTGTGTTGTGTTGTAGTCTAGTCTAGGTAGGATCATTGTGTTGTGTTGTTGGCTAATCTAGGTAGGATCATTGTGTTGTGGTGTGGTCTAGTCTAGGTAGGATCATTGTGTTGTGTTGTTGGCTAATCTAGGTAGGATCATTGTGTTGTGGTGTGGTCTAGTCTAGGTAGGATCATTGTGTTGTAGTCTAGTCTAGGTAGGATCATTGTGTTGTGTTGTTGGCTAGTCTAGGTAGGATCATTGTGTTGTAGTCTAGTCTAGGTAGGATCATTGTGTTGTGGTGTGGTCTAGTCTAGGTAGGCTCATTGTGTTGTAGTCTAGTCTAGGGAGGATCATTGTGTTGTAGGCTAGTCTAGGTAGGATCATTGTGTTGTAGTCTAGTCTAGGTAGGATCATTGTATTGTGGTGGTGTAGACTAGTCTAGGTAGGCTTATTGTATTGTGTTGTTGTAGGCTAGTCTAGGTAGGATCATTGTGCTGTGGTGTTGTAGGCTAGTCTAGGTAGGATCATTGTGTTGTAGGCTAGTCTAGGTAGGATCATTGTGTTGTAGGCTAGTCTAGGTAGGATTCATTGTGTTGTAGGCTAGTCTAGGTAGGATCATTGTGTTGTAGGCTAGTCTAGGTAGGATCATTGTGTTGTAGACTAGTCTAGGTAGGATCATTGTGCTGTGGTGTTGTAGGCTAGTCTAGGTAGGATCGTTGTGTTGTAGGCTAGTCTAGGTAGGATCATTGTGTTGTAGGCTAGTCTAGGTAGGATCATTGTGCTGTGGTGTTGTAGGCTAGTCTAGGTAGGATCGTTGTGTTGTAGGCTAGTCTAGGTAGGATCGTTGTGTTGTAGGCTAGTCTAGGTAGGATCATTGTGTTGTAGGCTAGTCTAGGTAGGATCATTGTGTTGTAGGCTAGTCTAGGTAGGATCATTGTATTGTGGTGTAGTCTAGTCTAGGTAAGATCATTGTATTGTGGTGGTGTAGACTAGTCTAGGTAGGATCATTGTATTGTGAAAGTAGATTTGAAATAACCTCAGAAGCCATTACAGACAGAGAAAATGGCTTCCAGATCGTCTCTACTAGAGGAGGATCTCTCTTGTCCTGTGTGCTGTGACATCTTCCTGGATCCTGTGCTCCTGTCGTGTAGCCACAGCTTCTGTAAATCCTGTCTGCAACAATGCTGGAAAGGAAAGGAAACTCAGGAATGTCCTATTTGCAGAAGATCATCAAAACACACCTTCTGTCCCATAGATGAAGCTGCACAGGATTATAAGGTGAGAAAGTAACTGTGAAGACATACCTAATCATTCAGAATGAGGGTATACTGAGGGTATACTGTGGCTCAGTTGGTAGAGCATGGTGTTTGCAACGCCAGCATGGTGTGTGCAACGCCAGGGTTGTGGGTTCGATTCCCACGGGGTGCCAGTACAAAAAAAAAAAAGTATGAAATGTATGCATTCACAACTGTAAGTCGCTCTGGATAAGAGCTAAATGACGTAAATGTAAATGTATATGAGGTTATATAAGAAACGAATATAAGGACCTATATGGACCTATATGAGGATTTATTTAAGCAATAAGCCATGAGGGGGTTTGGTATATGGCCAATATACCACGGCTAAGGGCTGTTCTTATGCACAACGCAACACAGAGTGACTGGATACATCCCTTAGCCGTGGTATATTGGCCATTTATCACAAACCACCGAGGTGCCTTATTGTTATTATAAACTGGTTACCAACATAATTAGAGCAGTAAAAAAAATGTTTTTGTCAGTCTGAAATACCACGGATGTATACAGTCTGAAATACCACGGATGTCAGCCAATCAGCATTCAGGGCTCCAACCACCCAGTTTATAAAAGGACCAATATAATCTGGTATACTGATCTACAAACTGGGTGTGTTAGAAATGAAATCCACGTGATCCTGTACCTATAGTCAGTGGTGGTTCAGCCTGCTGTGTAAGTTTCCTATTGTGTGGATTTAAGTAAAAATATAAACGAGCTAAATCAGTGTCAGAATAGTAAACAAATGCCACTTGAATCTACGAAATAGATCACCTGATCCGAAGTTGTAAAACGTAGCCCTGCTACTCCACACTATCCAGATACAGACCGGGGGTGCACAACACCTGTCTTGGAAGGCTATTGATTTCCTAGGTAGCCTATTGATTTCATTAATTAATCAGTGTCATGCAGAAACAAAATCGGAAGGACTAACAACCTTGTGGACTGTGTTAATATGCACCCCTGACATTAACCTCTATAGGATCGGTGGTGCCCCGCAGGATGGTTAAGCTAAGCACTGTGTTATTTTGTTGCAGGAGGAACTCAAGACTGCACTGCAACCCTTACAAGAGAAGCTAAAGATCTTTAACATAGTGTCACATCCTCACCAGTAAAGGGGTCATTTGTAATTGTAGTATGGTCAGGGCATGGCAGGGGGTGTTTGTTTTGTGTGTTTTGGGGTTTTTTGGTTCTAGGGGATTTTGGTTCTAGTTTTCTATTTCTATGTTTCTTTTTCTATGTGTGGCCAGGTATGGCTTCCAATCAGAGGCAGGTGTCTTTCGTTGTCTCTGATTGGAAGCCATACTTAGGCAGCCTGTTTTTCCTGTGGTTTTGTGGGTGGGTGTTTTCTGTATAGCCTGCGTGCCTTATGGAACTGTTTCGTCGTCTGTTTATTTTGAGTGTTCTCTAAAATAAAGAAGAAAGATGAACACTATACCCGCTGCGCCTTGGTCTGTCCCTTTCGACGCCTATGACACATAGTTAAATTAACATGTGATAGAACAGCAGACCACAAAAAGGTAAGACTACTGAATGCTGCTAGTATGCAATATTTTGTATATATTTAATTCACCAAGTGTGTGGATAAACAGTTACCCACGTATTCCTCTCACTGTATCCAGAGCCAGGCCCAGACTACAGAAAAGCAAGTTAAGAAGGAGTTTGAGAAGCTTCACCAGTTGCTACAAGAGGAAGAGGCAGCCAGGATAGCTGCTATGAGGGAGGAAGTGGAGCAGAAGAGTCATCGGATGAAGAAGAAGATTGAGGAGATGAGTAAAGAGATATCATGCCTTTCAGACACAATCCGAGCCATACAGGAGGAGCTGGGAGCTGAAGACATCTCATTTCTACAAGTAAGAACCAACATATTTGTCCTTTGTAGACATGATTGTCTGATAAATTGATTGATATAACATTGACAAACCTCTATCCTTCTGCAGAACTACACAGCCACGGTGAAAAGGTAAGTAATCTCCCTCCTGTGTCTCTCTTCTCTGTGATTCTGAATCTGAACCCAACCTCACAACAGCACTGAGTCTTCAATGTTCTTCCAGAGCCAAGTGCACACTGCCAGATCCACAGCTGGTCTCAGGAGCGCTGATAGATGTGGCCAAACACCTGGGCAACCTGAAGTTCAGAGTCTGGGAGAAGATGCAGGAAATTGTTCAGTACAGTGAGTATTGTGTTGTGATTATACAAATAAAATGGATGATTATATATTTATACCAAATAAACAAACAGAACTAGACAGTCATGGATATGTACATCTATAATTGTATTGAAAAATATGCAATGTATTATGTTAATCATAGCATAAAAGTAGTTATTAAAAAATAAACATCATATGAAATGTCCTTGTTTTAGTCATACTGTGTTTCCGTTCTCTCTTTAGGTCCTATGATTCTGGACCCCAACACTGGTCACCCAGGTCTCCTCCTCTCTGATGATCTGACCAGTATGAGATGCATTGGAGTGACACAGAAGTTACCTGACAACCCAGAGAGGTTTGATAAATCTGACCTTGCCCTGGGCTCAGGACAAGGTCATTGAGGTTGGAGATAGTCAATTCTTTGTTGTAGGTGTGGCCCCAGAATCTGTCTCCAGGAAAGGACATGGCCACTGGGTTAGAATGTGTGGAAAACAGTGGTGTAATGCTGGATACATGCCATATTCGTCCCCCACCCTATTCACACTGAAACAGAGAGCTCCTCAGAGGGTGAGAGTACAACTGGACAGGGACAGAGGAAAGCTGTCATTCTCTGACCCTGATAACAACACACACCTACACACATCAACACACACTTTCACTGAAAGAGTCTTTCTGTTCTTCTACTTTAATTGGTCTACTTTCTCACATTCACTAAGAGTCTTACCAGTGAAAACCTCCGTAACAGTGGAACAGCACAACTAGAGTAGGGAGGGCGAATGAATGGGCTTCTACACAGTCATTTGGGACGGCAGGGTAGCCTAGTGGTTAGAGCATTGGGCTGGCTAGCAACCGAAAGGTTGCAAGTTTGAATCCACGAGCTGACAAGGTACAAATCTGTCGTTCTGCCCCTGAACAAGGCAGTTAACCCACTGTTCCTAGGCCGTCATTGAAAATAAGAATTTGTTCTTAACTCACTTGCCTAGTTAAATAAAGGTAAAGAAAATCATGGGAACTCTTTCTTAAGCTCCTGGTTAAATTGCGCATAAGAAGAGAAACCTCTCTAAATGGTTAAACCAGTAACAAATATATGTGATTATTGTAAAAATCTGTGAATTTGTTTAATTTACTATCATCCTAAACTAAGATATTTCATTATTTTGCTATATCTAATTATTTTACTATATTATACTACTTTCCATGATGTGGACAGCATGTCCACATTACACAAGCTGCCGTTTTGACCACATCGAATTAGTATAAAAGTTTATAGTCAGCACGATAACACAAAATCAAAACATAAAACAGATGAATATCTTTGGTTTTGTACTGTTGATTTTGTCATATGTGCTGGGGGTCGCAGGACTCTTGCTGTCAGTAACTAGGTTTCCATCCAATTGCTGACAGATGTTCATGCAATTATCCTAAAATCTGCTTAAATAAAATATGTGCATTTTCCCACCAGTGGTGTGTTCCACCAAACGGACTTGTTGAGGATAAAAATCAGTGTGTGATGACGTAGTGCACACAAAATGCACGTGCACTCTAGCCAACAGCTCAAATCAAATCCAGGTACAGTGTGGGTAGGCTGTGTTGTGTAGGCTGTGTGGGGTAGACTGTGAAGGTAGGCTGTGTGGGGTAGACTGTGAAGGTAGGCTGTGGGGTAAGGCTAGTTTACATGATGGAATATTATTAATAAGAGCGAGAATATTTTTTATTTGTCAACAGCAGTCAAGTATCAATCATCATGTCATCAGAATAAAACCCTGGATATTTATTGGAAAGGAGCATCAAGCTCATCACCGTGCACTTTCACCACCCTGTGAAGTTCATCATAACTTATGATGTAGCCTAATAAACTGCATGCTTTCCAGAGTCATAGTGGGAGGACCACACACCATATCATTGCGTGACTCCAAGTTTACTTCGATATGATGGGTATTATATCAATATTTCAAATCAAATTGTATTGGTCACATGCGCCGAACACAACAGGTGTTACAGTGAAATGTTTACTTACGAGCCCCAAACCAACAATGCAGTTAAAAATAAGAATAAGAACTGGTGCAGCTGTAGAACTTTTTGAGGACCCATGCCAAATCTTTTCAGTCTCCTGAGGGGGAATAGGCTTTGTCCTGCCCTCTTCATGACTGTCTTGGTGTGTTTTGGACAATGATAGTTTGTTGGTGATGTGGACACCAAGGAACTTGAAGCTCTCAACCTGCTCCACTACAGCCCCGTCGATGAGAACAGCTAAACTAAGCTCATGAGGCATTTATAAGTTATATTCTTCAAGAGTCAATGGTCACATCTAATTAATTCATAAGTGAACAAAATGTATGTAGCACCTGCAGATTGCCCCTTTAATTGGTTGCAACTGAAGCAAACTTTGAATCTTGTAGGCTCATATTTTCTGTATCATTATTTCTCTCTCATATTACGGAGTCCTCTCTAGCCACTTTGAACAACATCTTCAATCCAATCAATGACATGTATTTATAAATCCCTTCTTACAACAGCTGATGTCACGAAGTGCTGTACAGAAACCCAGCCTAAAACCCCAAACAGAAAGCAATGCAGATGTAGAAGCACGGTAAGACCATTGGTCTTGCATTGACACTGCCATCTCACAAGAGAATGACCACAGCAGGTCGTAACAGTATTGTTTGTTGTTGTTCTTGAAATTCCATATATTACCAAATGTTGTGCACCCCATGTTCTATAACACTGTCATGGAAAATATTAATGTTATTTCCAATCAGCAACTATGCCGTAAATCCGGTTGCATATTAAAGGATAAGATTGCTGAAAAGCCAGTCTCTTTGGCAATGACAAGGAGTGGAATGTTAGCTAAAGATACTGGTACTCAGGCTAGGTCTCCTTTCCCGCCAGCAGGAAAATTGGTTTTCTGGAGCTAAGGATAGTAATTTGGGGATTATTTATTTTTACATAATAATATGCATCAATCACCAATTTAACTTTCCTGAAAGCTGCACTTTATTAGATTAAATTCACAATTTTTGAAAATGAACATAGGCTACTGTTTTATGTGGGATGTAGTATATCAAAGTGATAATGCGCTGTCTGTAGTTTGCATAATAAATATAAAATGATCCTGAGGTGAATAAAATCATAATTACGCTGTTATATTCTCTCTATTGTCACCCAGTTTGTTTAATAAAGAAAATTCACAACGTCCTGATTATCAAATCGACCTGTTAATTCAACCATCTTGATGAGCAACCTTGACATACTGTACATTAGGTATCCATAGTAACAGTGTGACCTCTGACCTAGCAGGATGTTACAATCAGCATGAGTCAGTATTTGTGTCCGAAATGGCACCCTATACCCTATGGTGCACTATTTTTTTTACCAGGGCCCATGGGCCTCTCATCAAAGGTAGTGCGCTATATTAGGGAATAGGGTGCCATTTCGGATGCAGACAGTATTTTGAACAGCACATACAGTATTGGTCTCATACAGCAGCTAACAGTGGGGTTAAAGGGAGGTGAGTGGAGGATCACTGTCAGCGTTATGGACACACACTTAACGAAAAGAGAAAGTTCCTTTATCTTCCTTGAGAAAACGTGAGGCCTCGTTTCAGGTCTCACACCAGAAGGTAAACCTGACCAGTCTTAGGAGGAAACACACAGGGGAATAATTATTGTAACTCTGTCATGTACACCATCATTGTAGGCAGGTAACATTAAGGAACAAGCAGAGGACACCTGCTCCTCTCCCCCTTTTGTCTACCAGCCAGCCACGCATCAA
The DNA here is from genome assembly GCF_965601325.2 of Salmo salar. NCBI lineage: Eukaryota > Metazoa > Chordata > Actinopteri > Salmoniformes > Salmonidae > Salmo > Salmo salar. The sequence goes on along the minus strand of NC_138291.1, from coordinate 17,143,132 downwards.
GGAGCAAGATTGATCGTTTATTTTTAGGGGCTGTGTGTGTGTTTGTGGTATCGGGAGGAGGAGCGACACTCAACATGACTTCCGTCAGAGGAGGTAGTGTGTGTGTGTGTGTGTGTGTGTGTGTGTGTGTGTGTGTGTGTGTGTGTGTGTGTGTGTGTGTGTGTGTGTGTGTGTGTGTGGTAGGATGAGACAGACAGTGATAAGACAGTATTGACATCCGATTGATCTTCCGTATCGATTCGCTAGACTGCCAAATCGACTCGCCAGCCTGCCAAATCCTGCTCACACGTCACAACTTAGACTGGAGCCGTGCTCTGACAGAGAGATGGAGGGGGAGAGAGAGAAAAGGAAGGGGGGAGAACAGCAAGAGAGGAGGGAGAGGGATGGAGAGAGAGATAAACGATAGAAATAAACCCATTATTGTATTATTTTTACTATCTACTATTTGAATAGTGAAATGTCATTACAAATGTTGAAATCTAAAGTCCACAACACCCTTGGTAGTTAATTTGAAAGTTTCTCCTGGACGCCGCCCCACTCCAGTTTTGTCGTGACGTACTGTAAGTCTCCTGCCTCCTCCCTCCCGGCCATCCCACGGTAATCTTCACGCTTGGAGAATAAAGAGGATTAAACTTCATATCAAACTCTGTCTGCTCGCCAAACTCAGGTAAGCTGTTCCACACAGGCACTGTGTGGCCTCGTACCTCCTAACCTGTGTGTGCCTGTATGAGTGTGTGCCTGCGTCTGCCTGCGTGTGTGTGTGTGTGCATGCGGAGCCGGACACGGACAGCGATCCAGCTGTTCAGGGAACTCTCAGAGATAAGAGAGCAATCACTTCCTGTCGCTCCGATAAGGACAGGAAGGAAGGACAACGTGTATGTGTGACAGAGAGAGAGAGAGGGAGTGTGTGTGTGGTGCCGAGAGTGTATGTCTCTCTGTCTGACAGAGATAATTGTTTGTGTGAGTCTGAGATATAGTTTGGTGTGTGTCTGTGTGTGTCACTGTCCTAGACACATAAAGTAAAGTTTACGTTACCTTTTTTGAGAATAATAAAACCCAGTCGGTAGCTAAACTACAGTTGTTGGTCTGAGTCAGCTATCCTTGGGTCCGTTTTCTCATCACAGCTCTGACAGACCTCAAGGCTAGTTTCCCACAATCCCTTTCACTGTGACGGCTCTGTCCGACAGGCCTCGCCCTCCTGCCGCCTCTTCAAATCCACAACTAATGCTTCTGACCCCAATTAGTGCCCCTTCCTTTCCCCCAACCCCCTTACCAGCCCCAATCCCCACCCATCATCAGAGGGCTGTCTCTATCCTTTCCGTTCCCTTCTTCCTCTGCTCTCCTTTCCCCCTCCATTATCTCTTCCTACTGCTCTTCATCCTTCCTTCCTCTTCATCATCCCTCTCTTCTTCCTACCACTCTCTCTTCTCTCCCCTGTACATTTCTCCTCTCCTCTGTACGTTTCTCTTCTCCTCTACTCTCATCCTGTTCTTCTTTCTCCCCTTCCTCTCTCATGTCCTCTCTTCCCTGACCTGTTCTCTCTTCTGTGTGAAAACTGACAGATACTGGGTACATACAGAATTCACCCATCGTTCAAATTTGGTCCAATGCGCTCATCAAATCAAGCACATTTGTCTCAAGCTCTGAGCAGCAGAGTTTAACCCTCCCTTTTCAGATTACTGGGACTAATCTGGCCTCTATCACACTTCTTCTTCCTCCTCCACTCCTCTCCTCCTCTCCCCATCCCTCGTTCTGCACCCACCAACTGTGCACCATTAGTGGGGTTAGCTGGGCCAAATGAGAGGGTGGTGTTCTGTGTCAACAAGTGTCTCTGTGTGTCGACAGGTGTAGCATGTCTTGCGACAACGCCCTCGCCCTATCCCCTGCTAGCACTGATAGCTATAATGAGACATATGACCGATGCTAGGATTACGGCGTCGATATCAGGAAGTCGCCAGGGAGGATTGTGTGATGATTTCCTAATATGGATGCCGTATTCTTCACCATGTATGGACAGTGAAGCTAAAATAAAAAATGCACCTCCATACTCCAGCATTTTGGATTTGAGATCAAATTATCATTATGACACAATAGTACAAAATGTCACCTTTTAGTTGAGGGAATTTTCATACATATCTGTTTTACTATTTTGACATAAAAGCACTTTATGTATCTAGTCCCCTCATTTGAAGAAATCATATGTACTTGAACAAATTCACTTAAAGTTTGTTAAAGTAGTCTAAAGGTTAGTAGGCCTATTTGGTCCCATATTGCTTGCACCAATGACTACATTAAGCTTGTGATTCAACAAACAAAAAATGAACAACTAGCAAATCACTTGAAGCTTGTCCTAAAGTTCCTTCCTTGTACTCTCTTAAACGTATTAACTTAAATCAGATATGAGTTTCCTCAACATGTATTTTCGATCGAAGCTCCTTAACTCTGCTCTTTTAATAATTTGGTAGGCCCATAAAGTGGAAGTTAGAGTTAATTGCATTAATGTACTTTGTTGTTTAATTAAGTGATAGGAATCACGAAATCACTATGAGGACTCTTTCGGTGGCACTCGTGTTATCGCGTGTTCCGCATTTCCCGTGTCTGAGTGCTGGGGTTGATTTGGGATGCTCTATGCCTGTCTTCTCTTCTATCGTTTCCTGCTTCCTTGTACTCTCTTCCTCCTTTCTTCAACTCTCCTCTTGTCTCCATCTCTCCCTTTATACATGGCTTTCCCTGTCTCCTCTTCTCATCTCTTACTTTTCTCCTCTATCTCTGCTTACCTCCTCTCCTCCTGTTCTATTTCCCCCCCTCATCTCCTCTCTTCTCATCTTCTTCTCCTCTTCTGCTGATGCCCTCCTCTCATCCCAAGCTTCTCTCCTTCCCTTTCTCCTCATCTCCTTCCCTCTGCTCTTTCCCTTCTTTTACTCTTCGTTTCTCCTTCAGGGGTGGACTTAGGGCCAGAGCGTCTTGCTAGGCAGAACCCAACAATGGCTGATCTGATGATCCATTAGTCAGCCTGAGGGATCTGTGATGTCATAAGGTCTCCCAGCTATTCAGTCTTTTTCTCTCTCTCACTGATCTGTCGGTTATAATGGCTCATTATAGATTCTGAAAGAGAACAAGTCACATGATTAGATGACAGAACCAATCAAGGCCTGGGCACGAAGACTGGTTATCGCCATGACGATGTTTCCCGGAACATCTACCGCGTAAAAACCACGAGGGGCCCAAACGAACAAGATAGCAATGTTTTCTTCATGGGCTTCTCTCTGTTCATTTGGCAAAAGCAATAGCCAATTACATTTCAATCCTGGCCTGCACACTGCATCAAATACACAATGATTTACTGCTCTGTAAAAGGCACAGTGTAACAAATGCTACTGATGACAAATGGTTGGTAATAAAGGGGATAGGTACATTTCTATATCCTGACTTTTGTGTGTGTCTGTGTGCGAGCCCTACGGGAGCCCGTGAGGTGGTAATGATGACAGAGAATATGAGGGAGGCAGTAAACCCTTACCCAGAGTTCATGGATTGGCTTTATAGTGTACACACACATCAGCTGGTCAATTACCAATGTGTTATCTTATAGAATTATGATGATGGTAACCACAAAGCAAGGTTTAAGAGAGGAGGAGAGTGGATTAGAGGAGAAGAGGAAGAGACAGGAGAGGAGGAATGGAGAGAAGAGAAGAGGGAAACAGGAAAGGAGAGGATGGGAGAGGAGAGGATGGGAGAGGAGAGGAGAAGAGGAATGGAGAGGAGACGAGAGGTGAAGAGAAGATTAGAGGAGAGAAAAGAAGAAGAGCTTCGAGCTCTCACAGTCTCACGTCAGAATTAGACGTTCATCCATATTTCTAAAACGTCAAATTTTGAAGTTGTTCCAAACATTACATTTCCAAGTGTTTGGTTACTTCTCTCTATCATTCCAAGGTTAAGTTAAGGCATTAACTCAGAATGGTTAAGGTAAGAGTTAAGGTTTGGGATAGGCTTAAAACAAAAATATCAAAAACAACTGTCTATTGCTGGATTCAAACATGCAATCCTTGGAACCACAGGCAGATGCTTACAGCCTTCTGCCATCCTTGTCCACATTACCCTAGCAAAACCAAATCCTACTTGAACGTAACAGTGCTCACTGTTGTCCCTAGTGGCCGGTTTCCACATCATCTCCCAACGTCCTCAGAAATGGATGGCCGTCGAATACTGACTTGTGTCACGTGTGACCTGCCTCGAGGAGAGGGGAAGAGGAGTGGAGAGAAGGAGAGGAGTCATCTGATTCTTTTTACCCACTGGCCAGTTCCGAAGGACATTGCAAGGCGTGAGCTAGAACGCCAGGCTCGTCAGTGCTATGACTCCTGGGATTTGTGTACGTATGTGGGACTAATGGCACCATTCTCCCCTCATTGAGCTCAGTCCCACGTGGGAAATGGGAAGAGAAGGTTATCGGGTTTGACTGAGACGTCATCGTCCAACAAAATATCTCCCGCTTGGCTGATTCACATAGCTTTGTGATCAATGTCTTATTGTGAGTTCGGAGAAAAGCAGTGAGTTAGGAGAAAACAGTAGCCCCTTTCCCCTCATCCTCCCTTTTGTCCATCTATCCATTTATCCTAGGTTCATTGAAAGGTAGGACATATTGGTGTTTTACTGTAACGTCCCTGGCAACAAAAGCAACAGTGGTCATAGCAGTCATGTAATTGTACAATTCACAATCTATTTTCCATTTGCTACCTTTCAGCAGTTTGCTGTCTCTACTTTGAAACATTTTGAGGAAGACATTTTCCGACTGTGTTTCGCAGGGGAAAGAATGGCTCTGAAACTTTGCATCATAATTCTCAGAGTAATAAGCAAGATCAAACGCCATATTTCTGTAGTTCAAGGCTATGTAGTGGTGGTAATATTATTCAAATTCAATTGTGCAAAGCAAATCATAGCGTTTTCTTTTTCTGAGTCAGATATTTAAATGAAGGAAGCTCCCATCAAGGGGTAGATAAGAGGCAGACTGGGTTTACCACACTCCAACCCAACCGTCTGGAACAAGGTCGACGTGAGGAAACTCTATATGTTTAGCGATATAAATCAATTTGAGGTCATGAAACGTTGAAATGAGGATGCATGTCTCTAAATCCTCTCTAGGTCATGCCTAGATAGCCATATGAGAAAAATATACATTTGATGGTCTTGTGCTCACTGGGAGGATGCCATTCTGAGGATCTTCATTTCAGTCCTGCTGTTGAAACGTGTATCAACTTGTTCATGGATTCGATACGATGCTCACAGTAGTAGTCTATTCGCACTTCAAGAAGACGGTTTGATACCTCTGACCCAAAAAAGCTGGGCTGTTGTGGTTGTCGTGGCAACAGTTGACTTAAAGGGATAGTTCACATTTGATAAGTTTATACTCAGAAAATGTAATAATTTAAGTATCTCTAAGTCTCAGGAAAGGTGACATGTCAACTAGAATGTGTTCAGAAATATACACTTAGTGCACAAAACATCAACGACACCTTCATAATATTGAGTTGCAGCCCCTCTTTTGCCCTCAGAACAGCCTCCATTTGTCGGGGCATGGACACTACAAGGGTTCAATGGACTGTTGAAGCGTTCCACAGGGATGCGGGCCCATGTTGACTCCAGTGCATCCCACAGTTGCATCAAGTTGGCTGGATGTCCTTTGGGTGGTGGACCATTCTTGATACACAGGTGAAATTGTTGAGCGTGAAAAACCCAGCAGCGCTGCAGTTCTTGACATAAACCGATGCGCCTGGCACCTACTACTGTACCCCGTTCAAAGGCACTTAAATCTTTTGTCTTGCCCATTCACCCTCTGAATGGCACACATACACAATCCATGTCTATCTCAAGCTTCTGTCTCAAGGCCATCAGATTGTTAAACTGCCACCACTAGCACAGAGAGGCGGCTGCCTACCTACAGACTTGATATCATTGGCCACTTTAATAAATGGACCACTAGTCACTTTAAGAATGTTTACATATCTCGCATTACTCATCTCATATGTATATACTCTATACTGTATCCTTCGCTATCTATTCTTTACTATCTATTGCATCTTAGCTGTCCTGTCACTGCTCATTCATATATTTTATACTTATATATTCTCATCCAAGTCCTTTACTAGATTGTGTGTATTAGGTTTTGTTGTGGGATTGTTAGATATTACCTGTTAGATACTGCTGCACTGTCGGATCTAGAAACATAAGCATTTTGCTACACTCGCAATAACATCTGTTAACCATGTGTATGTGACCAATAACATTTGATTTGATTACATTTGATTTGATTTGTCTCAATTGTCTCAAGGCTTAAAAATATTTCTTTAACCTGTCTGTTCCCCTTCATCTACACGGATTGAAGTGGATTGAACAAGTGACATCAATAAGGGATCAGAGCTTTCCCCTGGATTCACCTGGTCAGCATATGTCATGGAAAGAGTAGGTGTCCTTAATGTTTTGTACACTCATTGCATATCCTCATTACAACTTGTTTCAAGGGGGATTAACTAGCTCAGGTCACCACTACTATGTAACCATTGTTACATCACAGAAGAAGACTGTTGATTTGTAGATTCTTATAGAATCCCTGTAGAGTGCCTATTCATCACCTTCCTGCTATCACTCTTTTCGGTTGCCTTTAGCTGACCAGAAATATGGCCGCCGTCAGCAAGGCACCATTAACCTAATGGAGAGTGGGTCGTTGAGACAGGAATAGATGGGAAATGTCTGGGTGAGGGAGGAAGGGGCAGGGACACTAACCTTTTGGGCTTCTGCAATGGCTAGTGGAAGATGGGAAGATAACACACTTGGGCACCTTTTAAATTAATCACACCTGTGACATTTTGTCCTGAGAGACAAGAGAGAGGGTTGGCCTTTTCCACTAGTCAACCTACACCTCCCACCGAGCAGCCAACGCAACACACAACTGTCCTCTTCCAACACATGCGCACACACAAACTTCAGAACTGTTAGCATTGATTTCTGTTGTCTTTTAGCGATCGTTGTCTCTAAGTTTTACCCTGCTGACACAATATAGAACGAAGGAGCAGCACACCAAGCAGAAAGTCTCACTGTCAGTAACGAAATGTCTTTCCTTCTTCTGTGAATGAACATTATTTTCCTCATCGTTGGAGTACCTCAGCTCTGCAACCCAGCAGTTCTGTTTAGCCTAGAGAAGGCCTGAGGTGGATAATTATTTAATCATCATTATAACACACTTTAGCTCTCAAGCTTTGCAATTCACCGCTCTGCTGCACTCTACTGCAGACACCCACTGTTGTGCTGCCAACCAACCAGACCTAAATTGGTGTTTGCATTAAAGCAGTGATAACAGCCTCCAAATCAGGACTTCTTCTCTTCTTTCAGGAGGATTCCTGAAAGTGACTTAAATGAGGACAGGAGGCTTAGAGGTGACTTATCACTCCTGCACAGATGGGAGTTTACAGTTGGACAAATTAGCCTATATAGGGTGGGGAAGAGCAGTGTAAAGCAAACACCGGGTTCCATCATTGTCTCACGTCAGATGGCGTCACTCTTACGCAAAGCTCTTCCCTCAACCAATCTGTCTTGTAGGGATTCTTATGTTGTTGATTTTTCTCATCCGCCTAACACTAGTTCCTAATTATTAAAATCACTCCGCTCTCGGTAGCTATGACTCACTGGCTACTACAGCAAGCAATGTGCGATCAGTTGACTAAACTTGCTCCAGCTAGCAGCCTAGTGTAAGCTTGTTTGAATATCCCTATGGTAGCTAGTTTGCCAGCTTGTTGAATAAGTTGTACAGCCCCAAAGGTATGGGACTGTTCTCAGCAATAAGCATGTATCTGACTCTGACAGCTGGCACTGTACACTGAGGGGAAAAAGTATTTGATCCCCTGCTGATTTTGTACGTTTGCCCATTGACAAAGAAATGATCAGTCTATAATTGTAATGGTAGGTTTATTTGAACAGTGAGAGACAGAATAACAACCAAAAAATCCAGAAAAACGCATGTCAAAAATGTTATAAATTGATTTGCATTTTAATGAGGGAAATAAGTATTTGACCCTCGCAATCAGAAAGATTTCTGGCTCCTTTCTGGTGTCTTTTATACAGGTAACGAGCTGAGATTAGGAGCACACTCTTAAAGGGAGTGCTCCTAATCTCAGTTTGTTACCTGTATAAAAGACACCTGTCCACAGAAGCAATCAATCAATCAGATTCCAAACTCTCCACCATGGCCAAGACCAAAGAGCTCTCCAAGGATGTCAGGGACAAGATTGTAGACCTACACAAGGCTGGAATGGGCTACAAGACCATCGCCAAGCAGCTTGGTGAGAAGGTGACAACAGTTGGTGTGATTATTCGCAAATGGAAGAAACTCAAAAGAACTGTCAATCTCCCTCGGCCTGGGGCTCCCTGCAAGATCTCACCTCATTTTTGGATAGAAAGTTTCAGATTTTTGCAATGTTACGAAGATGGAAAAGATTCATGGTCAGATCCGACAGCAGATCTCTTTGTTTCTTGTGACCTAGAACTCGTATCTCTGTTTTGTCCGAGTTTAAAAGTAAAACATTTTCCATCATCCACTTCCTTATGTCTAAAACACAGGCTTTCAAGGTAGGCTATTTTGAGGCTTCACCATGTTTCATTGAAATGTACAGCTGTGGGTCGTCTGCATAGCAGTGAACATTGACATTGTGTTTCCGAATGACATCAACAAGACGTAGCATATATAGTGAAAACAATAGTTGTCTTAGAACAGAACCTTGAGGAACACAGAAAACTTACCATTGATTTGTCAGAGGACAATCCATCCACAGAGACGAACTGATATCTTTCCGACAGATAAGATCTAAACCAGGCAAGAACTGGCCTGCATAGACCAATTATGGTTTCCAATCTTTCCAAAATAATGTGGTGACCGGTGGTGCCGAAAGACGCACTAAGGTTTAGGAGCACAAGGACAGACGCAGAGCTTAGGTCTGACTCCATTAATAGGTCATTTACCACCTTTACAAGTGCGGTTCTGACAGGTTTGGTGAGTTTAGTACACATCCAGAGGATAGGGAGCCGTTTGTTATGTTTAATATAGGAGGCCCAAACACAGGAAGTAGCTCTTTCAGTAGTTTAGTTGAAATAGCGTCAAGTAGACAGCTGCAAGGTTTAGAGGCCATGACTATTTTTGTGAATGTGTCGAGAAATACAGGATAAACAAAAACTTAATACAAGGCCTTGGCAGTTCTGTGCGGACTCAGGACAACTGAGTTTTGGAGAAATACGCATATTCAAAGAGGAGTCTGTAATTTGTTTTCAAATGATCATGATCTTTTTGTCTAAGAAGTTAATGAATTCATCACTTGTGAATTGAAGGCTATCCTCACTTGGGGAATGCTGTTTTTTTAGATAGCTTTGTGACAGTATCAAAAATACATTTGGGATTGTTTTATTCTCTTCAGTCAAGTTGGAAAAGTAGGCTGATCAAGCAGCAGTGAGGGCTTTCGATATTGCATAGTACTGTCTTTCCAAGCATTGGAAGGCTTCCAAGTTTTCGTTCCAATTTTCTGGAAGCTTGCTTCAGGGCTCGGTTATTTTCTGTATACCAGGGAGCTTCTTATGACAATTTTGGGGGTTTTTAGCAGTGCGACTGCATCTAGGGTATTATGCAAAGTTAAGTTTAGATCCTTGGTTAGGTGGTTAACTGATTTTTGTACTCTAGCGTCCTTGGGTAGGTGGAAGGGAGTCTGGAAGGGCATCTAGGAAACTTTGAGTTGTCAGAGAACTTATAGCGCAGCTTTTGATAATCCTTTGTTGGGGTATAAGCAAATTATTTGTTGCGATTGCAAACATAATAAGATGGTAGCCCGATAGTCCAGGATTATGAGGAAAATATTCAGATCCACAATATCGATTCCACAGAACAAAACTAGATCCAGGGTATGATTGTGACAATGCATAGGTCCGAGACGTTGGACCAAACCCACTCAGTCGATGATGGGTCTGTGGACTTCTCCGTGTGAATATTAAACTAACCAAATATTATAATATTATCCACTATGACAACAAGGTCTGATAGGATTCAGGGAACTCAGGGAACTCAGTGAGGAATGCTGTATAAGGCCCAGGAGGCCTGTAGACAGTAGCTATAAAAAGTGATTGAATAGGCTGCATAGATTTCATGGCTAGAACCTCAAAAGATGAAAACGCAGTCATTAATTTTTTTATTTATTTCTGTCATAAATCACATCAAGTTTATGATCAGTGATCACTTCATTGACTATGACTGCCTTGGAAAAGAGGGATCTAACATTAAGCAGTCCTATTTTGAGATGTGCGGTGTTATCACAATCTCCCAAAAAAATTCTAGGAATGGAGGAGGTTTTTATTCCAGTGACATTTTTATTGCGAACACCGCCATGTTTAGTTTTGCCCGATCAAGATCGAGGCACAGACACGGTCTCAATGGGGAAACTGAGCTGACTACTCTGACTGTGGTAGGGGCGAACTCCACTAAGAAGGCAGGCTGGCTAACAGCTGCCTAGCCTGCATCCTATCTCATTGTGGAGCTAGAGGCGTTAGAGCCCTGTCTATGTTGATAGATAAGATGAGAGCACCCCTCCAGCTAGGATGGAGTCCGTCACTCCTCAGCAGGCCAGGCTTGGTCCTGTTTGTGGGTAAGTCCCAGAAAGAGGGCCAATTATCTACAAATGTAATATTTTGGGAGGGGCAGAACACAGTTGTGCGAGTCTGCTGTAGAGCTCATCACTCCCCCTTACTGGGAGGGGGCCAGAGACTATTACTTGATGCCAAACCATCTTTCTGGCTAAGTTGCACACTGAAGCTATGTTGCACTTGGTGACCTTCATCCTAACATTGTTGGTGCCTACGTGGATAACAATATCCCTATACTCTCAACACTCGCCAGTTTTAGCCTCAGCCAGCACCTTAACGTCGGTGGCCTGGCCCCCTGGTAAACAGTGTATGATCGCTGGATGATTCTTTTTAAGTCTAATATTGCAGGTAATTGAGTTGCCAATGACTAGGGTTTATAATTTGTCAGAGTTAATGGTGGGAGGCTTAGACAGCTCAGACCCCGTAACGGGTGGAGGAGAGACCTGAGAATGTTCGGGCTCTGACTCCGACAAGTCGCTTAGTGGGGAAAACCAGTTGAAAGTTTCTATCAGCTGAATGAGCAACAGGTTGAGCATGCCAACAGCATTTCTTTCCAGAAGCGTCGAGAAAATTGTCCGGCTGTGGGGACTGTGCGGGGGGATTAATACTACTACCTGTAGTTACTGGTGGCACAGACACCGTTTCATCCTTTCCTATTCTTACATTGCCCTTGCCTAACGACTGTGTCACCATAAGGCGATGTTCTCCTGCATATTACGAGTACAACGAGTGCAATTTGAAGACATAATGTTACTTAGCTTTTTGGGCTGGAGGAGGTCCTGCAGGTCCATGTCCGGGGTGAAAAAGTTGAATGACAAAACTAAGACGTTTGCAAACTTGTTAAATACAGAATTTGTTTAAACGGTTATTAAAAGAGAAAAGTTTGGCAGGTAGCCAAGTAGGAACAAACAGCACAGCAGCACAGAAACAATGCGAAAGTGTATATTTAGACTGTCATTCATTCTCTCTAAATAACTGTTTACCCAGCAGTCATTTCCCCCGATGTGATGTTAATGACTTTCAACTTCCTAATGACTGTTTAATTAGCGACATTGATTCATTTAATAGAGGAATTTTTGCACTGCATGCCCTTAAAGCAAAGATGCTCTCTGACTGACACACACACATCCACTACAACAAGCACAAAAACACAGACACACTTGCACGCATCAGGGCACATACGTATGCACGCACAATCACATTCCCCTTTTCATCCTTTTATGGGCCTTTGCAAGAAGAGCAACTACAAGACCGTAAGGAAACGCTATTTCTTAGAGAACCAAATATCTGCGTTCAGGCCTTGTCAGAACTAATTAGAGTGTAAATAGTGGTTGCTGCCAGCTTGACAAAGAGCGCTTATTGCTCATTTAGCGTTTTGTGTCTCTTCTGAGACAGTCAACATTCCAGAATGTGTCATCAGGCCAACAACAGACAGACTAGTAAGGGAAAACATGACATCATGAAGCCGGCTAGATTGTCACTTGTCTTGGTTTAGATAGAATCAACTCTGAGTTAACCCTCTGCTTAAACCTTTCTGAACAACTACGGTAGCGGTTAGCTTTTCCCATAGTAAAATGTTTTCACAAGTACTGTAGTTGACTTGCTACCATGAGTCATGCGAGTTTGGTCTGTTTAGTGATGTTTGCTGATGATGGAACTTTTTCTTCATCAGGCAGATCGTTTTACTTACAGTTATAGTATGAAACATAATTACCGTCATTGACAAATGTACACTAGTTGATGGGCACAACTTGTAAGAGCCAGCATTAAAAGGGAAATTCAGCATTTTACAGCAAAATGTTACATGGATCCTAATGCTGAAAGTAGTCTTTGGAGAAACTGTAACCCATGTTTCAGTTCTCTTGAAAACAGCCACTACAAACTTCAGGTGACTTAACCCTTAGAAACCCAGACCCAGTTTTCCATGCATAAAACAATCTGGAGTGATAGTACTGCTCAAGGAGACCACAAATAATATTTCATAAAAATGTTTTTTTAATAATGAAAAATTAATATAATAAAAAATGTTTGAATGCAAAAAGATCTGTGCAAATGTCAGGTTTGCTTCACTTAATACCCTTCTACGTAACAAACCTAACAAAAGTGACTTTACTTCGCCAAAAATGAATATTATTTTTAGAAAATGTACTCAGGTGTCTCTAAACATCATATGAGCATTTTGCATGCATTATATATATCTTTTTTTAATTTTAGATTTTCAGCGCCAATCTCCGATAGTGTAATTACAAAGATCGGCCACCAGATAGTACCAAAAGTGTTTTTTGGGATCTCTTCTTGAAGATAGTGTTTTTTTCCTGTATTGATTGTGTACAGACACTTTACCAGGTGTTTGAGACAATTTTACATATATGTCACATTGGAATTTAATTATGCCACCGCTAACAATCAATGGAAGTGATAGGGGCAATTGTGCAAAGTTTAACATTTTTTATGTCAAAATCAACTCAATGTTTAGTTTGTCGTTACTTAATTTAGACATTTTTATGTTTTCCAAAGTACTTTCCATCGAGACACATAGAGTCGATTGACTTCGGGGTGACAGCACACGCACGTACGGACGCACACACACACACACACACACACACACACACACACACACACACACACACACACACACACACACACACACACACACAAGCCACCTGAGGACCATAGCGATGACCTTGTTATAGCTCACTCTCACTTTGAGGGCTGGCAAAAGTAACAGCTCTTCATTGCACAGGTGTGTGTGTGTGTGTGTGTGTGTGTGTGTGTGTGTGTGTGTGTGTGTGTGTGTGTGTGTGTGTGTGTGTGTGTGTGTGTGTGTGTGTGTGTGTGTGTGTGTGTGTGTGTGTGTGTGTGTGTGTGTGTGTGTGTGTGTGTGTATGCGTGTCTGAGAGAGAGAGAGGACATCGATTCCATTTCAAATAGGTCATCGAGTCCCCACTCAGACATTTGCAAACCAACACACTATCACAGACACACTATCACATGAAATAGACACAAATTACTTATTAAACATTTTGACAGTCACCACACGATTTTCTTCATAACGCATTTGTGTCCAATACACAATTTGCTTGTTTTGGCTAACTTTAGCTAGGTTTGCTTGGTGGCTAACATTAGCTAGGCTAGGGGTTAGGGTTAGGGTTAGGGGTAGGATTAGGTAACACGCTAGCAAAGTTGTTAAAGGGTTATTAAGATATAGGTAGTTAATATTCTAGCTAAAATGTTAAAGTTATCCATCATGTGATTTGAACACACTATGTTTGGGTAGCTTGACCTTTGCGTTATACGCCTTCCCATCCGCCCCTACCACCCTCCCTCCTATCCTACATGACTAAAGTAACCTACTGCCTTTATCTGTAATTGAAATGCACTGTATACAAAATCGTGTTGTGGACATGAATTTTGCAATAGTAATTGCTGTCTTTTTCACAATAATTTGAGATATACAAACATAGCAACACAAAAAAATGTTTATGCAAATTCTAGTTGTCATTCCGTATCTACATTATAAACTAAATGTATTCATTTCCCTTATGGTATGAAATTATTTCATTATGGTTCCAGGCAACTCATGCCTTTATATTGAATAATCAGAGTTAGACTTAATATCAATGAAGTGGAAATTGAGCAGCGGGTTGGGGGAGTGTAAATCAGTCCCTGATTAGGAGGAACAACAAAAAAAAATACAGTGGAACTGGCTTCGAGGTCCAGAGTTGAGTTTGAGGGCCCTAGTCGGTCCATCTGTTCCACCAGAAGGGGTTAAGAACTCTCCATGGTACTGGACTGGATGGCTCGGAGTTGACCATTACAAAAGATGTTGAATTATACTAATGGGCCCCATTCCAACACTTTCAAGATGCACCCTTCTTGCTGCCCCTTCCTCGAGGCAATCACTGATCTGGCATGGTGCCCATTCTATGACTTTTCCATCATCCAACATGGTCAGTTTATTGATGACTTCTATCAAGAAAGCGATAATTGAAGTGAGGAAAGAAGGTTTTGGAATGTATTTGTACGAGGCCATGGACTCTATTTCGCTTTGTTGTCTCTCCCATCACCCTGCACCACCTGAGCCAAAGTCTCACTCTGGGGAGAGGAAGGTAACACAATGATATCTGGCTTTCATCGAAAAAATAACATGTTACACTGACATTGTACAGCCCTAGAAAGATTTATTACACTGAAAGTATAAAGGTGAAATCTCTCAAAGCTTCTTTTGCTACATTGTAATTATGTGCCATGATTGAAGAAAACATTACCGTAGCCAGTACTTCTTTATCCTGATTGGTGTGCTTCACTCTGATTCTGGTGTGTTTCGTGGGTGTTGTTTGTCCTGCAATTGTCCTATAATTACAAATCAATGGCCTTATGACTCACCCTCATCATCCACCATATCAGTAATTTAACTCAATTATATACGTCTTGTTTTGATTAATCCCCCTTCAAACATTTGTCTTGTCTGTCCTCGTAAAGGGCCAGGCCCGTTCCCTCATTCATCTATCTGCCTAACGTGTGTGTGTGTGTGTGTATGTGTGCATGTGTGTATGTGTGCATGTGTGTATGTGTGCATGTGTGTATGTGTGCATGTGTGTATGTGTGCATGTGTGTATGTGTGCATGTGTGTATGTGTGCATGTGTGCATGTCTGTATGTGTGCATGTGTGTATGTGTGCGCGCCTGTGAGCCTGTGTGTGTGTCTTAGGCCTCTGTTGTCTATCTCATAATGAAGTGCAGATGGACAGGGAGGGAGAGTGAGGGGAGACAGGGAACAGAAAGGGAAGAGAAGGGAGAGAGAGGGGAGAGAGAGGGGAGAGAAATGGGAGAGAGAGGGGAGAGACAGGGGAGAGAGAGGGGAGAGAGAGGAGACAGAGATAAGAGTGGGGGGAGAGAAAGGGGAGAGAGAGGGGAGAGAAAGGGGTGAGAGAGGGGAGAGAGAGGTAAGAAAGAGGGGAGAGAGAGGGGAGAGAGAGGGGAGAGAGAGGGGTGAGAAAGGGGAGAGAGAGGGGAGAGAGGGGGAGAGAGAGGAGACAGAGAAAAGAGTGAGGGGAGAGAAAGGGGAGAGAGAGGGGAGAGAGAGGTAAGAAAGAGGGGAGAGAGAGGTAAGAAAGAGGGGAGAGAGAGGGGAGAGAGAGGGGAGAGAGAGCGGTGAGAAAGGGGAGAGAGAGGGGAGAGAGGGGGAGAGAGAGGAGACAGAGAAAAGAGTGAGGGGAGAGAAAGGGGACAGACAGGGCACCTGTGAGCCTGTGTGTGTGTCTTAGGCCCATGATGTCTATCTTATAATGAAGCGCAGATGGACAGGGAGGGAGAGAGAGGGGAGACAGGGAACAGAAAGGGAAGAGAAAGGGGAGAGAGAGAGGGGAGAGAGTGGGAGAGAGAGGAGACAGAGATAAGAGTGGGGGGAGAGAAAGGTGAGAGAGAGGGGAGAGAAAGGGGTGTGAGAGGGGAGAGAGAGGTAAGAGAGAGGGGAGAGAGAGGGGTGAGAGAGGGGTGAGAGAAAGGGGAGAGAGAGGGGGGAGAGAGGGGGAGAGAAAGGGGAGAGAAAGGGAAGAGAGAGGGGAGAGAGAGAGGAGACAGAGATAAGAGTGAGGGGAGAGAAAGGGGAGAGACAGGGGAGAGAGAGAGGAGAGCTCTGTGGAGCAAACAAAGGGATTAGTGACCTCTGGGTCATTTCTCTACGTACAGTCACCAGCAGCCCACTGACCAGGATCCACCAGCCACCCACAGACCAGGATCCACCAGCCACCCACAGACCAGGATCCACCAGCCACCCACAGACCAGGATCCACCAGCCACCCACAGACCAGGATCCACCAGCCACCCACAGACCAGGATCCACCAGCCACCCACAGACCAGGATCCACCAGCCACCCACAGACCAGGCCGCTGCCTCGCTGTCCAAATCAAATCAAATCAAATGTATTTGTCACATACACATGGTTAGCAGGTCTTAATGCAAGTGTAGCGAAATGCTTGTGCTTCTAGTTCCGACCATGCAGTAATATCTAACAAGTAATCTACCAATTCCACAACAACTACCTTGTACACACAAGTGTAAAGGAATGAATACGAATATGTACATAAAAATATATAAATGAGTGATGGCCGAACGGCATAGGCAAGATGCAGTAGATATTATAAGGTACAGTATATACATATGAGATGAGTAATGTAGGGTATGTAAACATTATATAAAGTGGCATTTTTTCAAGTGGCTAGTGATACATTACATAGAGATGGCAAGATGCAATAGATGGTATAGAGTACAGTATATACATATGAGATGAGTAATGTAGGTTATGTAAACATTATATAAAGTGGCATTGTTTAAAGTGGCTAGTGATACATCTAATTACATCAAGATGGCAAGATGCAGTACATGGTATGGCGTACAGTATATACATATGAGATGAGTAATGTAGGTTATGTAAACAGTATATAATATAAAGTGGCTAGTGATAAATTGATTACATCAATTTTCCCATTATTAAAGTGGCTAGAGTTGAGTCAGTATGTTGGCAGCAGCCACTCAATGTTAGTGATGGCTGTTTAACAGTCTGATGGCCTTGAGATAGAAGCTGTTTTTCAGTCTCTCGGTCCCAGCTTTGATGCACCTGTACTGACCTCGCCTTCTGGATGATAGCGGGGTGAACAGGCAGTGGCTCGGGTGGTTGTTGTCCTTGATGATCTTTTTGGCCTTCCTGTGACATCGGGTGGTGTAGGTGTCCTGGAGGGCAGGTAGTTTTCCCCCCGGTGATGCGTTGTGCAGACCTCACTACCCTCTGGAGAGCCTTACGGTTGTGGGCGGAGCAGCTGCCGTACCAGGCGGTGATACAGCCCGACAGGATGCTCTCGATTGTGCATCTGTCAAAGTTTGTGAGTGTTTTTGGTGACAAGCCGAATTTCTTCAGCCTCCTGAGGTTGAAGAGGCGCTGCTGCGCCTTCTTCACCACGCTGTCTGTGTGGGTGGACCATTTCAGGGTCCACCACAAATACAGAGAAAAAACTAACATTTACACAAAGAAGACAAAATGGGGCAATACCTTCAACTATGAGGACATTTTGTCCATCTGTAAAGTAGCTATTTCATGTTTGTCTTCAAAGGTGCAGTTCAACACCTTTGAACCACCCACGGAATGTAGGCTAACTGTATCTGTGCTCTACTTCATAAGGAAACTGAGAGAACTTTAAAGATATATTAAGATATATTACATGTCCCTTTAGTCTTGTACTTTCACAGCACTCGCTTGACAAGTACAGTATATTTGGATCAGGGCTTGTTCTTTCTTCTTTTCTATAAAACACGTATTTTCAATGTATTTTCAGCATCTTTTCAATGTCTTTTGCTCATAGGGTTGTTTTCCTTGTAGAATGAAGAGAAATCACACTGTCCATGCATTTTGTGAAGTTGTTTGCCTAACACGGAGCTGAAGTTTAGGCAGGTTGGCATTTATTGTCATGAATCTTGCCCTGGAGGCAGCTCTGCAGAGTGGTCTCTAGCTGGCATAGCCACAAAGTCATAAACTCTGATTTTAAACCTAACCCTAATCTTAACAACACTACTAACCCTAATCTTAACAACACTACTAACCCTAATGTCTAACCCTAATCTTAACAACACTACTAACCCTAATCTTAACAACACTACTAACCCTAATCTTAACAACACTACTAACCCTAATCTTAACAACACTACTAACCCTAATGCCTAACCCTAATCTTAACAACACTACTAACCCTAATCTTAACAACACTACTAACCCTAATGCCTAACCCTAATCTTAACAACACTACTAACCCTAATCTTAACAACACTACTAACCTTAATGTCTAACCCTAATCTTAACAACACTACTAACCCTAATGCCTAACCCTAATCTTAACAACACTACTAACCCTAATCTTAACAACACTACTAACCCTAATGTCTAACCCTAATCTTAACAACACTACTAACCCTAATCTTAACAACACTACTAACCCTAATGTCTAACCCTAATCTTAACAACACTACTAACCCTAATCTTAACAACACTACTAACCCTAATGTCTAACCCTAATCTTAACAACACTACTAACCCTAATGTCTAACCCTAATCTTAACAACACTACTAACCTTAATGTCTAACCCTAATCTTAACAACACTACTAACCCTAATGTCTAACCCTAACCTTAACAACACTACTAACCTTAATGTCTAACCCTAATCTTAACAACACTACTAACCCTAATGCCTAACCCTAATCTTAACAACACTACTAACCCTAATCTTAACAACACTACTAACCCTAATGTCTAACCCTAATCTTAACAACACTACTAACCCTAATCTTAACAACACTACTAACCCTAATGTCTAACCCTAATCTTAACAACACTACTAACCTTAATCTTAACAACACTACTAACCCTAATGTCTAACCCTAATCTTAACAACACTACTAACCCTAATCTTAACAACACTACTAACCCTAATGTCTAACCTTAATCTTAACAACACTACTAACCCTAATGTCTAACCCTAATCTTAACAACACTACTAACCCTAATCTTAACAACACTACTAACCCTAATCTTAACAACACTACTAACCCTAATGCCTAACCCTAACCTTAACAACACTACTAACCCTAATCTTAACAACACTACTAACCCTAATGTCTAACCCTAATCTTAACAACACTACTAACCCTAATCTTAACAACACTACTAACCCTAATGCCTAACCCTAATCTTAACAACACTACTAACCCTAATCTTAACAATACTACTAACCCTAATGTCTAACCCTAATCTTAACAACACTACTAACCCTAATCTTAACAACACTACTAACCCTAATGCCTAACCCTAATCTTAACAACAACTACTAACCCTAATGCCTAACCCTAACCTTAACAACACTACTAACCCTAATGCCTAACCCTAACCTTAAGTGAAGACCAATAAGCACATTTTTGTTTTCATACATTAGTACAATAGAGCCGATTTTGACTTTGCAGCTGGCCCATCTAGCAGAAATCAACCAGTTCTGCCTCCAGTGCAAGATTCATGACAATTAACGTCAACCTGAGAAGTTTACCGGTTAGGGAGGTCCGAAGGAGGGTCAGGAAATAGACAGTGATTGATAGACCTGAAATGTTTAATTAGACCCAATGGTAATGAACAAAAGGTAGGCCAAGGTGTCAGACTAACTAATCGTCAAGTTAGAACAAACAGAAAGCCCAAATAAAGTCACAGACTCCAGAATTCTCTCCAGTTTTATATTTGCATGATTGAACTTGTCATGTCCATGGAAATAGAATCCTCATTGACTTGAATGGGGAGCCCCGTTTCTATAGATTCTAATGTCATGTCAATTTGCAGGCAGCCCATGTTGTCAGCGCCCTCAGTGACACGCCCCGTGAGAGAAGGGTACCCCCTGCAGAAATGGAAGGCCTTTGACCTGTGAGGGGCATGACGGTACTCACATAGAGAGAGGTGAAGGATGGAGCCAAGGACGAGGTAACAGCTCAACACGTGTCCACTATTAAAGTGTTTAGAAGTCTACCACACCCACCACACCAACTCCACATGTCCTCTGCTACAATGTCCCACACCACCCATCACACTGCCCACTAGGCACACAGGTTGAATCAATGTTGTTTCCACCATTAAACCAACGTGGAATAGATGTTGAATTGACGTCTGCGCCCATTGGGTGACCTCACACCCAGGTCCACCATTGAAACACATGTCCAGGTTTTCCAAGGTTTTAAAAAGCATATCATATCAACACAATAGTATTTGTCATACGTCAGATCGACATTGCTCGAGTGGACTAGTCTACTGACGTACGACAGTAATTTGGACCAAGCATCAGTGGAGTTCACAGAGACCAGTAACCATTTCAATCTAAATGTGCTGCTCTTTGTTGTACAGGAGAGGACCTGTGATTCTAATGCTGTTCAGTACGGTCCACTATCAGTTTGTCACAGAACACACCGGCTCAATCTGGCTGGACAACTAAGTGGCTAGAGTAGTACAGTCATTAGGTATTGAGTGCAACATACAGATTGTGTTTACGCTGTCTGTGAGGAAAGTTAAAATGTCAAGATGATGTGTTTGTGGTGGTGGTGCTGAGAAGTGTGTGTGTGTGGGGGGGGGTCTGGGGGTTCTGTGTGTGTGTGTGTGAGGGAGGGAGGGCAGGGGGTCTGGGAGAGGGGGTTCTGTGTGTGTGTGAGGGAGGGCAGGGGGTCTGGGGGGGGGTTCTGTGTGTGTGTGAGGGAGGGCAGGGGGTCTGGGGGGGGTTCTGTGTGTGTGTGAGGGAGGGCAGGGGGTCTGGGGGAGGGGGTTCTGTGTGTGTGTGAGGGAGGGAGGGCAGGGGGTCTGGGGGAGGGGGTTCTGTGTGTGTGTGAGGGAGGGAGGGCAGGGGGTCTGGGGGGGAGGGGGTTCTGTGTGTGTGTGAGGGAGGGCAGGGGGTCTGGGGGAGGGGGTTCTGTGTGTGTGTGAGGGAGGGAGGGAGGGCAGGGGGTCTGGGGGGGAGGGGGTTCTGTGTGTGTGTGAGGGAGGGCAGGGGGTCTGGGGGAAGGGGTTCTGTGTGTGTGTGAGGGAGGGAGGGCAGGGGGTCTGGGGGGGAGGGGGTTCTGTGTGTGTGTGAGGGAGGGCAGGGGGTCTGGGGGAGGGGGTTCTGTGTGTGTGTGAGGGAGGGAGGGAGGGCAGGGGGTCTGGGGGGGAGGGGGTTCTGTGTGTGTGTGTGTGAGGGAGGGAGGGAGGGCAGGGGGTCTGGGGGGGTTCTGTGTGTGTGTGAGGGAGGGCAGGGGGTCTGGGAGAGGGGGTTCTGTGTGTGTGTGAGGGAGGGCAGGGGGTCTGGGGGAGGGGGTTCTGTGTGTGTGTGAGGGAGGGAGGGCAGGGGGTCTGGGGGGGAGGGGGTTCTGTGTGTGTGTGAGGGAGGGAGGGCAGGGGGTCTGGGGGGGAGGGGGTTCTGTGTGTGTGTGAGGGAGGGAGGGCAGGGGGTCTGGGGGGGAGGGGGTTCTGTGTGTGTGTGAGGGAGGGAGGGCAGGGGGTCTGGGGGAGGGGGTTCTGTGTGTGTGTGTGTGAGGGAGGGCAGGGGGTCTGGGGGAGGGGGTTCTGTGTGTGTGTGTGTGTGTGAGGGAGGGCAGGGGGTCTGGGGGAGGGGGTTCTGTGTGTGTGTGTGTGAGGGAGGGCAGGGGGTCTGGGGGAGGGGGTTCTGTGTGTGTGTGTGTGAGGGAGGGCAGAGGGTCTGGGGGAGGGGGTTCTGTGTGTGTGTGAGGGAGGGCAGGGGGTCTGGGGGAGGGGGTTCTGTGTGTGTGTGAGGGAGGGAGGGCAGGGGGTCTGGGGGAGGGGGTTCTGTGTGTGTGTGTGTGTGAGTGAGGGCAGGGGGTCTGGGGGAGGGGGTTCTGTGTGTGTGTGTGTGTGAGGGAGGGCAGGGGGTCTGGGGGAGATGGTTCTGTGTGTGTGTGTGTGTGAGGGAGGGCAGGGGGTCTGGGGGAGGGGGTTCTGTGTGTGTGTGTGTGTGAGGGAGGGAGGGCAGGGGGTCTGGGGGAGGGGGTTCTGTGTGTGTGTGAGGGAGGGAGGGCAGGGGGTCTGGGGGAGGGGGTTCTGTGTGTGTGTGTGTGAGGGAGGGCAGGGGGTCTGGGGGAGGGGTTCTGTGTGTGTGTGTGTGTGTGAGGGAGGGCAGGGGGTCTGGGGGAGGGGGTTCTGTGTGTGTGTGAGGGAGGGAGGGCAGGGGGTCTGGGGGAGGGGGTTCTGTGTGTGTGTGTGTGTGTGAGGGAGGGCAGGGGGTCTGGGGGAGGGGTTCTGTGTGTGTGTGTGTGTGAGGGAGGGCAGGGGGTCTGGGGGAGGGGGTTCTGTGTGTGTGTGTGTGTGAGGGAGGGCAGGGGGTCTGGGGGAGGGGGTTCTGTGTGTGTGTGAGGGAGGGAGGGCAGGGGGTCTGGGGGAGGGGGTTCTGTGTGTGTGTGAGGGAGGGAGGGCAGGGGGTCTGGGGGGGAGGGGGTTCTGTGTGTGTGTGAGGGAGGGAGGGCAGGGGGTCTGGGGGGGAGGGGGTTCTGTGTGTGTGTGAGGGAGGGAGGGCAGGGGGTCTGGGGGGGAGGGGGTTCTGTGTGTGTGTGAGGGAGGGAGGGCAGGGGGTCTGGGGGAGGGGGTTCTGTGTGTGTGTGTGTGAGGGAGGGCAGGGGGTCTGGGGGAGGGGGTTCTGTGTGTGTGTGTGTGTGTGAGGGAGGGCAGGGGGTCTGGGGGAGGGGGTTCTGTGTGTGTGTGTGTGAGGGAGGGCAGGGGGTCTGGGGGAGGGGGTTCTGTGTGTGTGTGTGAGGGAGGGCAGAGGGTCTGGGGGAGGGGGTTCTGTGTGTGTGTGAGGGAGGGAGGGCAGGGGGTCTGGGGGAGGGGGTTCTGTGTGTGTGTGAGGGAGGGAAGGGGGTCTGGGGGAGGGGGTTCTGTGTGTGTGTGAGGGAGGGAGGGCAGGGGGTCTGGGGGAGGGGGTTCTGTGTGTGTGTGAGGGAGGGAGGGCAGGGGGTCTGGGGGAGGGGGTTCTGTGTGTGTGTGAGGGAGGGAGGGAGGGCAGGGGGTCTGGGGGGGAGGGGGTTCTGTGTGTGTGTGTGTGAGGGAGGGAGGGCAGGGGGTCTGCGGGGGTTCTGTGTGTGTGTGAGGGAGGGCAGGGGGTCTGGGAGAGGGGGTTCTGTGTGTGTGTGAGGGAGGGCAGGGGGTCTGGGGGAGGGGGTTCTGTGTGTGTGTGAGGGAGGGAGGGCAGGGGGTCTGGGGGGGAGGGGGTTCTGTGTGTGTGTGAGGGAGGGAGGGCAGGGGGTCTGGGGGGGAGGGGGTTCTGTGTGTGTGTGAGGGAGGGAGGGCAGGGGGTCTGGGGTGGGGGGGAGGGGGTTCTGTGTGTGTGTGAGGGAGGGAGGGCAGGGGGTCTGGGGGAGGGGGTTCTGTGTGTGTGTGTGTGAGGGAGGGCAGGGGGTCTGGGGGAGGGGGTTCTGTGTGTGTGTGTGTGTGTGAGGGAGGGCAGGGGGTCTGGGGGAGGGGGTTCTGTGTGTGTGTGTGTGAGGGAGGGCAGGGGGTCTGGGGGAGGGGGTTCTGTGTGTGTGTGTGTGAGGGAGGGCAGAGGGTCTGGGGGAGGGGGTTCTGTGTGTGTGTGAGGGAGGGCAGGGGGTCTGGGGGAGGGGGTTCTGTGTGTGTGTGAGGGAGGGAGGGCAGGGGGTCTGGGGGAGGGGGTTCTGTGTGTGTGTGTGTGTGAGTGAGGGCAGGGGGTCTGGGGGAGGGGGTTCTGTGTGTGTGTGTGTGTGAGGGAGGGCAGGGGGTCTGGGGGAGAGGGTTCTGTGTGTGTGTGTGTGTGAGGGAGGGCAGGGGGTCTGGGGGAGGGGGTTCTGTGTGTGTGTGTGTGTGAGGGAGGGAGGGCAGGGGGTCTGGGGGAGGGGGTTCTGTGTGTGTGTGAGGGAGGGAGGGCAGGGGGTCTGGGGGAGGGGGTTCTGTGTGTGTGTGTGTGAGGGAGGGCAGGGGGTCTGGGGGAGGGGTTCTGTGTGTGTGTGTGTGTGTGAGGGAGGGCAGGGGGTCTGGGGGAGGGGGTTCTGTGTGTGTGTGAGGGAGGGAGGGCAGGGGGTCTGGGGGAGGGGGTTCTGTGTGTGTGTGTGTGTGTGAGGGAGGGCAGGGGGTCTGGGGGAGGGGTTCTGTGTGTGTGTGTGTGTGAGGGAGGGCAGGGGGTCTGGGGGAGGGGGTTCTGTGTGTGTGTGTGTGTGAGGGAGGGCAGGGGGTCTGGGGGAGGGGGTTCTGTGTGTGTGTGAGGGAGGGAGGGCAGGGGGTCTGGGGGAGGGGGTTCTGTGTGTGTGTGTGTGAGGGAGGGCAGGGGGTCTGGGGGAGGGGGTTCTGTGTGTGTGTGTGTGAGGGAGGGCAGGGGGTCTGGGGGAGGGGGTTCTGTGTGTGTGTGTGTGAGGGAGGGCAGGGGGTCTGGGGGAGGGGGTTCTGTGTGTGTGTGTGTGAGGGAGGGCAGGGGGTCTGGGGGAGGGGGTTCTGTGTGTGTGTGTGTGAGGGAGGGCAGGGGGTCTGGGGGAGGGGGTTCTGTGTGTGTGTTAGAGGTGGTTGTTCTCATCCAAACAAAAACAAAACAAATATTTCTTAACCATGCAAAGTTAACCAACTGGGTTCAGATGTCAGTTCAACGTCTAGTTTTCATTTACATTTGTTTGCGCCTTCAACTAACGTGAATTCAATGTGAAATCAGCAAAACATTTCACCGTGTCATTGGATTTAGATTAAAAGTTGGGTGAAAAAAGACAAAATGTGCTTACAGTGATTACTTTTTATAAATCCAATTAGTTTTCCACGTTGATTCAATGTCATCACATAGACTTTTGGGGTTGAAATCACATGGAAAAACGTTGATTAAACCATTTTTGTCCTGTGGGGAGTGAAGTGACCAAACACGAACACGTACAAACAGGAAAGCACAACCACTTTGATTGAATGGCCTTAATTAAAGCCTTAGGACTGTGAGACATACAGAAATCTTTATTTGTGGCTCTGTTGACTGTAATGCTCCCTAAGGAAAAACTCCAGAACTTTAAGATCACCTTCCTAATGTTGAGTTGCACCCCCTTTTGCCCTCAGAACAGCCTCAGTTCGTCTGGGCATGGACACTTCAAGGTGTCGAAAGCGTTCAACAGCGATGCTGGCTCATATTGACTCCAATGCTTCCCACGGTTGTGTCAAGTTGGCTGGATGTCCTTTGGGTGGTGGACCATTCTTGATACACACGGGAAACTGTTTAGGTGAAAAATCCAGCAGCGGTACAGTTCTTCTACACTCAAACTGGTGCGCCTGGCACCTACTACCATACCCCATTTAAAGGTACTTAAATATTAGTTTTTTCCATTCACTCTCTGAATGGCACACCTACACAATCCATGTCTCAAGGCTTAAAAATCTTTCTTTCTCCTCCCCTTCATCTACATTGATTGTAGTGGATTTAACAGGTGACATCATTAAGGGATCATAGCTTTCCCCTGGATTCACCTGGTCAGTCTATGTCATGGAAACACTCAGTGTATATCCCAATGAGAGGATCTGTTTGCGTCTAACGTACTTAAAGGGAAATTAGCACCACCCCCAACATCAATATATGTGAAAACAGCCCATTTCTATGTTTGTAGTAAAAAAAAGATAGAGGAAGACAAGTGTTTCCAATGACATCTTCAACCAATTAGTGGACAATTAGGAGGCAATTAGTAGGCAATGCCTCGTCATAATTGGTTAAAATCACATGTAGCACACCGATGATGTCATTGGAAACACTTATCTTCCTCTTTCTTTTTTAATACAAAACATAGAAATGCACCATTTTCACATATGTTGATGTTGGGGTAATGCTGGAGATGATGAAAATGAAGTTGACATTTGGGTTGGATTTTTGTTCTTTGGCTAGAATGATGAACCAACGCTACATCTACGTCAGTAGCTGCACAGATAAGGATGAGCGATTAATGGACTGGATCACTGACTTGGACCAGGGTTTAGAGATAACACAATGAGAGGAAGAGAGATGAAATGATTATGGCTTTGTCATCTCCAGAATAGACTCAATTAATATAATTATAAAAAGGTCAATTTTACCAAGATTATTTTATCTGGAAGTAGGAAAGCACAGAGGCTCGTAGGGGTCACAGGGTCACGTTCCCCCTCAGAGGTGTCCTTTTAAAAAATATATATATGTATTTATTTATTTAAAAAAATATGTTGTTGTTGTTGTTTCTCTGTAATACTGCTAGTCACCTAGCAATATAATGAAGTTAGCTTTAGCCCAGATAGGTTCCCAATCTCATGACTAGCTACCAAGAATCCATTTCAGACCATCAGTAGCTAGATTATTTAACTATTTTAGTTGACATGCCTGCTGGTAAGGTTGGTAGTCTTCAGAAAAGCAAGCAATAACTAAATGTACTGAATAACACACATTCCTTTCCATCTTTTACCCAGAGATGCACAGAAGCTTATTTCATTGCTTTAAAAAAGGACTCACCAGTCAGGAGGATAGAGACAGCTCAAGATGTATGCTTAGAATATACATATATTTTTTATATAGAATTGAGCATAATGATTATAGCTCTATAATGCAGGAAAAAGCTGTTTCAGGTGTTTGAAAATTGCTAAATGTGTTGGGTAGCTGAAGTAGGAGACCGCAGGTTATACGTTGGCATTGACAAACTAATGTAAGTCTGCCTGTCCATCATATGTAATAAGCTTCCTTCCTTCCTTCCTTCCTTCCTTCCTTCCTTCCTTCCTTCCTTCCTTCCTTCCTTCCTTCCTTCCTTCCTTCCTTCCTTCCTTCCTTCCTTCCTTCCTTCCTTCCTTCCTTCCTTCCTTCCTTCCTTCCTCTTCTTCCTTCCTTCCTTCCTTCCTTCCCTCTCTCTCTCGCTGTCTCTCTCTATCTCTCTCTCACTCTCTTTCAAGTGTCCCCCTTTCTCTCCCTCTCTCCATCTCTCCAACCCCTCTCTCTTTCACTAGGTTTCTGTCTAAGTCTCCAACCCCTCTTTCTCTCACTAGCTCTCTGTTTCTAAGTCTCCAACCCCTCCCTCTCTCGTTCCACTCTCTCCATCCCCCTCCTCTCTGTGATGAAAGTGAAAGGGGGATGCAGGGGGCAGCACCAAAGGGAGGGGTGTGCCCCTCTATAAGAGGTCTGAGCAACAGCCTGTCTGTATAGATGAAATACACTGAGAAAGAAGACAGGACACTAACTAGAGCTGCTGCACTGTAGACCAAAGTCACTTAAAGGACCTGCGCCCAAACCCCTCTATAGTACTCAGGTAAGACTGACCTTAGACCTTCAGACTTGGCTTAAGGTGGGGATGGGGAGAACTCACCTGGCTTGATTTTGTTGCTGGGACATTTCCCTGGCGGACACTGAAGGAGTATAGGTTCAGTTTTAAACCTGAGAAGTTGCCTAACAGCTCAGTGCAGTTTGGTTTATCTTCTGGTGGCTGGTTTATTTATAGGGTGGCATGTGTTTTTAGGGTTAGTTAGTTATCAGTTTGAGCAATGTAGAATTTCTCTCTGGGTTCTTGCTGAAGTATGGAGGAGTTTTCCCACTGTCATTTACAGGTAAAGCATGTAGAATGCCACTGAAACAAATGAGTTAAAAAGGAAAATAAAAACCACACAGTAAGTGAGCAACAATTTGGGAGATAAGACTGATTTATTTGATGCAATATCAAGACATAAGGAGAGGACAATAAATTGCTAAGGAGAAGAAAATACTATTACTTTGGATTTTATTCATCAAGTTAGAATGTGAAATTACATGGCAATATTTTAACTTGATAACGATTTAATTGTGTTGTATGGTATATTCTTCGTGGAGATTCGCGATGTGTACAAGAGTAACTGCTGGTACACAGTCACTGCTTAATCTGAGCACTCTTTCTCTTTTATTTGCTCTATTTTTCTTTCTGTGTTCTCTCTCTCTTTATGTGTTTCTCTCTCTCTGTGTTCTCTCTCTCTTTATGTGTTTCTCTCTTTCTGTGTTCTCTCTCTCTTTATGTGTTCTCTCTCTCTCTGTGTTCTCTCTTTCTGTGTTCTCTTTCTCTTTCTGTGTTCTCTCTCTCTTTATGTGTTTCTCTCTTTCTGTGTTCTCTTTCTCTTTCTGTGTTCTCTCTCTCTTTATGTGTTTCTCTCTTTCTGTGTTCTCTTTCTCTTTGTGTTCTCTCTCTCTTTGTGTTCTCTCTTTCTGTGTTCTCTTTCTCTTTCTGTGTTCTCTTTCTCTTTATGTGTTTCTCTCTTTCTGTGTTCTCTTTCTCTTTCTGTGCTCTCTCTCTCTTTATGTGTTTCTCTCTTTCTGTGTTCTCTTTCTCTTTCTGTGTTCTCTCTCTCTTTGTGTTCTCTCTCTCTTTGTGTTCTCTCTTTCTGTGTTCTCTCTCTCTTTCTGTCTTCCCTCTCTCTTTCTCTGTTCTCTCTCTTTCTGTGCTCTCTCTCTTCCTCGACTCTCTTTCTGTGTTCTCTCTCTCTTTGTGTTCTCTCTCTCTTTCTGTGCTCTCTTTCTCTTTATGTGTTCTCTCTCTCTTTCTGTGCGCTCTTTCTCTTTCTGTGCTCTCTCTGTGTTCTCTCTCTCTTTCTGTGCTCTCTTTCTCTTTCTGTGCTCTCTCTCTTTCTGTGTTTCTCTCTCTCTTTATGTGTTTCTCTCTCTCTGTGTTCTCTCTCTCTTTATGTGTTTCTCTCTTTCTGTGTTCTCTTTCTCTTTCTGTGTTCTCTCTCTCTTTGTGTTCTCTCTCTCTTTGTGTTCTCTCTCTCTTTGTGTTCTCTCTCTCTTTGTGTTCTCTCTTTCTGTGTTCTCTTTCTCTTTCTGTGTTCTCTTTCTCTTTCTGTGTTCTCTCTCTCTTTATGTGTTTCTCTCTTTCTGTGTTCTCTTTCTCTTTCTGTGTTCTCTCTCTCTTTGTGTTCTCTCTCTCTTTGTGTTCTCTCTTTCTGTGTTCTCTTTCTCTTTCTGTGTTCTCTTTCTCTTTCTGTGTTCTCTCTCTCTTTCTGTGTTCCCTCTCTCTTTCTCTGTTCTCTCTCTTTCTGTGCTCTCTCTCTTCCTCGACTCTCTTTCTGTGTTCTCTCTCTCTTTGTGTTCTCTCTCTCTTTCTGTGCTCTCTTTCTCTTTATGTGTTCTCTCTCTCTTTCTGTGCGCTCTTTCTCTTTCTGTGCTCTCTCTGTGTTCTCTCTCTCTTTCTGTGCTCTCTTTCTCTTTCTGTGCTCTCTCTCTTTCTGTGCTCTCTTTCTCTTTCTGTGCTCTCTCTCTTTCTGTGCTCTCTTTCTGTGCTCTCTCTCTCTGCGTTCTCTCTCTCTCTTTCTGTGCTCTCTTTCTGTGCTCTCTCTCTCTGCGTTCTCTCTCTCTTTCTGTGCTCTCTTTCTGTGCCCTCTTTCTCCTTGTGTTCTCTCTCTCTTTCTGTGCTCTCTTTCTCTTTGTGCTCTCTCTCTCTTTCTGTGCTCTCTTTCTCTTTGTGCTCTCTCTCTCTTTCTGTGCTCTCTCTCTCTTTCTGTGCTCTCTCTTTCTGTTCTCTCTCTCTTTCTGTGCTCTCTCTCTCTTTCTGTGCTCTTTCTGTTCTGTGTTCGCTCTCTCTTTCTGTGATCTCTCTCTCTGTGCTCTCTCTCTTTCTGTGATCTCGCTCTCTCTCTCTGTGCTCTCTCTTTATATGCTCTCTTTCTCTTTGTGTTCTCTCTCTTTCTGTGCTCACTCTCTCTTTCTGTGCTCACTCTCTCTTTCTGTGCTCTCTCTCTCTTTCTGTGCTCTCTCTCTCTTTCTGTGCTCTCTCTCTCTTTCTGTGCTCTTTCGCTCTCTTCTGTGCTCTTTCGCTCTCTTCTGTGCTCTTTCACTCTCTTCCTGTGCTCTTTCTCTCTATTCTCGGTGCTCGTGGCACAGTTAAAGTCCTGACCCATGACAGGAGCATATTTCTCCCATCACTCTCATTATCCTCCTATTGATCCCCTGGTCTTTAAATCGATTCATCTCCACCAAGACGATGCAAGACTATTATTTTCCACAGTTAACACCCCAGGGAGAAGGTTAAATCTTTATGCTTTCGGTGCAAAATACTGTCTGCAAAGACATTTCCTGTTGATGATCTGATGACGGCAGAGAACTAACCACATGGCTGCTCATGACTTAGGCTAAAGCCCGGGGGCAGTTTCTGTTGCTTTCCAGGACTCACTTTGTGTGTTCTGTCAATGGACCACCACTTAATGAGGGGCTATCTACAGCTGTAGTCCATAAATCATTTGTTCACAGTAGGGGAGAGTGGGGTAAGTTGCGCTCTTTTATACATTCAGCATTACTCCGTCAAGGGCAATACAGTGTTCTTTCTAACAAACATCTACATATATTTCAGGATGTTGTGTATCCCTGGAAATAATATGAATTCATGTAGACATTACAGTTTTGAAAACATAGCTTGTCCAAAAAAAGTGGTCTCTTGGCACTTTTTTGTTTGCCTTGGGGTAAGTTGAGCTGCTGGACAGGGTAAGTTAAGCCGACTATAAATTTCTATACTGAATGAAATACTTAAATTGTCTCACCTTACCCCAAGGCAAACCTTTTGAATATATTAGCCCACACAGCTACAAGGATGCTTTTTCATGCTAGGTTTAAGACCTCATATTGAAGCGTATAGAGACCCCAACTGACGTATAGAACAATCTTACAATTTTCTACTTTGGTTTAGATACAAGCATCACGAAACCTCTAACACAATACATTCATTTGATTTGGTGAAAGTCCGTTTTTTTGGGCCTAACTTGCTTACCACTCTTTTTCCATGTGGTTTCTTCCTTCACAGACTCCATGCAATTATGACCTATTTCAAAAAAGATTTGGCCAAATTATTAATTTTGTGTATGGTTTCCTAGAAACAAGGGTGACTCAACTTACTTCTTTGGCTCAATTTACCCCACTCTACTAGAATTATATTTACTGCCTAGAGCTATTCTGGTGCTGTGAATGAGAGGAAAGCCCTAGACAGTTAGCAGTGCAGTGGGTTAACATACAAGCCTTACTGCACCAACCCTAAATGAACAAATTCAATATAAGAGTGCTAGTGAGGTGCTCAGGGTCCTACACAGATGTAGGATCTTAATTTGATCACCCTGTTGCAGGAGAACTTTCCTGCAATGCAGGAAATGTAAAACCTGTAGTGTATTTGAGGTTTCAAAACTGGTTCAAATTAAGATCCCACATCTGTAGTTATTGTTCCTCTGTCATTCATTTGACTTAGAATCAGAATTGTCTGCATTTTGATGGACATGGTGTCTTTTAGAAATTATACCATTTTCCTTACTAAAGCCGATATTGGGTTAATCGGGGTCAGTTTAATTTCTGTCTTTTTAATTTGCTTTTATTATAAATGTAATCTATACCTGGTTACCGAGATTATTTTAAAGGCTTATTCCATACCTGGTTGAACAGTGGTTTGATGGAGGTGTTTTTCTTTGAATATCAGTCAATATCAATTTGGGTTTGTTCAAAGGAGTCAATCAGGATTAGCTTTCAACTGATTATAGGCTTAAGCTGTACATGGCTAGCTGCCCCGTGGGAGATAAAGGCTAATCGGGGGGTGAATATTGCGCTTTCCAGAGAGAGGTGAAGGCACAGAGGGACTCAGGAGGTCAGGTTCAAAGCTACACATTGACTGGAGCTGCTATCGGTCAAACTTCATTATATCTAGAGGTTTCAGAGCACAATGGAAATCTACTCAATCAAATTAGCCTTTTACTTTTCTCAGAAGATACTCCATATATATGCTGTGTTTCAAATTAGGCTTGCATTAGCTCCCTAAGCAAATGCTTAGCCTTTAGCTCAGTGGGCTTCTACAGCTTTACGGTGCACAGACGACCCAGGGTGAAACCCAGTAGACGGATAATATCGTCTCAGGGAAAGGGTTTTCTCCACTTAGTCTGCGTCTTCTGATTAGACACAGAGAAAGAGAAAGAGATAAAGAGAGAGAGTGTGTGTGTGTGTGTGTGTGTGTGTGTGTGTGTGTGCGCGCGCGCGCAACTAGCTCTCACAGTCTCACGTCAGAATTTAACGTTCATCCATGTTTCTCAAACGTCACATTTTTAAGTGTTTATGTTTACTCACATTTTTAAGGTTAGGGTCAAGTTTAGGCATTAACTCAGAGTGGTTATGGTAAGGGTTAAGGTTTGGGATAGGCTGAAAACAAAAATCTCATAAACAACTTTCTATTGCTGGATTCGAACGTGTGACCTTTGATATCAGAGGCAGATGCTTACAAAACCAAACCCTACTTGAAGGTAACATCGGTCACTGTTGCCCCTAGTGGCCGATTGTCATCAGACCTGGATGGATGTCGAATACTGACTTGTATCACGGGTGACCTGGCTGGTGTGTGTGTGCATGTTTTCTCGCCTGTGTGTGTGCGTGTGCATGCCTCCATGCTCGCCTATGTGTGTGTGTGTGTGTGTGTGTGTGTGTGTGTGTGTGTGTGTGTGTGTGTGTGTGTGTGTGTGTGTGTGTGTGTGTGTGTGTGTGTGTGTGTGTGTGTGTGTGTGTGTGTGTGTGTGTGTGTGTGTGTGTGTGTGTGTAAAAGAGAGAGAAAGAGAGAGGAGTGTGTAAATGTGATTTTAAAGGGATTTCAAGACAATTAGATGCGGCCTCCTCAGACCTGGGGGCAAAATAATTCAAAGCTCTCCCCATCCGGCACGACACAGATTTGAGGAAACTGTGAAATTAGCTCTTGATCAGCTCTCTGTTGTTCTTCTGTGCAACCGTTTGAACGGTCCTCAGCATCAGATAGAGGACCAAGATAGGTTCTACTCTGGAGTTATGTCAGTGACATGGTGTATGTTACGCTAGTTTGTAACAGTTGTACAGTTGTTGGAAACCCTCCCGTATAGTTGTGGATCAGTTGTATAGTACAACTACCGGCAGTAGAAGGCAGCCACTCAGCTTGAGAAAAAAGAACCCATTAAGACTAAAGGGATCCCTATTAGAAAGTCATCAAACTGCATTCCTAATATCCCCGAGGTGACAAGGTACAAATCTGTCGTTCTGCCCCTGAACAAGGCAGTTAACCCACTGTTCCTAGGCCGTCATTGTAAATAAGAATTTGTTCTTAACTGACTTGCCTAGTTAAATAAAGGTTAAAAAAAAATATATCACATAAATATGGATGCCATACTGGATACGTTTTACAAATCTCGGATGAATTGAGGGAGAAATAAAATTAAAAATCACTATGTTTTGCATATGCCTATAATACGCAGAGCCCCAATTGAGAACCCATTCCAACAAGTTGTGTCCTGGGTCGTGTTCAATAGGCACGAAATGGAAGAAAACGTTTTAAAACACTGTACTAGGGACATGCAACATTAACTCATCCAATAAGAACGCTCATTTTCATTACGTTGTGCCTTATGGAACACCACCCCGTTTACACAACCTACTGAGAAGAGTCCTGAATCTCCCTTGAAAAGCAGATAATGACAGACAGTTCCCTGAAGAAAAAAAACGTTGTTCTTCTTTTCTCCTAAGTGGCTCTTCCTTGTTGGATAAAACAGGAGCTGAACAGGATGACACGCGAAAAGATGTGTTTGGAGGGGAAACGGCGGTGGGTGAGGACTTTGTGTCCATTCCCCCTCAATTCCTGACAGGGGTGTTCTTTGTCTGCCACATCACGGGTGTCACATCACATCAACTCTGCAGCTGCCTTTCACAGCATCACTGCAGGTCTGAGTCAGGTGTGTTATGCTATTATTATTAAATACAGATGTAGGATCTTAATTTGAGCCAGTTTGCTACAGCAGGAAAATAATCCTGAGGCAACAAGAAATGTGAATTATTATGTGGATTATAATTAATGGACATTTTTGTAGGGGTTGATACATTTTTCGTAAGGGAAATTCAAGTCAGAAACCTCAAATACACTAGAAGTCTAAAAGTTCCTGAATTGCAGAAAAGTTTGCCTGCAACAGGGTGATAAAATGAAGATCCTACATCTGTATAAGACAGTGTATAATTATATAGCCTCTGACTAGTCTCTAACAACCGGATGTTCCAGATTTCAGGGGAAAAAGAGCCTGCATCTACTCCTCCTCCACATTTACTGGATTGGTTAAACAGAGCAGAAGATAACCTCCCCTGACAGTTATTTTCCTCCTCCTAAAGACCAGTATGTAGGGGATCTAGTTTCATCAACTTTTAGTGATGGATGAAATGCGCCTGATGGCGTTAATGATAGTGGAATAATAATAGCTACTGTAAATTGGACACTGCAGTGAGATTAACAAGAATTTAAGCTTTCTGCACATATAAGACATGTCTATGTAGAGCAGGTATTCCCAGGGGTACGCACAATACCATTGGGGGTACGCCAAATAAAAATGGGATTCACATTTTTTTCTTCACATTTTCAAACAGTCCATTTATATTTTCCAACAGGGCTATACATTTGGGTGAGTTTTTCTTCTCGCCTGAGTAGCCTCATTTCACTGACAAAAATTCATTTAAACCATCTTGTGTTCAGCGAAATAACAACACAATGTCAAATACAGGTAGCCTAGTCAAATAATGAACATCCAATCACATTAACCGTTACTCTCTCGCAGGAATTCCACTAACGGTCCATATGTAGCCAAACGTAGCTGCTGCTCATGTTGGCATCTATACTGATGGCGCAAAAGCCATGACAGGGACACATAGTGGAGAGGTAACGCGTGTGCAAGCAGTTGCTCCCGACGCCACTTGGGTACACTGCAGCATCCACAGAGAGGCTCTTGCTGCCAAGGGAATGCCTGACAGCTTGAAAGACATTTTGGACACTACAGTGAAAATGGTTAACTTTGTTAAAGCAAGGCACTCTTGTGTATTTTCTGCATTATGCAATGATATAGGCAGCGACCATGTAACGCTTTTACAACTGGTGGTTATCAAGGGGCAAAGTATTGACACGTTTTTTTAGTTGAGAGACGAGCTTAAAGTTTTCTTTACTGACCATAATTTTCACTTGTCTGACCGCTTGCATGATGACGAGTTTCTCATACGACTGGCCTATCTGGGTGATGTTTTTTTCTCACCTGAATGATCTGAATCTAGGATTATAGGGACTGTCAGCAACTATATTCAATGTGTGGGACAAAATTGAGGCTATGATTAAGAAGTTGGAGCTCTTCTCTGTCTGCATTAACAAGGACAACACACAGTTCTTTCCATCATTGTATGATTTTTTTGGTGTGCAAATGAACTCAAGCTTATGGAAAATGTCAAATGTGATATAGCGAAGCACCTGAGTGAGTTGGGTGCACAATTATGTAGGTACTTTCCCGAAACGGATGACACAAACAACTGGATGTATTATCCCTTTCATGCCCTGCCTCCAGTCCACTTACTGATATCTGAACAAGAGAGCCTCATCAAAATTTCAAAAAGCGGTTCTGAGAAAATTTTATTTGATCAGAAGTACTGCCAGATTTCTGGATTGGGCTGCTCTCAGATTATCCTGCCTTGGCAAATCGCTCTGTTAAGATACTGATGCCCTTTGCAACCACGTACCTATGTGAGAGTGGATTCTCGGCCCTCACTACCATGAAAACTAAATACAGGCACAGACTGTGTGTGGAAAATGATTTAACCTGTCTGGGAACCCGGGACGCTTGCGTCCCACCCTAGTCAACAGCCAGTGGAATCGCGTCGCGCGAAATACAAATACCTCATAAATGCTATAACTTCAATTTCTCAAACATATGACTATTTTACACCATTTTATAGATACACCTTTCCTGAATCGAACCACGTTGTCCGATTTCAAAAAGGCTTTACAGCGAACGCAAAACATTAGATTATGTTAGGAGAGTACCCAGCCAAAAATAATCACACTGCCATTTTTAAAGCAACTAGCATGCATCACAAATACCCAAAACACAGCTAAATGCAGCACTAACCTTTGACAATCTTCATCAGATGACACTCCTTAGGACATCATGTTACACAATACATGCATTTTTTGTTCGATAAAGTTCATATTTATATATAAAAACAGCATTTTACATCGGCGCGTGACGTTCAGAAAATATTTTCCCTCAAATGCTTCCGGTGAACCAGCGCTACAATTTACAAAATTACTATTCGAAAACATTGTTAAAATGTAATATTGTCATTCAAAGAATTATAGATTAACATCTCGTGAATGCAACCGCATTGCCAGATTTAAAAATAACTTTACTGGGAAATCACACTTTGCAATAAACGAGGTCCTATGCTCAGAAAAATAGGCTAGGCGATACAGGTTAGCGCCATCTTGGAACCATCTAAAATCAAATATACTGTAAATATTCCCTTACCTTTGATTATCTTCATCAGAAGGCACTTCCAGGAATCCCAGGTCCACAACAAATGTAGTTTTGTTCGAAAAAGTTGATAATTTATGTCCCAATAGCTCC
The DNA here is from genome assembly GCF_965601325.2 of Salmo salar. Classification (NCBI taxonomy): domain Eukaryota; kingdom Metazoa; phylum Chordata; class Actinopteri; order Salmoniformes; family Salmonidae; genus Salmo; species Salmo salar. Next base: position 17,106,556 of record NC_138291.1, on the reverse strand, counting down.
TTCTTGTTAGCGCGTTCCGAAGGCTACTCATAATGTACGAGGCGCACGGGACTTGTCGTCACGAATGTGCAAAAAATATATATTTACGTTCGTTCAAACATGTCAAACGTTGTATAACATAAATCTTTAGGGCCTTTTTCAATCAGAGCTTCAATAATATTCAAGGCGGACGATTGCATTGTCTTACTAAATGTTTCGGAATGAAAGGGTACCCATGGGCGCCCGCGTCATAGTAGTAATGGCCCTCCCTCTATGACCAACTTTCCAAGCCTCTCTTTCGGTCAGTTTTTACCGGAGAAGACTCAAACCACTTTGTAAAGACTGTTAACATCTAGTGGAAGCATTAGGAAGTGCTAAATGAATCCTAACTCACGGTGTGTTTCATAGGCAAAGTGTTGAAGGTGATTCCACAAATCAGATTTCCACTTCCTGCATGGAATCTTCTCAGGTTTTGGCCTGCCATATGAGTTCTGTTATACTCACAGACACCATTCAAACAGTTTTAGAAACTTTAGAGTGTTTTCTATCCAAACCTACTAATTATATGCATATTCTAGTTCCTGGGCAGGAGTAGTAACCAGATTAAATCGGGTACGTTTTTTTATCCGGCCGTGCAAATACTGCCCCCTAGCCCCGACTCTCTCCAATACAACCCAACATTGTAGAGTTATGTGCATCCTTTCAGGCACAACCTTCTCATTAACCTGTGATGAGTTGTTCACAATTTTCAATGAGCAAATAAGGTTTTATATGTAAGATGGTTAAATAAAAAGCAAAATTATTGATTATTATTATATTATTATTTGTGCCTTGGTCTTGTAAGAACTCTTTGTCACTTCCCACGAGCTGGCTTGTGACAAAAACTCACACTCATTCTTATGTTTAAAAGACAGCTTTTCATCTCTCCAGATGCCCAGATATTTGTAAGCAGGAACACGATCTAAAGTACATTTGCTTAAATCATCATTGTTATTTTCATGCGCTCTAAAGAACAATATATACTTAGTTTTACCTGCATTCAATACTAATTTCAGGTCAATAAAGTTTTTCTGTAATACAATGAAGGCAGGCTGTAGTTCAGATAGAGCCTGGTCAACTGTGGGGGCAATTGCCTACACAACAGTATCATCGGCATACAATGTTTTTAATGTAAACTGTAAAAAATACAGGACCCAGAATTGACCCCTGCGGGACACCTTTCGTAATATCCAGGAAACCTGATTTAACACCATTAGTAGATACACATTGAGGTATATCTGTCAAGTAATTTTTAAACCAGTTACATGCAGCCAGGTCTAGGCTAATTTTGGAAAGCCTCTGAATAAGCAGTGAGTGATCAACAGTATCGAAAGCCTTTGACAGGTCAATGAAGAGGCAGCACAATGTTGCCTTTTGTCCATACAGTTAACCACATTATTTATAATTAGGGATGCAGCAAAGATATAGCTATAAATTGGTCTAAAACCTGACTGATGCACATTTAGAATACATTCAAAGATTAGAAAGATCTTAGCTGAAAATTAATCAAGAATTCTAATATTTTAGCTAGGCAAGAAAGTTTAGAAATAGGGCGGTAATTATTTAGGTCACAGAGGTCACCACCTTTGTGAAGGGGGAGTACATGGGCCGCCTTCCAAACCTTGGGGATAGTACCAGATATAATCGTCAGGTAAAACATATGTGCGAAAGATTCAACAATCAGGGGGCCAGAGAGCTGCAGCAACAATGGATCAAGCATATCAGCCCCAGTGGATCTTTTTACATCAATCTTTAACAATACATCTAGCACATCACAGATAAAAAAAATGGTATTAATAATGGTGGAATGATGGCGTTAAGGATGGTGGCATGACGGTGTCAATGATGGTGTCATTGATGGTGCCAATGATGGTGTCAACGATGGTGTCAATTATGGTGGAATGATGGTGACTGATGCTATCAATGATGTTGGAATGATGGTGTCAATGGTGTTGGAATGATGGTGTCAATGATTGTGAAATTATGGTGGAATGCTGTGTCAATGATGGTGGAATGATGGTGTCAATGATGGGGAATGATGGTGGAATGGTGGTGTTAATGATGGTGGAATGATGGTTGAATGCTGCGTCAATGATGGTGGAATGATGGTGTCAATGATGGTGGAATGATGGTGTCAATGATAGTGGAATGGTGTGCCAATGATTGTGGCATGATGGTGTCAATGATGGTGGAATGATGTGCTAATGATGGTGGAATGATTGTGTCAAGGATGGTGGAATGATGGTGTCAATGATGGTAGAATGAAGGTGTCAATGATGGTGAATGATGAGTGGTTTGGTGACAGTGTGAACGGCGTGTGAGTTTATGATGTGGTGAGGTTTGTGATAGATCGGTGTTTCCCAAACCTGACCTCGAGCCCTTCCATTCCACCTATTGTAACTGTGTGTCACGCTCGTCGTACGAACTGGAAGCATACTCCGACCAACGTGCAGCGTGATCTGGGTTCCACATATTTTATTTAAGTGAACCGCACAAAACAACAAAGCCTAAACGATACGTGACGCTCATAGGCAACTACAAAGAAACAAGATCCCACAAAACACAATGGGGAAATGGCTGCCTAAATATGATCCCCAATCAGAGACAACGATAAACAGCTGCCCCTGATTGGGGACCATACCAGGCCAACATAGAAATAAATAACCTAGACTAGAACACCCCCCCAGTCACACCCCGACCAAACCAAAATAGAGAATAAAAAGGCTCTCTATGGTCAGGGCGTGACACTGTGCTTGTGGATTAGTGAAACATTTGAATCAGGTGGGCTGCTAGTACTGAAATATATTCAACATTTATTTGGTCTTCATATTGTGAAAAAGCTCAAAATGGAAAATGTAAAATGTATTTGCCAGTTGTAATGAATGCATGGGAATTATTTTCCACAAGCTTTGACGACTGTGTGCTGTCCCTGTGATGGCATGTGGCTTGGTGACAAAGTTATAATCACATGTCACATTTGATCCATCAACAATGGTAGATGAATATACACCCTAGTAAATACTATAATACACTCTGCCCACAGCCAGCTGGGTGACTGGGATGGGCACTGTATCAACATGGTTGTCAATCTGATCAAAGAGCCTAGTCACTGTCTCATGACTGATGTGTGTGCGTGTTTGCATTCGTGCGTGTGTGAGCGGGCCTTGTGACCCTTAGTTACCTCATCTGACACATTTATTAAAGTTACTCCTGATGGGTTGAAACCCATTAACCGAGATGTATCCCTTGCTAGCCTTAACCAGCCATTGATTACGTGGATGGTGAAAGCATTGGAGGAGATCTCTAAATTTATATTAATCCATCTCTATATTGATCTGTGGTGCTGTGGGACCAATATTGACGTGGGTTTGCGGGTTGGAAGACATTTAAGGGACAGATAATATACCGTTGATGGTGATAGAAGAGGAGTAAGATAGGGATGTATTTTATTGATAGAGTTAGAGGTGTATAGTATTAATGAGGAGGCTGATGTGTGGTATATGGTCGTGACTGTCAGTCTCGGTTAAGGTTGTGGTTATTCATTTCCTCTCAGTACCATTCTATCCTACTATCTTTTCTTTATTTGACCATTGAAGTCATGAGGTTGAAATGTTTTTGACACAGACCACAGTCACCACACTGGATGTAAAGTTGATGCAATGTGTTTACAATCTACTATTATTTGAAATGGTCAACATTATTAGTGACTATAACTGATCTGTCTACTCCATCAAAGAATATACTGGTCCTATTACTATTCCAGTGAGCACAAGATGTTAAAATACATCATACGTATTTTCAACCAAAAAGACGTCTTTTCAATATCCTTTGCTCATAGGGATGAGTGTAGTGTAGGGGTGGGAAACTCCAGTCCTCAGGGGCTTGATTAATGCAATTAGTTTAATCAGATGTGTTTGCTAGGGATGCGGAAAAGGTGTGACCACTCTGGCCTCCGAGGACTGGTGTTGCCCATCCTGCTGTAATGGGTACAGACAGTCAGGAGAGACACAGACCCTGTGGAGGATTCCTAGGTTATTATTAGCAGGTCTAGCAGTCAGATTCACCAGAGGACTTTGATGAATCAAATCAAATTAAGAAAAAGTTGCTTACATGCGCTGAACTCAACTGGTGTAAATTTTACAGTGAATATGGAATCATGTAGTAACCAAAAAAGTGTTAAACAAATCAAAATGTATGTTATATTTGAAGTAGCCACCCTTTGCCTTGATGACAGCTTTGCACACTCTTAACATTCTCTCAACCAGCTTCAGGAGTTAGTCACCTGGAATGCATTTCAATTAACAGGTGTGCTTGTTAATTTCTTTCCTGAATGCGTTTGAGCCAATCAGTTGTGTTGTGACAAGGTAGGGGTGGTATACAGAATATATCCCTATTTGGTTAAAGACCAAGTCCATATTAGTCCTGGGGCTCCCGGGTGGTGCAGCGGTCTAAGGCATTGCATCTCAGTGCTGGAGGCGTCACTGCAGACACCCTGTTTCGAATCCAGGCTGTATCACAACCGTCCACAGGGTATGGCATGGCGTTGCAAAATGGAGTGATAGCCTTCCTTCTTCAAGATCCCTTTAACCCTGTACAAATCTCCCACTTTACCACCACCAAAGCACCCCCAGACCATCACATTGCTTCCACCATGCTTGACAGATGGCGTCAAGCACTCCTCCAGCATCTTTTAATTTTTTCTGCGTCTCACGAATGTTCTTTGTGATCCGAACATCTCACACTTAGATTAGTCTGTCCATAACACATTTTTTCCAATCTTCCTCTGTCCAGTGTCTGTGCTCTTTTGCCCATCTTAATCTTTTCTTTTTATTGGCCAGTCTGAGATATGGCTTTTTCTTTGCAACTCTGTCTAGAATGCCAGCATCCCGGAGTCGCCTCTTAATTTTTGACGTTGAGACTGGTGTTTTGCGGGTACTATTTAATGAAGCTGCCAGTTGAGGACTTGTAGGGCGTATGTTTCTCAAGCTAGACACTCTAATGTACTTGTCCTCTTGCTCAATTGTGCACAGGGGTCTCCCAATCCTCTTTCTATTCTGGTTAGAGCCAGTTTGCCCTGTTCTGTGAAGGGAGTAGTACACAGTGTTGTACGAGATCTTCAGTTTCTTGGCAATTTCTCACATGGAATAGCCTTCATTTCTCAGAACAAGAATAGACTGACGAGTTTCAGAAGAAAGTTCTTTGTTTCTGGCCATTTTGAGCCTGTAATCGAACCCACAAATGCTGATGCCCCAGATACTCAACTAGTCTAAAGAAGGACAGTTTTAATGCTCTTTAATCAGGACAACAGTTTTCAGCTGCGCTAACATAATCGCAAAGGGGTTTTCTAATGATCAATTAGCCTTTTAAAATTATAACTTGGATTAGCTAACACAACGTGCTATTGGAACACAGGAGTGATGGTTGCTGATAATGGGCCTATGTAGATATTCCATAACAAATCAGCCGTTTTCAGCTACAATAGTCATACAATAGTCATTAACAATGTCTACACTGTATTTCTGATCAATTTGCCACAGGAAAAGAAGACCCAGATGTACATTTGCTGCAGAGGATAAGCTTATTAGGGTTAACTGCACCTCAGACTGCAGCCTAAAGAAATTCTTCAAAGAGTTCAAATAACAGACACATCTCAACATCAACTTTTCAGAGGAGATTGAGTGAATCAGGCCTTCATGGTCGAATTGCTGCAAAGAAACCACTACTAAAGGACACTAATAAGAAGAAGAGACTTGCTTGGGGCAAGAAACATGAGCAATGGACATTAGACCGGTGGAAATCTGTTGGTTCCAACCACCGTGTCTTTGTGAGATGCAGAGTAGGTGAACGGATGATCTCCGCATGTGTCGTTCCCACCGTGAAGCATAAAAAAAAGCACCTTTATTTAACCTGGTAGGCCAGGTGGAGGAGGTGTGATGGTGTGGGGGTGCTTTGCTGGTGGCACTGTCTGTGATTTATTTAGAATTCAAGGCACACTTAACCAACATGGCCACCACAGCATTCTGCAGTGAAACGCCATCCCATCTCGGACTATCATTTGTTTTTCAACAGGACAATGACCCAGAACACACCTCTAGGCTGTGTAAGGGCAATTTGACCAAGAAGGAGAGTGATGGAGTGCTGCATCAGATGACCTGGCCTCCACAATCACCCGACCTCAACCCAATTGAGATGGTTTGGGATGAGTTGGACCGCAGAGTGAAGGAAAACCAGCCAACAAGTGCTCAGCATATGTGGGAACTCCTTCAAGACTGTTGGAAAAGCATTCCTCGTGAAGCTGGTCGAGAGAATACCAAGACTGTGCAAAGCTGTCATCAAGGCAATGCGTGGCTTCTTTGAAGAATCTAAAATATAACGTATATTTTCATTTGTTTAACACTTTTTTGGTTACTACATGATTCAATATGTATTATTTCATAGTTTTGATGTCTTCACTAGTTAAAATAAAGAAAAACCCTTGAATGAGTAGATGTGTCCAAACTTTTGACTGGTACTGTATATGGTGTGTATATATAGTCTAGTGAGTGTGTATATGGTGTGTATATATAGTCTAGTGTGTGTGTATATGGTGTGTATATATAGTCTAGTGAGTGTGTATATGGTGTGTATATATAGTCTAGTGAGTGTGTATATGGTGTGTATATATAGTCTAGTGAGTGTGTGTATATAGTCTGCTGAGTGTGTATATGGTGTGTGTATATGGTGTGTATATATAGTCTAGTGAGTGTGTATATGGTGTGTATATATAGTCTAGTTAGTGTGTATATGGTGTGTATATATAGTCTAGTGAGTGTGTATATGGTGTGTATATATAGACAAATGAGTGTGTGTATATATAGTCTAGTGAGTGTGTATATGGTGTGTATATATAGTCTAGTGAGTGTGTATGTGGTGTGTATATAGTCTAGTGAGTGTGTATATGGTGTGTATATATAGTCTAGTGAGTGTGTATATGGTGTGTATATAGTCTAGTGAGTGTGTATATGGTGTGTATATATAGTCTACTGAGTGTGTATATGGTGTGTATATATATCAAATCAAATTAATTTTTATATAGCCCTTCGTACATCAGCTGATATTCTCAAAGTGCTGTACAGAAACCCAGCCTAAAACCCCAAACAGCAAGCAAAGCATGTGAAAGAAGCACGGTGGCTAGGAAAAACTCCCTAGGAAAAACTCCCTAGAAAGGCCAAAAACCTAGGAAGAAACCTAGAGAGGAACCAGGCTATGAGGGGTGGCCAGTCCTCTTCTGGCTGTGCCGGGTGGATATTATAACAGAACATGGTCAAAATGTTAAAATGTTAAAATGTTCATAAATGACCAGCATGGTCAAATAATAATAATCATAGTAGTTGTCGAGGGTGCAACAAGCACGTCCGGTGAACAGGTCAGGGTTCCATAGCCGCAGGCAGAACAGTTGAAACTGGAGCAGCAGCACGGCCAGGTGGACTGGGGACAGCAAGGAGTCATCATACCAGGTAGTCCTGAGGCATGGTCCTAGGGCTCAGGTCCTCCGAGAGAAAGACAGAAAGAGAGAAAGAGAGAATTAGAGAGAGCATATTTAAATACACACAGGACACCGGATAAGACAAGAGAAATACTCCAGATGTAACAGACTGACCCTAGCCCCCCGACACATAAACTACTGCAGCATAAATACTGGAGGCTGAGACAGGAGGGATCAGAAGACACTGTGGCCCCATCCGATGATACCCCCGGACAGGGCCAAACAGGCAGGATATAACCCCACCCACTTTGCCAAAGCACAGCCCCCACACCACTAGAGGGATGTCTCCAACCACCAACTTACCGTCCTAAGACAAGGCCGAGTATAGCCCACAACTTCTCCGCCATGGCACAACCCAAGGGGGGGGGGGGGGGCGCCAACCCAGACAGGAAGACCACGTCAGTGACTCAACCCACTCAAGTGACGCACCCCTCCCATGGACGGCATGGAAGAACACCAGTAGGCCAGTGACTCAGCCTCTGTAAAAGGGTTAGAGGCAGAGAATCCCAGTGGAAAGAGGGGCAGAGACAGCAAGGGCGGTTCGTTGCTCCAGCCTTTCCGTTCACCTTCACACTCCTGGGCCAGACTATACTTAATCATAGGACCTACTGAAGAGATAAGTCTTCAGTAAAGACTTAAAGGTTGAGACTGAGTCTGCGTCTCTCACATTGGTAGGCAGACCATTCCATAAAAATGGAGCTCTATAGGAGAAAGCCCTACCTCCAGCCGTTTGCTTAGAAATTCTAGGGACAATTAGGAGGCCTGCGTCTTGTGACCGTAGCGTACGTGTAGGTATGTACGGCAGGACCAAATCGGAAAGATAGGTAGGAGCAAGCCCATGTAATGCTTTGTAGGTTAGTGAGTGTGTATATGGTGTGTATATATAGTCTAGTGAGTGTATATATGGTGTGTATATATAGTCTAGTGAGTGTATATATGGTGTGTATATATAGTCTAGTGAGTGTGTATATGGTGTGTATATATAGTCTAGTGAGTGTGTATATGGTGTTTATATATAGTCTAGTGAGTGTGTATATGGTGTGTATATATAGTCTAGTGAGTGTGTATATGGTGTGTATATATAGTCTAGTGAGTTTGTGTATATATAGTCTAGTGAGTGTGTGTATATGGTGTGTGTATATATAGTCTAGTTAGTGTGTATATGGTGTGTATATATAGTCCAGTGAATGTGTATATGGTGTGTATATATAGTCCAGTGAATGTGTATATGGTGTGTATATATAGTCTAGTGAGTGTGTATATGGTGTGTATATATAGTCTAGTGAATGTGTATATGGTGTGTACATATAGTCTAGTGAGTGTATATATGGTGTGTATATATAGTCTAGTGAGTGTGTATATATAGTCTAGTGAGTGTGTATATGGTGTGTATATATAGTCTAGTGAGTGTGTGTATATGGTGTGTATATATAGTCTAGTGAATGTGTATATGGTGTGTATATATAGTCTAGTGAGTGTATATATGGTGTGTATATATAGTCTAGTGAGTGTATATATGGTGTGTATATATAGTCTAGTGAGTGTGCGTAGGGTCAGTGCAGATAGAGTCAGTGCAGATAGTTTGGGGACCATAAATTGACTATTTAGCAGCCTTATGGATTGACCCAATTACTGTGTTTAATTAAGTGACTTCCTCAGTAACAAGCCAGTTAATTAAGAGATTACAGCTGGGTTATTGGGAGAGGGGGACCTGGAGAGGAGGACCCGGAGAGGGGGACCTGAAGAGGGGCTGGAGGTGTGAAGGGTAGAATGAGAGCTGCAGGTCAAACTCTCCAGACACTGGGGAAAGAATAGACAATACAGTATTGTGCCTGGCAATATGCTGTCTGACTTTGGATGTCTAAGTAAAAAACATCCAAAATAATGTCTCTATCTCAGAGATGTTGAATGGTATGCTGCTATGCACCAACATTGGCAAACCGCAAATCCCTCCTTCACTCTCTCTCTCTCTGGCTCTAGTATACCAACTTTAATTCCATTTCAGTTCTAGCTATGTGATTATGCTGTATGTTCTGGTCTTGAACGTTCACCATGTTAGACACACAATGCTTTTCCACAGAAGAATGTTCCGGACAAAGAATTTGAATTAGAATCCATTCTGATTCTGTGGTTCCGGTGACGTCATCAGTCTTCTATTTCTGTTGTTCTCTTAACACTTTTCTCATTACCGCAGTGTCCTCATCAAGGCTAGGAAATGTAAAACAAATGACTCATCTCCAGGAAAGAGTTCAATCTGGATTATTTACCCATTGGCGATTATTTTTGTCTGTCTAGGCCTCCCCCTCTACTTTAAAGGCTAATAAGTGCAATGATAACACAATATGTTGGACTAAAGTGCAAGTAATTCCTGTTTTTCTTTTATCATAATTTTCCTATGCTTTTAGAGGGCTTTTCTGACAGTTACAATAGCTGCAATTCCTCTAAATATTTGTCCTTATGCATGTATATATACTCTAGTGAGTGTGTATATGGTGTGTGTCTATATAGTCTAGTGAGTGTGTATATGTCACGTCCTGACCAGTAATAGGGGTTATTTGTTATTATAGTTTGGTCAGGACGTGGCAGGGGGTGTTTGTTTTAGATGGTTCATGGTGTGTTTCAGCATGTGTTTATGTAGAGGGGTGTTTGATTTATTAGTCCGGGGTTTTTTGGTTAAGTTCTATGTATATTTCTATGTCTGTGCTAGGGTGTTTAGATCTATGTTTAGGTATTGGGATTGGGGCCTTCAATTGGAGGCAGCTGTTTATCGTTGCCTCTGATTGAAGGTCCTATATTTAGGAGTATGTTTGTTATGGGAATTGTGGGAGGTTGTTCTTTGCACTGCTGTGTTTAACCTGCAAGACTGTTAGTTCGGTTATTGTTTTGTTTATTTAAGTGTTCAAAATAAAAGTGAAAATGAGCACTCGACCCGCTGCGCTTTGGTCCACTTACTACAACGACCGTGACAGTATATATAGTCTAGTGAGTGTGTATATGGTGTTTATATATAGTCTAGTGAGTGTGTATATAGTGTGTATATAGTCTAGTGAGTGTGTATATGGTGTGTATATATAGTCTAGTGAGTGTGTGTAGATGGTGTGTATATATAGTCTAGTGAGTGTGTATGTGGTGTGTATATATAGTCTAGTGAGTGTGTGTATATGGTGTGTATATATAGTCGAGTGAGTGTGTATATGGTGTGTATAAATAGTCTAGTGAGTGTGTGTGTATATGGTGTGTATATATAGTCTAGTGAGTGTGTGTAGATGGTGTGTATATATAGTCTAATGAGTGTGTGTATATATAGTCTAGTGAGTGCGTGTGTATATGGTGTGTATATATAGTCTAGTGAGTGTGTGTAGATGGTGTGTATATATAGTCTAGTGAGTGTGTGTATATATAGTCTAGTGAGTGTGTGTGTATATGGTGTGTATATATAGTCTAGTGAGTGTGCGTCGAGTCAGTACAGATAGTTTGGGTACCATAAATTGACTATTTAGCAGCCTTATGGATTGACCCAATTATCCATGACTTTGGAGTGCATTTTCACACTTGTCCACAACCACACCCTGTTCTGATGTCCTAATACTTTCTTAGAAACTGGGTAGTTTGGGTCCTGGATGCTGATTGGCTGAAAGCTGTGGTATATCAGACAATATACCAGCGGTATGACGCAAAATTACTTGTTTATTGTTCTAATTATGTTGGTAACCAGTTTATAACAGCAATAAGGCACCTCAAGGATTTGTGGTATATGGCCAATATACCAAGGCCAAGGGCTGTATCTAGGCACTCTGTGCTGCGTTATGGATAAGAACAGCCTTTAGCCGTGGTATATTGGCCATATACCACACACCCGCGCACCTTATTGCTTAATTATTCTCTTTCTACTCCATTTTCCTTCCTGATGATTACTTCCTATCGATAGTGACATCGTCAGTCATTCTAAATGTCTGTTTCTCAGGGGAAAATCCCTTGTCCCACCATCACACACACACACACACACACACACACACACACACACACACACACACACACACACACACACACACACACACACACACACACACACACACACACACACACACACACACACACACACACACGGGTGCTCAATGGAGTTTGAGAACCCAATGGTGCTTTCAGCACACGGCTCATTTGTCAATCCTATAAGTGGCTCAGACCCAATGGTATTTAACACTGGTACTGATACTGGCATGGCTGCTTTTGTCTAGTAATGAACTCTCATCGAGGGAGTCTCCCTATTTCTTATCAGTAATGTATCTGGATGAGCTACCCCTGCAACAAGCATACAATAAACAGTTTTAGTGACTAGGTAAGAGCACTTGTTGTCGAGCGAAGAGTGAAAATTTCCAAACCCCTAAAATTGGATGATTTTGTGCCTCTAGGGCATTTCAGACTGCAGATTGAGGACATGTTTCATGTAAAATGGTTTTGTTTTCTATGACTGTGTTTTGTATCTCTGTCGTGCTTTTTGTATTATATTGATGTGTATATTTTATAGTTACAGGGCTCACCTGGAAAAGAGACCTTGGTAAGACATGACTCCCTGTCAAAATAAAGGTTGAATAAATCAATTAAAGAGTACAGTGTTAACTCCTTGGGCATCTCATATCTCATTTCAATCCCATGTCCCCTTTTCTCACATCCAGACCTTGAGTCTAGAAGTACTAGTGCTTTTCAGCCTTTCTTTCCTTTTTCCAGTGCCTTCACTAGCGCCTTCGAGACAGATAATCACGGACTGGATCAGACCGGAGACACCAGTTTAGTGGACTTTCTGGCCAACCAGTGACATCAATCAAGAATTTATTACCTACCAGGTAGAAAAGATAACCAGCAGGGCACTCCAGACCTCCAGGCTGGGTTTTGATTACCCCTGCCATATACAGTCCATATACTGTATGGTCCTTTGTCTATCAAACTGTCCATATAGTGTACGGTCCTTGGTCTATCAAACTGTCCATATAGTGTATGGTCCTTGGTCTATCAAACAGTCCATATACTGTATGGTCCTTGGTCTATCAAACAGTCCATATACTGTATGGTCCTTGGTCTATCAAACAGTCCATATAGTGCATGGTCCTTGGTCTATCAAACAGTCCATATAGTGTATGGTCCTTGGTCTATCAAACAGTCCATATACTGTATGGTCCTTGGTCTATCAAACAGTCCATATAGTGTACGGTCCTTGGTCTATCAAACAGTCCATATACTGTACGGTCCTTTGTCTTTCAAACAGTCCATATACTGTATGGTCCTTGGTCTATCAAACAGTCCATATACTGTATGGTCCTTTGTCTATCAAACAGTCCATATACTGTATGGTCCTTGGTCTATCAAACAGTCCATATAGTGTACGGTCCTTGGTCTATCAAACAGTCCATATACTGTATGGTCCTTTGTCTATCAAACAGTCCATATACTGTACGGTCCTTGGTCTATCAAACAGTCCATATACTGTATGGTCCTTTGTCTATCAAACAGTCCATATACTGTATGGTCCTTGGTCTATCAAACAGTCCATATACTGTATGGTCCTTGGTCTATCAAACAGTCCATATACTGTATGGTCCTTTGTCTATCAAACAGTCCATATACTGTAGTTACTTTATAAAACATCCACCAAGAATATCATGCTTCAGCCACAATCTTATTACCTTCTCTTCAACTTGTCTTCCTATGTCTAGCCACGAGCCACAGGCCAAGCTAAAAATCAATAAGGTGGTTTTAAGAGCACACCATCGCCAACCCCTCCTGTGTCCGCCCTGCCAGATCCCTGCGTAGTATTCTTAATTCACTCCCGTACTTAATAATCACTTGCCACTGCCAGACTTTCTTTAGCTGTTCTAGGGTTGGAGAGAACTGCTATAGAGTGTTAATCAAATGCAGGCACTGTCTTGTACTGCACTCAATGGAATGACGTAGAGTGACAACAATGGACAACACACTGTACTTTTTCTTTGCAGCACTATTTCCCCTTGGCGTCGCAGGTGAATGGTCTGTGCTCCCTGGATATGTTATGTTCTTTTCTGTGTATATATCCATGTCTCATACAGAAGAGACTGTTGATTTGTTGTACACTTTTAGGTTATATGGAAAATGCATGGGAATGTTTGTGATGCTGCATTGGGGCCTGCATTTCCCATTGGCACACTAAACCCAATACAGTTCTTGAAAAGCTAAAAACACAGGGGAGAGACTACTGTGAAGATAACTACTTTTCCCTTTTGTTATCTGGGTTCATTCACACATTATATTCTACAATCATACTCATCCTTTAAGCTACCCAGGAAAGGGCTGAAAATAGCCCATATTAATAAATGTATCCTTATAAATAAGGTTCATGAAATCAATAAATTACTAACATCAGATAACATTCATATATTAGCCATTTCTGAGACTCACTTAAATAATTCATTTGATGATACAGCAGTAGCAATACAAGGATATAACATCTATAGAAGAGACAGGAATGCTTATGGGGGAGGTGTTGCTGTATATATTCAGAGCCATATCCCTGTAATGCTTATAGAAGATGTTATGTCAAGTGTTATTGAAGTGTTGTGGTTGGAGGTTCACTTGGCTCATCTAAAGCCTTTTCTTTTGGGGTGTTACTATAGGCCACCATGTGCTAACAGTCAGTATCTAAATAATATGTGTGAAATGCTTGATAGTGTATGTGATGTAAACAGAGAGGTCTACTTTCTTGGGGACATGAGTATTGACTGGTTTTCATCAAGCTGTCTGCTCAAGAGGAAGCTTCTCACTGTAACCAGTGCCTTTAATCTGGTTCAGGTTATTCATCAACCTACCAGGGTGTTTACAGGAACAGGATCATCCACATGTATCTGTAGTGGTCTGGGTGTAGCTGGTGCAGAGGAGTCAGGCGCAGGACAGCAGAGATGAGTAACACAAGTAACTTTACTCAAATATTCTAATAACATGTCGTAATACCAAGCCCACAATAACGGACCGAACATACATAAAACAATCACGCACAAAAACCATGGGGAAAACAGAGGGTTAAATAATGAACATGTAATTGGGGAATTGAAACCAGGGGTGTAAAACAAACACAAAACAAATGGAAAATGAAAAGTGGATTGGCGTTGGCTAGAAGGCCGGTGACGTCGACCGCCGAACGCCGCCCGACCTCGGCGGAAGTCGTGACAGTATCGATCACATTTTTTCTAATACTGTAGAACTTTGTTCTAAAGCTGTATCCGTACCCATTGGAATCAGTGATCACAATATAGTGGTTATGTCCAGGAAAGCCAAAGTTCCAACAGTTGGGCCTAAAATAGCGTATAAGAGATTGTACAAAATATTTTTCTGTGACTCTTATGTGGATGAAGTTAAATATGTTTGTTGGTCTGATGTGATTCATGAGGAGCATCCAGACACTGCACTTGATGAATTTATGAAATTGCTTCTTCCAATTATTGATGAACATGCACCTGTTAAGAAATTGACTGTTAGAACTGTTAAGGCTCCATGGATTGATGAGGAATTGAACAACTGCATGGTTGAAAGAGATGGAGCAAAAGGTTGTGGCTAATGAGTCTGGCTGCACATCTGACTGGCTGACTTACTGCAAATTGAGAAATTATGTGACTAAACTCAGCAAAAAGAAGAAGAAACTGTATTATGAGGCCAAGATCAATAATATAAATGAAATTATGGGCAGAAAGACAAATCCAACTCCATCTTTCATTGAATCAGATGGCTTATTCATCACAAAACCATTTGACAATTATTTTAATGATTATTTCATTGGCAAAGTGGGCAAACGTAGGCAGGAAATGCCAACAATGAACAGTGAGCAATTGTATTCATGCATAAAAAAAAACAAATAATGAAAGAAAAACATTGCAAGTTTGAATTTTGTAAAGTTAGTGTGTGAGAGATGGGGAAATTATTGTTATCGATCAATAATGAAAAACCTCCTAGCATTGACAACATGGATGGAAAGCTACTGAGGATGGTAGCTGACTCTATAGCCACTCCTATCTGTCATATCTTTAATCTGAGCCTAGAGGAAAGTCTTTGTCCTCAGGCATGGAGGGAAGGCAAAGTAATTTCGCCCCCCAAGAGCGGTAAAGCGGCCTCTACTGGTTTTAACAGCAGACCTATAAACTTGCTGCCAGCTCTTAGCAAACTATTGGAAAAAATTGTGTTTGACCAAATACAATGCTATTTCTCTGTAAATAAATGAACAACAGACTTTCAGCATGCTTATAGAGAAGGGCACTCAACATGTACAGCACTGAAACAAATGACTGATGATTGGTTGAAAGAAATTGATAATAAGAAGATTGTGGGAGCTGTACTGTTAGATTTCAGTGCAGCCTTTGATATTATTGACCATAACCTGTTGTTGAAAAACGTATGTGTTATGGCTTTTCAACCTCTGCCATATTGTGGATTCAGAGCTATCTATCTAATAGAACACAGATGGTTTTATTTAATGGAAGCTTCTCTAATGTCAAACATGTAAAGTGTGGTGTACCGCAGGGCAGCACTCCAAGCCCTCTACTCTTTTCTATTTTCACCAATGACCTGCCACTGGCATTAAACAAAGCATGTGTGTCCATGTATGCTGATGATTCAACCGTATACACATCAGCAACCACAGCTAATGAAGTCACTGAAACCCTTAACAAAGAGTTGCAGTCTGTTTTGGAATGGGTGGCCTGTAATAAACTGGTTCTGAACATCTCTAAAACTAAGAGCATTGTATTTGGTACAAATCATTCCTTAAATTCTGGATAATGAATGGTGTGGCTGTTGAACAAGTTGAGGAGACTAAATTACTTGCCGTTATTTTAGATTGTAAACTGTCATGGTTAAAACAAATAGATTCAATGGTTGTAAAGATGGGGAGAGTGCTGTCCGTAATAAAGAGACGCTCTGCTTTTTTGACACCACACTCCAAAAAGTAAGTTTTGCAGGCTCTAGTTTTGTCTAATCTTGATTATTGTCCATCCGTGTGGTCCAGTGCTACAAGGAAAGACCTAGTTAAGCTGCAGCTGGCCCAGAACAGAGCGGCACATTTGCTCTTAATTGTAATCAGATATACTATACTAAATACTATGCCTGGCAGTCTCTCTTGGCTAAGAGTTGAGGAGAGACTGACTGCATCACTTCTTCTTTTTATAAGAAACAATGTGTTGAAAATCCCAAATTGTTTGCATAGTCAACTTACACACAGCTCTGACACACACACTTACCGCACCAGACATGCCACCAGGGGTCTTTTCACAGTCTCCAAATCCAGAACAAATTCAAGAAAGTGTACAGTATTATATAGAGCCCTAATTGCATGGAACTTCCTTCCATCTCATACTACTCAAATAAACAGCAAACCTGGTTTCAAAAAACAGATAAAGCAACACCTAGCGGCACAACGCCTCTCCCCTATTTGACCTAGATAGTTTGTGTGTATGTATTGATATGTAGGCTACGTGTGCCTTTTTAAAAATGTAGTTCTGTCTTTGAGCTGTTCTTGTCTATTGATGTTCTGTATTATGTCATTCTGTATTATGTTTCATGTTTTGTGTGGACCCCAGGAAGAGTAGCTGCTATGACAAACTAGTTTAAATAAGTTTTGGTATGCTGCTCTCAGGAAATGAATGATAAAAGTGAATCATTTTTACCCCATCATTACGGTAAATTAATTAAAACTTTCAGTACGATTAAAATGTTCATGCCAAACAAGTTTATGCTCTAATTATTTATATTTCATAATAGATACACACCTATTAATTGCAGTTTTGGGCATTATGAGTATGTGTTTGCATCACTGAGATAAAGATGGTGTGCCCGCAAGATTTCATGCTTGTGTGTGTGTGTGTGTATGTACATTATTCCTTGTTCTCTATCTGTTACAAATGCAACACAGTTTCGGATTCCTCTCTCTATATCTCTCCATATCTCCCATCTCTTCCTGATGACTAATCCAGTAAAACAAAGAATTCCCTCGTAAATTACCCTGTTTCTTTTGGCTATTGTGCTCCCTGCAAGAAGGACTAATTCAGACTTCAATTAAGGCGATGATGAGTCTGTTTAATGAGGTACAAACAGCTGTTGTTTTTCTTCCGTCGCTGTTGTCAACACGGGTGGATTGGGGGGGGGGGGGTTAAACAATAACACACCCAGACAAACAAAGGCATTAGTGTTTTTCACTTATCTTGTCGGGCGGTCCTTTCTCTCTCTCTCTCTCTCTCTCTCTCGCTCTCTCTCTCTCTCTCTCTCTCTCTCTCTCTCTCTCTCTCTCTCTCTCTCTCTCTCTCTCTCTCTCTGTCTTTCCCTCCCCCTCCTCCATTTCAGTCTGGCTGTTCACAGTAAATTATGACTGAACAGAAGACAGTGAATTGACCTCTGATCTCTCTCCCCTGTCCTGTCCCAGGCTGACCCTATTGTCTCCGTAGTTAGGATACTGAGGACCATGAAGACCCCTCTCTGGTCCCTGCTGCTGCTGTGTCTGTGTGTCCCGGGACACTGTAGTGAATGCCAGGGGGACTGCCTGGCCTGTGGCCTCATCCTGCCGCAGGAGATCAACTTCAACACACTGGTGAGGGTCCATATTAAAGCCCTACTATCACTCCATCCCATTATCTCTATTCCTCTGTCTGTCCCTGCCTACCCCTGCCTCAGCCACATCCTGCCCTACCGAGATCAACTTCAACACACCGCCTCCTGTTGTTAACTCTCTCTCTCTCTGCCTCTGTCTCCGCCCCAGCTAACAGCCAGTTCTGGCCTATGCACCCCCTATCCCACAGCTTTTATCCCTCAATGTATTTATTCTCCATTCCTATCTCTGCCACAATCAGTTCCTGCCCATAGATATCAATGGCAGAACAGTAAGAGACTTTGACTCTATTGTGTAAACAGGGCCCTGACTGAATCACACAGTCCTTAAAAGGTTGTTTGTCTGTGGGGTGTCGTGTCTTTGGCATCATTAAACTGAAGGCATGTTTATGAAATAACTCTCTGTAATTATTATTACGCGATTAAACTGATTAATCGTGTAACTGTAATTAACTAGGAGGTCGGGGCACCAAGGAAAATATTCAGATTACAAAGTTATAATTTTCCTAATATAACTTTCAGATGTTATAATATCTGATCTATGAGTCCTCTGATTAATGATGTGTTAGTTTACCTCACGTCAGTCTCATTCCAAACGTCGTAAATTGTTGGTTATCTGCACGAACCCAGTCTTCACTATGAGTCATCCATACATCAATTGACTTAAAATCATTTATTTACTAATCTAAGTAATTCACAGAAATGCATAACAAACAGATATGGTTACAAGGAAATGATAGGAGAATGTGCCCTAGTGGGCTAAACCGGCATGGTGGCTTCTTAGACAAAAAGGGGAGTGGGGTCAGCAGAGAAGACATTACAGAGTTGATAAATATTAACAATTGAAATGCTAATCCTTTGCACATGAATGCTCACTCATTCGGGAACAATTGCAATCAATATATATATTTACGCTCAGTGTGTTGTCGGGATCTTTGTTGGAGAGTTTTGTTCTGTTGGCGAGTCTGTCCGCCTTCTCTCTCTCTCTCTCTCTCTCTCTCTCTCTCTCGCTCTCTCTCTCTGTCGTGGTTAAAATGGGTAGTTCAGAGTGACATTCAATAATGTCGTTATAGAATAGATGTTTTCGGCAGTTGTCGGTCTTCGCGTTCAATGATACCGAATTCCTAGCTGCAGACTAGTAATTAACATCAAAGACTTGTTATTATTCTGTCGGTATCAATAGTCTAAGAGTTTAACCGCGTGGTATGGTTAAAGTTCAGAACGAGGAATGCATGGTCAAACCTTGGCCCTCTTGTTCTCAAAGTAAGCTGTTCTGCTGATAGAATCCCTGGGTGGGGGTTATATTCGGAATGACAGAAAAAGGCTGTCTCATGACGCCAGGTCCCGTCTGTTCATGGGGCGTGCCGATGACTTGGTAAAACTTTAAACAGAAAATACAATTCTCTCACATTAACATCTTATAAGCATCCCAACATATTCCAAATAGCTTTATCCTTATTCATTAATTTTATATAACCATTAGATGTAAGTCTCACAACTGAGGCTATGATATAAACAGAGCCATGGTAATGTGGCCGTATTGTCTCTCATGAGTTTCACAAAATTGTACCAAATGGACCAGTTCGTAGCTGGACTCTTCACCGATCTTTTATACCTTCTCCAGAACATAAATGTTGTTCGGTTCTCCAGTCCTCTGAGGTGGAAGAATTCCTTTGTCTCTCTATGAAAACACTCATAGGAATCTCCTCATAGGAATTTACGACCGCTCTCCCAGAGCCTGGGAGGGGAGAGGTAGGGGGATGGTACATAGAAAACCCAAAGAGGGCAACGACATGACAGGGGCAATAGAGCTATTTCACTCAGGAGATATTGTTTTGGCAGAGATCGAGTAAGTCACAAAGAGGGTGCATGCCGTTGCCGAAGAGAGAGGGAGCAGGACCCCCCATACAGAAACAGGCATGCATGCACGCACAGACGCATCTACCATACCCCTTACTCCACGCACCCCTCCACCTCTCCTTCCTTCTCCACCTCTCCCACCCCCTCCTTCTCCCGAACTACACTTCCTTCCACAAACTACCCTTCCTTCCTCAAACTACCCTCTCCCCCCCTTCCTATCTCCCTCCTTCGTCTCCTATACTGTCGATGATCTCTGACTCATAGTATTATGCCCTCCCAGCCTCCCGGCATCTGGCTTTTAATTTGCGTTGGCTAATTGATTCCTGAGGATAGACGTGAGTGTTCTGCCCTCTCTCCAGTTTCTTCATCTCACTGCTTGTGGTTTAGAGCACCACCGACCCCCTCTCTTTGTCTAGTGGCTTCAGTGTATTTTCCTATGTGCTGTGTGGTAAATATGTTCCCTCACTATGATCCAGTAAGTCAACTCTCCTGTTAAAGTCAAGTATCTCCGATTTTGTCCTTGAAGTAAAACAATAGCTTTTTTTTATAAGAAAAACAATGAATGTAATATCAATACAATGAATATGATATCCAATTCTATAATTCCAGGATCCATCAATCCCTCTCTGTTTCCAATCATACTGGGTAGGGCATATTTGTCTCTCTCTCTCTAGAGAAGTTGTCTCTCTGCAGGGTATATTTGTCTCTTTCTCTCTAGAGAAGTCATCTCTCTGCAGGGTATATTTGTCTCTTTCTCTCTAGAGAAGTCGTGTGTGTGTGTGTGTGTGTGTGTGTGTGTGTGTGTGTGTGTGTGTGTGTGTGTGTGTGTGTGTGTGTGTGTGGTGTGTGTGTGTGTGTGTGTGTGTGTGTGTGTGTGTGTGTGTGTGTGTGTGTGTGTGTGTGTGTGTGTTGATATCTGGATCAGCTATGACTTGGGGCATCTCCACTGAGAGACTCCGAGACGAGACTGTGATGCATTTGGAGATGGATTCTAGATATAAAAATCACATAGTAATGTCTTGCTCTGTTGGGACTGAGCTATATAGAAATCTCTATCTGTGCTACTCTCTAAGGAATAACTACAGTGAGAATACCAAACACTAGGAACACCTTGAGTTGCAACCCCTTTTGTCCTCAGAACAGCCTGAATTTGTCGGGGCATGGACACTACAAGGTGACGAAAGCATTCCATGGGGATGCTGGCCCATGTTGACTTCAATGCTTCCCACAGTTGTGCCAAGTTGGCTGGATGTCCTTTGGGTAGTGGGCCCTTCTTGATACACACGGGAAACTGTTGAACATGAAAAACCCAGCAGCATTGCAGTTCTTGACACAAACCGGTGCACCTGGCACCTACTACCATACCCCGTTAGAAGGCACTTAAATATGTTGTCTTGCCCATTTACCCTCTGAATGGCACACAGACCCAATCCATGCCTCAATTGTCTCAAGGCAAGGGATCATAGCTTTCACCTAAATTCACCTGGTCATTCTATGTCATGGAATGAACAGGTGTTCCTAATGTTTTATACACTCAGACTAAGTGTATATTCACACAAAGACCATACAGACAGCATGGACGCCATGTTAATTCAGGGTGAAGCATTCTGTAAGACAAAAAAGGAGGACTCTATGTTCTGTCGAGAGAAGTACAGTATGGTCTCTTCAAGGGCATCAGATGGCTATCATCATCATTCTTCACAACGGGACTCCCATTGTTTGATGGTGTATCATCGTCTATCTCAATTCAATTCAATTCATAAAGCCGTTTTAACGTCAGCGTTTGACCATGGAAGGTCTAGCACTGTGCAACACCTGGCCAAAGTGTTCCCTAAGTAAGCGTTTTAATGTTAGCTTACACCTTTTTACAAAGCATGTGACAAATATAATGGAATTTGATTTGATTTTGATTTGACTGGGGAATGAATAAATAACTAACAAGTCATAATGTTGGTTCATCCCCCCTCCCTCCCTCCCTCCCTCCCTCCCTCCCTCCCTCCCTCCCTCCCTCCCCTCCCTCCCTCCCTCCCTCCCTCCCTCCCTCCCTCCCTCCCTCCCTCCCTCCCTCCCTCTCCCTCTCTCCCTCTCTCCCTCTCCCTCCTTCTCTCCCTCTCCCTCTCCCTCTCTCCCTCTCTCCTTTCTCTTCCTCCCTCCTTTCTCTTCCTCCCTGCTTTCTCTTCCTCCCTCTCTCAAGTTTCAAAGTTTATTCCCCACGTGCACAGGATACAAAAGGTATAAAACAGTTCTTACCATGAGAGCTCATTCCCAACAATGCAGTGAGAATAATAATATATATAATAAAAATTAATAAAACATTAAAATAATAATTAAAAACACACTAGAAGTACGATACAGGTTGAAGAAACACGAGTCTGCGAGTATATACACAGATCAGTTCCAGTACCTTCTTCAATGTGCAGGGGTACTGGAGTGGTAGTATATACACAGATCAGTTCCAGTACCTTCTTCAATGTGCAGGGGTACTGGAGTGGTTGTATATACACAGATCAGTTCCAGTACCTTCTTCAATGTGCAGGGGTACTGGAGTGGTAGTATATACACAGATCAGTTCCAGTACCTTCTTCAATGTGCAGGGGTACTGGAGTGGTAGTATATACACAGATCAGTTCCAGTCCCTTCTTCAATGTGCAGGGGTACTGGAGTGGTTGTATATACACAGATCAGTTCCAGTACCTTCTTCAATGTGCAGGGGTACTGGAGTGGTTGTATATACACAGATCAGTTCCAGTACCTTCTTCAATGTGCAGGGGTACTGGAGTGGTTGTATATACACAGATCAGTTCCAGTACCTTCTTCAATGTGCAGGGGTACTGGAGTGGTAGTATATACACAGATCAGTTCCAGTACCTTCTTCAATGTGCAGGGGTACTGGAGTGGTTGTATATACACAGATCAGTTCCAGTACCTTCTTCAATGTGCAGGGGTACTGGAGTGGTTGTATATACACAGATCAGTTCCAGTACCTTCTTCAATGTGCAGGGGTACTGGAGTGGTTGTATATACACAGATCAGTTCCAGTACCTTCTTCAATGTGCAGGGGTACTGGAGTGGTTGTATATACACAGATCAGTTCCAGTACCTTCTTCAATGTGCAGGGGTACTGGAGTGGTAGTATATACACAGATCAGTTCCAGTCCCTTCTTCAATGTGCAGGGGTACTGGAGTGGTAGTATATACACAGATCAGTTCTAGTACCTTCTTCAATGTGCAGGGGTACTGGAGTGGTTGAGGTAGGTTTTACATAAAATGTTTGTATTTATTAGGATCCCCAAAAGCATCAGCTACTCTTCCTGGGGTCCACATGAAATATGTACCGAACATTATTGTTCAAGGACTGAAATACATAGATTTAAAACGTCACACATAGCCTACATATCAGTACATACAGTACACACAATACCTCGGTCTAATACATAGTAGAGTGCAAATTACAATACAATATAAATATAATTAATGTTTCTTCACAGTCCCCTTTGTGCAGTAAGGTGTTGTTTTATCTGGGTTTTTTTTAACTGGTTTTATTGCTAGTTTGAGTTACCTGGGGTGGCAGAGAGTTCCATGTAGTCATGGCTCTATTTAATACTGTCCATTTCCCAGCCTCTGTTCTGGACCTGGGGACTGTGAAGAGACCTCTGGTTGCATGTCTTGTGTTGTATCGATGAGTGTCTGAACTGTGTGCCAACTGCTTGAACAGACAGTTCAGTACCTTCAACACATCAACACCTCACACAAAGATCAATAGGGACGCAGTCAATCTCTCCTCAACTCTGAGCCTGGAGAGACTGGCATGCATGTTACTGACACTTGCCCTCTGTGTACATCTAAGTGCGATACGTGCCACCTTTTTTCTGGAACAACTGCAATTTACCTACAGCATCAGTCAAAAGTTTGGACACACCTACTCATTCAAGGGTTTTTCTTAATTTTTACTATTGTCTACATTGTAGAATAATAGTGAAGAAATCAAAACAATGAAATAACACATATGGAATCATGTAGCAACCAGAAAAGTGTTAAACAAATCAAAATACTCAACCGTTCAAAAGTTTGGGGTCACTTAGAAATGTCCTTGTTGTTGAAAGAAAAGCACATTTTTTGTCCATTAAAATAACATCAAATTGATCCGAAATACAGTGTAGACACTGTTAATGTTGTAAATGACTATTGTAGCTGGAAATTTGCAGATTTTTTTAATGGAATAACTGCGTAGGCCCACAGAGGCCCAGTATCAGCAACCATCACTCCTGTGTTCCAATGGCACGTTGTGTTAGCTAATCCAAGTTTATCATTTTAACCTCTCTCGGGTATGTGGGACGAAATCGTCCCACCTAGTCAACAGCCAGTGGAATCGAGTGGCGCGATATTCAAAAACCTTAAAAATGCTATAACTTCAATTTCTCAAACATATGACTATTTTACACCATTTTAAAGACAAGACTCTCGTTAATCTAACCACACTGTCCGATTTCAAAAAGGCTTTACAACGAAAGCAAAACATTAGATTATGTCAGGAGAGTACCCAGCCAGAAATAATCACACACCCATTTTTCAAGCTAGCATATAATGTCACAAAAGCCAAAACCACAGCTAAATGCAGCACTAACCTTTGATGATCTTCATCAGATGACACTCCTAGGACATTATGTTATACAATACATGCATGTTTTGTTCAATCAAGTTCATATTTATATCAAAAACCAGCTTTTTACATTAGCATGTGACGTTCAGAACTAGCAAACATACCGAAAAGTTCCGGTGAATTTACTAAATTACTCACGATAAACGTTCACAAAAAACATAACAATTATTTTAAGAATTATAGATACAGAACTCCTTTATGCAATCGCGGTGTCAGATTTTAAAATAGATTTCGGCAAAAGCACATTTTGCAATATTCTGAGTAGATAGCTCGCCATCACGGGCTAGCTAATTTGACACCCACCAAGTTTGGCGTTCACTAAACTCAGAATTACTATAAGAAAAATTGGATTACCTTTGCTGTTCTTTGTCAGAATACACTCCCAGGACTTCTACTTCAACCACAAATGTTGTTTTGGTTCAAAATAATCCATAGTTATGTTCAAATATCCTCTGTTTTGTCCGTGCGTTCAGGTCCCTATCCGAACGGTGACGCGTGGACGCATGTCGTGACAAAATGTTTCCAAATATTCCATTACCGTACTTCGAAGCATGTCAAATGCTGTTTAAAATCAATTTTTATGCGATTTTTCTCGTAAAATAGCGATAATATTCCGACCGGGAGACATTGTTTTCGTTCAAAGACTGAAAGAAGTAAATGGTGTCTTCATGTGCATGCGCACGCCCGTGTCATTGTTCTCAGATCGACCACTTTCCAAATGCGCTACTGTTTTTCAGCCAGGGACTGCAGAGTCATCATTCCCGTTCTGCCGCCTTCTGAGAGCCTATGGGAGCCTTAGAAAATGTCACGTTACAGCAGAGATCCTCTGTTTTCGATAAAGAGGCTATAGAAGGCCAAGAAATGGTCAGAGAGGGCACTTCCTGTATAGAATCTTCTCAGGTTTTGGCCTGCCATATGAGTTCTGTTATACTCACAGACACCATTCAAACAGTTTTAGAAACTTTAGGGTGTTTTCTATCCAAATTATATGCATATTCTAGTTTCTGGGCAGGAGTAATAACCAGATTAAACCGGGTACGTTTTTTATCCGGACGTGAAAATACTGCCCCCTACCCAAGAGAGGTTAAAAGGCTAATTGATCATTAGAAAACCCATTTGCAATTATGTTAGCACAGCTGAAAACTGTTGTTCTGATTGAAGAAGCAAATAAACTGGCCTTCTTTAGACTAGTTGAGTATCTGGGGCATCAGCATTTGTGGGTTCGATTACAGGCTCAAAATTTCCAGAAACAAAGACATTTCTTCTGAAAATCGTCAGTCTATTCTTGTTCTGATAAATGAAGGCTATTCTATGCGAGAAATTGCCAAGAAACTAAAGATCTCGTACAATGCTGTGTACTACTCCCTTCACAGAACAGCACAAACTGGCTCTAACCAGAATAGAAAGATGAGTGGGAGCACAACTGAGCAAGAGGACAAGTACATTAGAGTGTCTAGTGCAGACCGAGTGTAGACAGTACACTGATCTGTTCTGCGCTCTAATTATGTCTGTTGAGATACGAGAAAAAAGTGACTGGTAGTAGGATATACACTCATGGCCAGTTTATTAGGTACACCCGTCTAGTACCGGGTTGGCCCTTTGCCTCAGAATTCTTCGGGGCATTCTACAAGGTGTCAGAAACGTTCCACAGGGGTGTTGGTCCATGTTGCTGCAGATTGGAAGGCGGTACATTCATGCTGCGAACAGCCCGTTCCATCTCATCCCAGAGATGTTCTATTGGGTTGAGGTCTGGGGAGTAAACTGAACTTGCTGTCATGTTCCAGGCAATGCTTTTCCACTGCTCAACTGTCCAGTGTTGGTGATCACATGTCCACTGGAGCCGCTTCTTCTTGTTTTTAGCTGATAGGAGTGGAACCCTGTGTGGTCGTCTGCTGCAATAGCCCATCCGTGACAAGGACAGACGAGTTGTGCGTTCTGAGATGCCGTTCTGCACACCACTGTTGTACTGCTCCGTTATTTGTCTGTTTGTGGCCCGCCTGTTAGCTTGCATGATTCTTGACATTCTCCTTCAACCTCTCATCATCGAGCTGTTTTCTCCCACAGGACAGCCGCTGACTGGATGTTTTTTTTTCCGCATCATTCTCTGTAAACCCTCGACACTGTCGTGTATGAAAATCCCAGGAGGGGTTTCTGAGATACTGGATCCGGCACACCTGACACCGACGATCATACCTCGCTCAGTCGCTTAGGTCACTGGTTTTGCCCATTCTAACGTTCAATCAAACAGTAACTGAATGCCTCGATACCTGTCTGCCTGCTTTATATAGCAAGTCATGGTCACATGACTCACTGTCTGTAGGAGCGATCCATTTTTGTGAACGGGGTGGTGTACCTAATAAACTGTCCGGTGAGTGTACATGTAAACAGGGCTAAAAAGTGACTGGGAGCAGGTATAAATAAATACTTATGGTAATATACTAATAGTAATATATACATGTAAACAGGAGTAATAGTGACCAGTAGCAGGATAAAAAGATAGATACTAATGGTAATGGCAATCAATAATCACTGAACAGTAGCGTAACGCTAGTAATAAATCAAACCAATAATCATTATTACAGCAGCATAGGTGTGAGGGGTGTCTGCGTGTGGGCATAAGTGTGTGAGTGAGGTTTTTGCGTGTGAGTGAGTGACAGTGAAGGTGTGTCAGTGTGGATGGGCATAGAGTCAGTGTGGATGGGCATAGAGTCAGTGTGAATGGGCATAGTCAGTGTGGATAGCTGCTCTCTAACGGCCATGTGCTCTGTGTTTCCCTCCCCCTCTCCTCTCAGGTGTGTCTGGTGGAGTGTGAGGGTAACGTCTCCCCTGCCTTCACTTGGGACATGTGCCGCAAGGCCTCAGCCTCCCCACAGTTACCCTCCCTGTCCATAGGGGGCGCTGCCATGCTGACGCGGGCCCAGAAGGAGGTGGAGGCCATGCTGCCAGAGGAAGAAGAGGAACAGGGGGAAGGGGGGCTGATGTACCCAGTAGCCCTGCAGAGGTTTGACCACGTGGTCCGTTCTCTGGGCATAGATGAGCTGGGCAGTGAGAGCCGGCTAACCGCTGATGTCTACAACTCCCAGCTGCCCCAGGAAATGCAGGAAAGGGATGAGGAAGTTGGGGACGAGGAAGAGGGGGATAACGGGATGGAGAGAGAGCAGGACGGAGCGGCGGGGATAAGTCTGTCGAAGCGCTTCGGGGGGTTCCTGAAGGGAAGGCATGGATACAGGAAGTTGATGGGCCCCGGGAGGCCCTTGCAGAAGCGCTACGGCGGGTTCATAGGCATCCGGAAATCTGCCCGCAAGTGGAACAACCAGAAACGGTTCAGTGAGTTCCTGAAGCAATACCTGGGCATGAGCACCCGAGCTAGCAAGTCCTACAACAGTGTCTCCGCTGACATCACCCAACAGAACAAGGTGTAGCAACGCACACGGCAACTGTATCCCTGGCAATGACGCACATATTGTAACCTAGCAACCCCCAACCCCGCTCTACATATTCAAATCCGTCACCAAGGTGATGATTAAACTTCTGTTCCGAACACAACCCCTCATGAAAATCCACACTGGAGCATTATAGATTCAGTCTTGTATACTGCATTTCCTCATTGATAACGATAACATATTATGAATAAAAGCTAAGAAAATAGTAAAAAAAGACCATGTATATAGCTAAATGGTTTATCAGAGAATCACATTGGATTAATAGTATAGACACACGAACACACTATATTTGTTTTGCTTTCTATACTGCATCTGTAATGTAACTTTTCAAACCACATTTGCCTTCATCAATTATGGCTATTATTATTACATAGGCTAATTCAGTGTAAACTTCATGAATTTAAATGACTTACTAGTGAAGTTTCCATGGATTTCTTGAACCAGTACAGTACATGAGAGGGAGACTGTTTGGTGACCAGGCATGGCACTCCCTTTGTTAGGTTGCCCTCTAGTGGCTAACCCAAAAATTACTTTTAGATTTCCAATTGAAAATGCGCTAAAATATGTTCATGACTATCTTATATAATATATAACACAATCTCAGTATTAGGTTTGTGGATGGCTTGTAACCTATTCACATCTTCAGAAATATTCTCCAAACTTCAATTTCAACCCTGGCTACTATAATTTGGAGCAAAACATCACAATTAACTGTTACTACTGCGTAAGACTTAAATATTATATCCATGCTCTTGTACCAATGATCTGTTGGCGAAACTAATGTTCTGACTTGAGAATGAACCTTGGCATGTGTTTTTTGAAGCCGAAGCAGATGTAGCCTAGGCCTATTCAATCAGTTCAAGTGTTAACCAGCGATAGCAGACGTCTGCATAGTGCATGTTTTCATGGTGTTGGAGGTGGAACTGCGTAGGTGCTGTCAAATCGGTGAGCAACTGCTCTTGCCATCATTGTCACCAAGCCACTCCCGCCCCACTAGTGTTAAAAGTTAAGATCGAGAAAGTGTAGGCCATGGTTCCCCAACTGGCGGCCCAACAATAAAAATAAAAAAAGTGGACCTAAAAGACAAAAAACAGCAGCAAATCAGCTCCAAGTGATTTAAATTTAGGAAATCTGTTCCAAACTATTCCCACACATAGATATGTGAACATATACAAATGGAAGAAACATTTGAAATTATGTTTTAGTCAAACGTTATATCTGTTTGGGCTTCTTGTGGTCAATTTGCAGTCTACAAATGATTTGTAATTATGTTCAGGCCCCAGACCATCCGCTCAAGAAAATAAAATTATAATCAGCCCGCGACTGAATCTAGTTGATGATCCCTGGTGTAGGCTATAAAGAAATAGTTACTCTAACATTCCAGTGTTCCAACTGTAACCAAGGCTGCATGGGATTTGTCTTAATGCACTCCGTTCAGCCAATGGCAATGTCCGCTTTAGGATGAATGCCAGGAACCGCTTGTGGATTTGGCATCTCTGACGCAGTTCCACCTCCAACACCACCAAAACATTAAATAGAGCCCCTACTGTATGTATGAACAGTCATCTGAATTATTATGTGAAACCATTTTGTTGTGCAGCATTAAACCTGTAAATGGCAGAACTTTTACATATCAATAAAGATAGTTTACTATTTGTTTTGTGGCTTGTTATGCAGCAAATGATTCGGTGTCTTGAGGTGTTTTGTTCCAACGTCCTAGAATGTTCACGAGACAATGACATCTTGTATGAATCCCACAATGCTCCATTTATTAAACAAAAAATGTCCACACCAATAATGTCTTGTATAATAACAATAAAAGTCCTCTCTTGATCAAATAAAATATCTGTATAGATGCAGGCCCACAACTCAACATAGAAAGACGTATAACTTTACATCTAACTTGAGGCCAAACATTTGAAAAAGGAGAATAAAAACAAGACTACTAGTGACAGGGTTAGTCTTTATCAAGCATATTTCAACATCAAAAAGACCAAAACATTCCAGATTCCATATAAAAATAGTGCATCATAATAAAAAATTACTTCATTCAAAGGTAATTTCTTTCTCCAGGTACAGTACATACAGGTAACTGCCAAAATAAAGGAAACGCCAACAAAGTGTCTTATAGGGTGTTGGGCCACCACAAGCCACCAGAAATGCTTCAATACACCTTGACATAGATTCTACATGTGTCTGGAACTCGGAGGGATGCGGCACCATTCCATCATTTGGTGTTTTGTTGACGGTGGTGGAAAACGCTGTCTCAGGCGATGCTCCAGAATCTCCCATAATTATTCAATCGAGTTAAAATCTGGTGACTGAGAGACACACACACACTTTAAACCCTCTATGCGCCTTTAAGACCCCTCTTTCAAAGTCACCAAAACAATGGGCAACTGGGCATTTTATACATGACCCTAAGCATGATGGGATGTTAATTGTTTAACTCAGGAACGACACCTTTGTGGAAGCATCTGATTTCAATATACTTTGTATCCCTCATTTACTCAAGTGTTTCCATTATTTTTGGCAGTTACCTATACATAACACAATATATAAGCGTTTTTTGCTTCTGTGGATTAATTGGCTTACTGCAAGGAAACATGAGTTTCAATAAACAAGCATTTTGGGTTTTAACATATGAAAACATCTTTATGCATGTTAATTTACAATAAGTGGCAGAGTGACAAGGGTTTAGGGCCACAATGCCCTTGAGCAGCATATAATTCTAGATAAGCCCTTAGCCATGTAAATGTTTTCAGACTCAATCCTGGCACCATATTTTAGTTCTTATTATTGGCACCACGTGGCACATTCCACATCAAACCTGGAACCTCGATAACATAATTCAGTTAGTGTCTCAGCAGTACTGAGGCTGGTACTGGAGTGTTGGATATCCAAGCATATGGCAAATGTATGGAGATAGATTCCTGACAAAATATATTTATACAAATGGCTCATTTTATTACAACGATGTGAGTAAGAGACCAGAGCTGCCAATGACCTCCATGTTTTAAAGGGAACCAATACTTTCACGTCATAGTGTCTCTTTAATTATAGACTAGTGCTCTGAAATGATATCCGTTGGCATAACCAAAGCCTGTTACGAGGCTATATTATAGACTATTTCTGGTGTAACTAAGAAGACTTTAAGGCATACCAGAAAGGATAGCTACCGTAGCTGCTAACAACAAGGACGAGATACTGGGTCCTTAACTTTAACAGTTGGTTACATCATGCTCAGAGAAGTGAAAATCAATGTGCATGTCATCTGATTGGTCTAAAGTGTGTGAATTGATTCCTATATCCCACAACATGGTAATTCTTGGCGGAACATTGTATTTAACACACCTTAGAAAAACGACAAGTTGCAAAATATAGACAACATCGCTGGATAATATAACGAAACACAATACAAATTAACATATTCAACATCCCCCCCCAAATTGTTTTGTTCCCTTAAAAAAGCCAAAAACATTTTAAAAAAGCTACATACAAGTTTGCAGGAATAAATGGCTTATAACATCAGACAGGCTGGGCTAATGACTCACAAATCTGCATTTTACTTCTCCTCCAATCCATTCTCAATGTTTACGACACAACTTCCTGGTTACCGATGCCTTGTAGATCATGAGCAGATGGAATCCTATAGGTCAAGGGGGATTCTTTCAGCCAATCCGTGCACTATATGCAATTGACAAGAGCTGGTATAAATGAAACTCAATACTTTTTAACAAATGAATGAGCAAGTTGACAGCCAGCAACTCTCTTCTCTGACATGGTAACAAGCATGCTATTTACAGGACCTTAGTATTTAGCGAAGCTTCACCTCTGTCACATAGGGCTATCTCCCTCCTAGTATCACTTGACTTTCTTCTCCTCGTCATCATTCTCCACTGCATGCAGACAGGAAGCCAAAGCCTGATGGATGGGTTAACCTTTGGATCATACGGATCTGTTCTTGCCCAGGCGTTTGGAAGTTAGGTTAATTTACAGATCGGATATTCTGCTCAGCACCTGCCTGGCTCAGGCCCACAATTGGCAACAGGCAGCAAGCCTTTTTTCCAAGCCAAGTTATGGACGGCATGATGTCATAGATCTATAGACATCCCCTATATAGCTGCTGGGTATAGAAGAGCTGCTGTTTATAAGTTATAGCCAAAGATTTGGAAGAGAGGATAACGTTCCACTTCCTTTGTAGCCCCTCCCTGGGAAGGAGGACACGGAACTGAGATGCAGAACTATGCTTCTGGTAAAGGTCATAGGTAATTTAGCTGCCTGCCCCCCGCAGCGTTCACCATGAGCACCAACGCACAAGAACCCGAAGTTGTCAAAGACATGAACAAAATACATAAAAAACTTCTAGTAAAGTGGTAAAAAGTACAAAAAAGGTTTTTAAAAAGAAAGAAATAAACACCAACGTACATGGTGCTCCACTGGTTGACCCCCAGATCTTTCCTCCGTCTTCACTCGAAGAGGTGACTGCTCCATCTTTCTTTCTCTCGGTCTTCATCCCTCTCTTCTGTGAGGGGTTCAGTCGAGGAAGCGCTGGCAGGCTTTCTTCCAGCGACAGGCGGTGCACCACTGGTCCCGGTGCTCGATGCCGTACACCTTACGGCACTTCTTCGCCTCGCCACGGATCCTCCTATAGAGAGAAAGGGAGGGAGGGAATTTACAGTAAATGAAATGAACGGAAATGGAGAGAGAGACATAAGGAGATGCATAGATAAGAGTGAGGAAAATACAGAAAAATCAGAGAGAAGGGAAATTACTGTAGACTCAGATTGACTGAGGCAGATATGAAGGATGATGTGCATTAAAATGTTATCAATAGTGATACATTAGTAATAGTATACTAAAATATAGTATCTCACCTTGTGGACCAGTGGCTGCGTTGGGGAGAGGTGCTGACAGGGTGTGGTCTGATGGGGGCACTGTGCTGCTGCAGCCACTGTTCTCCCACACTGACTGACCTCACACGGAACGACGCACCCTGGTGGACAGAGGGGGAAACCGGTGAGAAGCAGTGCATAGAAAAACAACAGAACATACACATTATGACTGCCTTTGTTATGGGTGATGAAGAGCAGAATGTCAAATCCATTCCTTTCAAAAGGCTTCTTTTCCACGTCTCCTCTCCTTTACCTCCACTGATGGGAAATGAACTGCAGATAAGGGGAGGAGACAGGACAGCCACTATAAATAAGTGTAAACTCAGTTTTTGTAATTGGTTAGAGACTACTAACTAATCTGTCTAATTTTATACAAATAACCCACAACTGAATTGAACATAGATTTCTCAGCACAACATACAACCCAAAAGGAAAACAAAAAAAGGTAAATATAAAAATGAGTAAATATCAATAATACTGCAGATCAATCAGGTTCAATGCATTTGTTATGCATGGTTGATGACAAGTAAACTAATAAAATAAATGACAACATATTGCATTTGATGTTGCCATCTCTCACATTACTGCAAGGTCCAGCAAAACAACACTGATGAAAGCAAGGAAAATCTTCATCCACTATTTTAGCATTCATGCAATGCCTATTTAGATTACAGGAAACTGAACGATCCATGTTAACTGCTGAAACGGCATCAGCATTGATTTGTCTTTGTGTGCACTGCTGCAGACTGCTGCAGTGGCTTGATCACGCCAGTGTCCACGTGTTGTTACAAATAAATTACCAGCAGTTTCTACTACATATCGATAGGTGGCAGTGTTGTAGCACATGCTAACGAGAGACTATGGGTCAGTGGAGACAAAGGCAGCCAGTTCAGTGATGGAAAGAAAATATGATCAAATCAACAGGGGATTAGCTGGTAAATATCCATGACACTATTGGCAGTATAGAGCAGCTCTGGAGACAGGGCACCAAATCTATCCTAGAAAACAAATGCTATTTTTCCCTGATGGACTGAATTCAATTCCCCAAACACATACTGGCAAAGGCTCTGTATGGGAAATGTTTCTGCAAATATTCCACTTTTAAAAGCAAGTACGTGATGAATATATGGACAAATCTGTGTTTAAAGGGCAAAAATGTTGAATTCTACCAGTGAAAATAGCTTATACCTGGACATACAGCATGAACAGCAGTTGTACAGTGCTGTAGATTCTTAACTGAGTGTTTATAAATCAATTATCTACAGGGAATTTCCCTTGAGATTCTCCTATTGGATTCTGCAGTGAGGGTTGCGTTCAAGAGCCCCAGGAGTCAGGGTTGTGTTGATTGTCATTTCATTGGTGTAGTCTGTTGTCCAGCTCCTTTACCAACACTTCTCTCTAGGCGCATTTGATTTAGCTCAGCCGGGGTGTGGGATCGGCGGGGTTTGCACATTCGAGACCATTCCTTTAGTCCTAAAGTGCAAACTCTACCCACCCAGTGCTTCAGGAAGGTTTACCTGTCTTGGGTGGAGGGTTGAGGTAGGTGTGGTACAATGACAGGAGTAGGAGACCGAGACAGGTGGAGCCTCCACCTGGACTGGAACCTACAGAGATAAATAAAGTGATCAATGATTGCGATCAGGTAGGATCATTGAATGCAAAATATGAAACAATAGGCTATATAACCACATACAAAAACAGAGTTTGCAATAGGTGCTCATAGCATGCTTGTTACGTATTTAACTCAAGAAACACATTTGTTTGCCACTTTTCACACCCGGTGTGCAGAACAGAGATAACTTAGACATGAATAGCAGCGAGGGCAGTTGTCCTAGTGCTTACCTGGTAGGAGTGCTCAGAGTGGACCTGCCAGAAGAAGTCCGGGGTGGAGGGGGCAGACTGGCTGAGCTGAGGGCTCACTTCTGTGGGGGAGTCTCCTCCAGCTCCTGGTCCTACGCCAGTGGGAGAGGGGCTGGAGGGGGAGGCCGACCATGGGGTGCTGGGGGTAGGGACCCCTAGAGGTCGGGTGAGAGGCCGCGGCTCCCGCTGATGGATCTCTGTGTAGTAGAAGTCCTCCTCGCTGCAGGAGCAACGCTCATGCTCACTGACTTGGCTGAGGGAAAACACGTGGATATACAGTGCATAGATTAATGCAACAGTTGTTTTCTTGTGCCACTATTACTGCTAGTAGAAGCACTGTCACATCATCTGATAATAAAAGTTAAGACTTTATAATGTCAACGGCCGTCATTTTGGCACCAAAGATCAGTCTCATCCCTGGACACTTACCCCAGGTGCAGGGTACGGATGTGACGTTTAATCCCAACGACAGACTTCAGAATCTTCCCACAGTTGGGCCACAGACACCTGTAGGCCACCTTCACTGAGTTCTGAGAGGAAACAAGTTCACAGGTAAGCAAGGCTGATGGAACTGACTGAACATTAAATCAAGAACAAGTAGCTGATGTGCTTGCCAGTAAATTCTGTCACATTGGTCAATTTTAGCAAGGCTGTCCCCGTGACTACCCTACTCACCCTGCGTTTCCGTGGTGCTGGCTCGTCAAACAGCACCTGCTCCATGTCCAATCCCTCATCAGGGGGCATGGCCAGGCTGTGACCCTCTGTTTCTGTGATTGGTGGAGAGGGGGCTGGGCTTCCGTAGCCATGGTCACAGCTCCAGTAGCCACTACTGCCGCTGTCTGAGAGTTCCCCGCCTCCACACTCCATACTAGCAGAACCTGCTGCACACATACACACATTAGTAACTCCAGAAGTCACTTACAGTGCATATATTTTCATACTGGTCCCCTATGGGAATCGAACCTACAATCGTGGCGTTGCAAGCAATATGCTCTACCAACTGAGGCACACACACACACACACACACACACACACACACACCTTACTAGAGCTGCAATGGTTGACAAAAACTGGACAGGAAAAATATAACCAAGAGCTTATCACTCAATCAATTATTCTGTCAATGAATTACCTGTGACTGTGTCTCTCTGAGGAGGGCTCGGGACCAAAGGGCTGCAGGACAGGCTGGTGAGAACCAGGGCTGCCATCATCTCATCCATAGACTCTGCACTCCTGTAGCAGGGAGAACAATAAGATCTATATATATATATATAGAGAGAGAGAGAGAGACACACACAATGACAGGGGAATGCATACCCTGCTCCAGTTAACACACAAATTACACCCACACACACACATTACACTTACCTCCTGGGCACATCAATGCAGGAGGACATTTGGTGTGGTGGAGGCGGGACGGTGGGGCAGGTCCATACGTCCTCTAGTTTCCTCAGGACATGCTGTCCCAGGACAGGCAGTAGGACGGCCACCTCATTATCCACATGGTTGTGTTGCTCCACTACCCCTGTGCACTCACGCCCTCCACACAACACATACACCTAAAGAGAGAGGGAGAGGTTAGCGACAGAAGTGTAATTGAGGGAGGAAACGGAAGGGAGTGATATAGATGTACAAGGATGGAGGGAGACAGAGAGAGTCCTAAACAGAGACTACACAGTGGCAGAATACCTGACCCCTGTGACTGACCCAAAATCCTTGACTATGTACAGACCCAGTGAGCATAGCCTTGCTATTGAGAGGTCGTTATAGGCAGACCTGGCTCTCAAGAGAAGACAGGATATGTACCCATTGTCAACAAAATTAGTGGAAACTGAGCTGCACTTCCTAACCTGTATGACCACAGACACATATTTCCCTCAGATCACACAGACCCACAAAGAATTTGAAAACTTGACAAGAAATATCCACAAGCGTTTCAATGTTCATCGTCTTTACTTGCAAACTCCAAAATAAAGGTGTACAACCATGTAGAAATGGTAGGAAACAGGAGTGATATACCCAACTCAACATGAGGTAGTGTTACGTTAATAATGTACCGACTCTGGAGGGTAAAGGTCACAGTCAACACATGTCCATAATAACAATGCTCCCATGAATAGTAATAATACTATACTGCAGTTAAGTACACCACATATTCAGTAGGAATGATTTGTAGTGTCCACACTATAACAACATCCAACATTGATAAGCTCCCATATCTGTTTGGCAAAATACCACAATGTGCAATCATAGCAGCCAGATTTGTGGCCGTTGCCATGAGAAAACGGCAACCAATGTTTACTGTTCATTTCTAATAGTTTTTTGTTGACGTTGTTAAATTATCCTCTCACTTTTGTTTATTTTACTTGCTTTGGTAATGTAAACATATTTCCCATGCCAAGAAAGCCCCTTTGAATTGAGAGAGAGCGAGAAAGAGCAAGAGAGAGTGTGACAGAGATGTACAACGATGGAGAGAGAGAGAGAGATGTACAATGACAAGTCAAAAAGAACAAGTCAGGGTTAGTGCAAAGATAGGGGGAGAGTAAGAGAGACAGATATAAAAAGACAGACAGCGAGACTTCGAGGAAAGAGAGGGAATTCATTAAAACAATCTGAATTTGAAATAGAGAGTGACAGACAGATTGGTGTTCTCTCAAGCATGACATGTAACATAAGAATGTCTCCCTCACCTTCTGTCCAGGAAGTAGTTTGTTGTTGAACCTGCTGAGATGCTGGGGCCCTGGTGATCCCATGGTTGGGCCCCCCACACCCCCCTCAGGGTCCCCATGACTCCCTGTCTCCAGTGGGCTCTCCATGGAGGGGCAGGAGGTACACACCAACGCCCCTAGTGGGGAACGCTTCCCCAGACGACTCTTAGGTAACATGGTTGGCAGTAACACTGTCTGAAGACTCAGAAGATCTATTGGGAACACAGACAGACAGACAAAACAGGAGTAGAGTTTGGGTTTAGTTACTGTAGTAGGAGAGTACTGATTCTGCCTTAGAAATCATGCTGTGTTACATTCTGGGAAATGCAATCTCGTTGTCATTGGTATCCATTTTTCCATTTCAAAAGATCTTAGAAGTGCGCATGTTTAGGAACTTCAAGGTTTAGCTGTAGAACTACAGTCCAGATCGAACTAATGAATCTTACAAGCCCTTTGCCCCAAACATTTTTTGGGGTACACTTAATCTCTTTTATAGTCAAATGCCAAACCTGGAGTGGCAATGAGGATTGAGAAATTGACCATCTGCTTTCAACACATTACAGAAAAAAATCTGTGTGCTCACTTTGCTATTATATTTCATGTTTTGAAGTTCTATAAAAAAGTTAACTTCATTGACATAGTCATATCCATCCAGATGCATGTGTGGATGACAGCTCAGCCATTCTGCCATGAATGTTGATGGATTGATTAAGTATGTGGGGAGGGCATTCCTGGTAGCTAATCAATTACATAATTGGTCTTCATCAGCACTTGAATGAACACCCGTCTTAGACCAAAATCTACCCCCTCCCCACCTTCTCCCCCTAAACGCTCTTGGTTGAAATTGCGTCAGATGACCATATCCCCCAACCCTATCCTTGACTATTAGATAAAAACCCGTCTGACACCAAATCAGTGGGTAGGAGGTGACTTCTTTCTACACCATCCAACTATATACTATGGTGTGTGGTGGCTTGGGATCAGCTGGCTTCCGCAGATAGAGTTACAACACAAATATTTACCCATGACCTATTTTGGAGCCCTTCTCTATTTCGGACACTTGAGACATTTTACCAGATGCTCTTATCCAGAGCAACTTACAGTAGTGAGTGCATACATTTCAACTTATTCGCACTTGCCCCCTGTGGGAATCAAACCCACAACCCTGGCATTGCAAGCGCCATGCTCTACCACCTGAGCCACAAGGTTTGCCTTGACCTTTACAGAAATCTGGTTGCTGGTTAAACCTCCTAACCACAGAGCTAAAGTTAGCTGACATTCAACATCCCAATAGAATGTGTAGGCCTACCTTAAGATAATATAACTATTACACAACAGTAGCCTGTGAATAGAATCTTCAAACCAGAAATATATTGATTCCAAAAGAGTGCCCTAACTAATGACTCTTCATTTGTTAAAGTTGTTCCAAGTTACATGTTCAAAAATAAACGATTATGACAAAATGCTTTGTATTTACCCTGCACAGGAAATGCGATAGAGGCAGGGCTTCAATAATAGTCTCCAATAATTTGAGGTGTGGGATTCTCCAAAAACATTCTCTCAATAATGAATTAACTCTTCTCCTGCAAAGCGATTCTACCATCAATCACCCTGCCGGTCTCACATCGTCAATAGAAACATTCCGATGGGCATCAGTATATGGACGTCATCATGATAACTGATGCAATTCTGGAAACCAGAGAGCAAGACACAGTGAGTCACCCCTTCTAGAAATTATAGAAGAACAATTTACAGTTGGGAAAGATTTGGGGTGGACCAGATTTGCTCTGTTGAGTGGTCACGGTCCATCATATCCTGTAATACCGATTAAAAGCACATCAAAGAGAGAAGGAGGAGAGTGAGAGTGTGTGTGTGTGTGTGTGTGTGTGTGCATAAGCAACAACAACGCCACCAGAGAAGCCAAAGGCTGAGTATGAGAGAGAGAAGGGGCAGGTAAGGTTCTCTCCATTCCCTCCTTGATTCCAGTAATGTTTGACTCACTGGTGTAATGGTGAACCAACCTGATGGTAAGAGAATTTCCTTTGATTTCACAACATTGGCCGTCTGTGTAACAGTAGCTCGCTGCTGTACGTAGAGGCATACAATAGCCACCAGTCACAGGTGGCACTGTAACTCTATTCCAGGAATACAGGGAAAAATAACACGTCCTATAAGGGAAAAGGGGATACCTAGTCAGTTGCACAACTGAATGCAATTCAGACAAACCATCAAACAGGCAAAGCGTCAATACAGGACTAAGATTGAATCCTACTACACCGGCGCTGACGGATATGGCAGGGCTTGCAAACTATTACAGACTACAAAGATAAACCCAGCCACGAGCCTACCAGATGGGCTAAATGCCTTTTATGCTCGCGTCGAGGAAAGCAACACTGAAGCATGCATGAGCACAAAAGCTGTTCTGGATGACTGTGTGATCACGCTCTCCGTAGCCGATGTGAGCAAGACCTTTAAACAGGTCAACATTCACAAGGCAGGGCCAGATAGATTACCAGATGGAAACAGGATGCAATGGAGCTCAATTTTGAGTCTCATAACAAAGGGTCTGAATACCTATGTAAATAAGACGTGTTGTTTTGTTGTTGACATTTGCAAAGATTTCTAAATACCTATTTGGGGTTTGTCATTACAGGGTATTGTGTGTAGATGGATTAAAATAAATTTAAAAAAAAGCGTAATCAATTTTAGAATAAGGCTGTAACGTAACAAAATGTGGAAAAAGTCAAGGGGTCTGAATACTTCCCGAATGCACTGTATTTTACACACATGCCTTTTATTTTCCTCCATAAGTAAAAGCAGGAAATGCATCACCCATGTCTCTTCTGCCATTCATTCCTATATAGCACCACAGTGGAGGTGTCATAATACCCATAAAACCTAGTGGTCAAACAGGGAAGTGGTTCTAATCATTTTTCCACCATTAATTTTTCCCATAGGAGATTTTAGAAACACATAAAATAAGAACTGTATTTCGTATAAGCTTACCCTGGCGTGCTGTTTTGATAACCATGTAAATCTCCCTCGGACAAGGTGACAAATATATTTGACTGTATTTACTCTCAGATTCAAAAATGCTAATTAGCTTAAAAATAGACATCACGCAAAACTACAAATCCCTGCAAGCTCCTGCACCTCATCTCCAGCTGACACCTTTGCTAACAGGTATTGTGTCTATTTAAAACTTGCACAAGACTGTTCACAGAATTGTCAATTTAAAAGAAATGTAGCCAATGTATTTATTACTACATTTAGCTAACATTAGAGATTCTTACCTTTGCCTCGATTGGCAGTCTAGTCCAGATCATCATGGCATTTGTAGTTCTTTATGATAGCCACAATAGCAGATAATTAGCCTTTCATTTTGGGGGGGGGGGGGGGTAAATACAGGCAAATATTGATCAAAATCACATTGTCCTAGAGATTTACACGGTTATCAAAACATCACGCCAGGGTAATTCTACACAAAACACAGCCCTTATTTTAAGTGTTTCTAAAATCCACTATGGGAAATATGAATGGTGGGGAAACGATTGGAAC
Source organism: Salmo salar (assembly GCF_965601325.2). NCBI lineage: Eukaryota > Metazoa > Chordata > Actinopteri > Salmoniformes > Salmonidae > Salmo > Salmo salar. Next base: position 17,065,418 of record NC_138291.1, on the reverse strand, counting down.
CATTTCCCTGTTTGACCACTAGGTTATGGGTATTGTGACTCACTGAGACTGGTTTGGATTTCTCCCTGACCAAAATAGCTGCCATTCTCAGAACATTCTAGAACTTGAGGGTCTATGACATAGCTGTCCACCCCCTTATCGGTGGAAAGTAGTATAACCACGCATGCCCGCACTAAAACTGTCAATTTCTCTTTCCAAAAATAAACCATGAAAACACTATCATTGCAGTAAGATGATCACTACGACACTGAATGTAGATAATTTAGTGTAATGCATAATTTATTTTTAATTCGTTTGATTTTTTTTCTTCTTATGTTTACTCGTTTCCCAATAATAGGATAATGTTGGATGTTGTTTTAAAATAAATTAGTTCTATAAGGTTGTCACAAAGGATCTATGCACACAAGAGATTTTAGGATGCAAAGCATCACGTTTACAGCCTATATTCTGCAGCTCATGCTTTGTAATAAAAATGTAATATAAGGCATTGATTGCTTCATTGAACATTTACTGATAGCCCACAAATAACAAGCGTCTGCATTGACTGGGTCCTAATATTATTTGCAACTTCACAGTTGATAAACATGGTCATATAAAAAGTAGCCTCAATGCATTTTGCAGCGATAAGAACATGTTTTTTTCTTCATGTTTACAATACAAATATGCACTTAAAATCCAAACCTTATGCACTGCATAAAGAATCTACTAACATGTTGAAAAGCATGCATCCTAAACAGCACTTTTCCTTGAGAACCCCAGCAAAGTTCCAATGGGTAGAGTGCACTTACCTCTGCCAATATTCAACACACCAGCTTCCTTAAAGCTCGCTTTAACCGGCTGTAACTTGAAATGCTGTTTTCCCTGCCTGAAAAAGGGTTGTATGCTGGTTATATCCAAACCCGGTATGGATTAAGGGGCAGGATTGGAGCTTTTCTTCTGCGAAAACATTATCAAGTAAATACCATACATACACGGTACTCGGACGTAAATAACCGTCTACTTTACATATTTGACTCAACTGAATAGATACATCAGTGGCAGTTAAACAGTTTTAGCGTGAAAATATAGCTGTAGGTGTCGAGTATTGTTAAAAGGGAATGAAAAACACGTCCGGGTTTTCTTAAATCTGTTTTCAGCGGGTTTTCAGGTCTTGTAGTAAACAAGCTAACCATGTGGTAAGGATGTCAGCGTTCATTGGTCAAACCCTGTTTTTCTAGACACACGCCCCACAAAGCTCACTTGTTTACAGTAGCTTGGATTCGGGCTTGCTTGAGTGGAGCTCACAGTGGACGGACAGTAACTCAACTGGGTTACATTGTTGCATGCATGCTGCAGAAAGCAAACAGCTACATTGAAAGTTGCAACATTGCTCATCATTTCAGTGCAAGTTTAGAACTTTGTCACATTGCTTCAGTGCAAGTTTGTCATAGGCTACGATAGGGAATTTGGTGAAGTTCGAAATGAATTAATATTATAATAAATATGTTATATACTGTTTTTTATATTAGGCCTATTTTTGCCATTTCATACCCATCTGCAACATTAACAATGTTGCTACTGTAATGTAACAGCTCCATTCTAATCTCACAATGAACCAGTGTTTGACTAAACCAGTCAGATGAGATTTGCTGTGTGACTTACACAGTAGCCTATGCAATCCACACTGCCTTTGTTTACACTAATTATAAGGTGTTGGCTCTCCTTTGGTGAGGTGAAAAACAACAGGTATGTGGATGGCTTGTGTGGGCAGGGAGTCCCCTATACAGCATTTTACATCAGTGGTTCTCAAACATTTCCTCAGGGACCCCTGACATTTCACTATTTTGTTTTAGCCCTGAACTAGCTCACCTGGTTAATTTCATTAAGGTCTTGGTGATTAGTTGACAAATTTAATCATGTGTGCTAGCTCTAGAATAGAGTAGATCAAATACATGGAAGGGCTGAGGGTCCCCAAGGAGATGTTTGAGATCCACTGGTGTACATAAAATAGATCAGTGGTTTCTTAAACCTCTCCTCAGGGACCCAAAGCCATTCCCTGTATTTTATCTCTTCCAGAACTTGCACACCTGATTCAACTTGCCAACTAATCATCAGCCCTAGGTGAATCACAAGCATTACACTACACTCGCATTAACATCTGCTAACCATGTGTAGGTAGATGAATAACATTTGATTTGAATCGGGTGAGCTAGGACTACAACAGAGAGGAAGAGGCAAAGCAAGAGGATTTACTCCCCCCAAAATCTGTATGTGTGAGATAAGCCCCTTTTGTATGGATGTCTATGAGAAAGTGTAGAGATAGGTGGGTCTTATTTGATCTAATACAAGTTTCTTCATATTACACATTTAGACTACTGATATAAGTGGAGGCACGTGGCATTCCCGCAAATTTGAGAATCATTACTTTGTTGTGCCTGCTGTTCAAACACATATCTGCCCTCTCATTCAATAGAATGGTCCCGCCTGATATCGCCTCGTCTCGCGACATGCATTTATATTGTTAGAGCGGTCACTTCACTATCTTGTCAATATAATCGAAAATCTTTGGCTTCAACACAATTGTGAAACGTCTGGGGGTCCCCGATGAGAGGTTTGAGAACCACATAGATAGTGTGCAGCTATAAAGATGAAGGGCCAGGGACGCTGTTTTAATCAAAACATTTTCACAGTCCGTGAATATTGGCGAGAGGAGATGTGACGACGTCCCCATGCCGTTGCAGAATACCGATTTTAGCCTAAGCCGTCTGGCTCGAGAGATAGTAGTTCGTCATTTTATAGCTCTTACTGCATGGGGAGCTCGTGCTGTACGTGCGGGTGAGCGTCTGGTCGATCAGGCAAAAATATACACACGCGCGCACACACACATTGAAAAGATGCACGTAGCGAGCGTACAACACGTCGTCCTTGGTGTGTGGGGGTGGGTGAGTCAGTGGCGCTCCAAAGAATGTTGTTGCGAAATAGGCAAACGCTCTGGTCCACTGACCCAGATACAGCATAGTTAGTCTATAGTTAGTTACTCAGTTCATGGGCTCCCTTCTCAGCTTTCACACTTGCATATAAATGTATCCGACTGGCAACTAACTTACCCCGTCTCAATCCTGTGAAAATAAGGGCACCATTACCTGTAAAAAAAAAAAAAACGGATACAAGCATAAGCTATTCACTGCAGAAAATCAGTATAATGTTATTGTATCTCTCTCCCGCTCTAAATTAAAGGTCTTAATTGGCATGGGAAACATATGTTTACATTGCCAAAGCAAGTGAAATAGATAATAAACAAAAGTGAAATAAAAAATTAACAGTAAACATTACACTCACAAAATGTTCTAAATTAAAGAGACATTTCAAATGTCATTTTATAGCTATATACCATGTTGTAACGATGTGCAAATAGTTAAAGTACAAAGGGGAAAATAAATAAACATATAGGTTGTATTCACGATGGTGTTTGTTCTTCACTGGTTGCCCTTATGGCAACAGGTCACAAATCTTGCTGCTGTGATGGAACACTGTAGTATTTGAGGGAAACATGTATCTCTAATACAGTCATACACTACCGTTCAAAATTCTGTGGTCATTTCCATGTTTTTGAAAGAAAAACAACATTTTTGTCCATTAAAATAACACCAAAATGACTATTGTAGCTGGAAACGGCTGATTTTTTAGGGAATATCTACATAGGCGTACAGAGGCCCATTATCACTCCTGTGTTCCAATGGCACGTTGTGTTAGCTAATCCAAGTTTATCATTTTAAAAGGCTAATTGATATTAGAAAACCCTTTTGCAATTATGTTAGCACAGCTGAAAACTGGTGTCTGATTAAAGAAGCAATAAAACTGGCCTTCCTTCAGCATTTGTGGGTTCGATTACAGGCTCAAAATGGCCAGAAACAAAGCATTTTATTCTTAAACTCGTCAGTCTATTCTTGTTCTGAGAAAATAATGCTATTCCATGCAAGAAATTGCGAAGAAACTGAAGATCTTGTACAACGCTGTGTACTACTCCCTTCACAGAACAGCGCAAACTGGCTCTAACCAGAATAGAAAGAGGAGTGGGAGGCCCCGGTGCACAACTGAGCAAGAGGACAAGTACATTAGAGTGTCTAATTTGAGAAACAGACACCTCACAAGTCCTCAACTGGCAGCTTCATTAAATAGTACCCGCAAAACACCAGTCTCAACTTTCAACAGTGAAGAGGCGACTCCGGGATGCTGGCCTTCTAGGCAGAGTTCCTCTGTCCAGTGTATGTTCTTCTGCCCATCTTAATCTTTTATTTTTATTGGCCAGTCTGAGATATGGCTTTTTCTTTGCTACTCTGCCTAGAAGGCCAGCATCCCGGAGTCGCCTCTTCTGTTTCCAGCTACAATAGTAATTTAATTTAACATTAACAATGTCAACAATGTATCTCTGATCAATTTTATGTTATTTTAATGGACAGAAAATTTGCTTTTCTTTCAAAAACAAGGACATTTCTAAGTGGCCCCAAACCTTTGAACGGTAGTGCACATTTGGCTGGAGGTTAGGAAGTGCAGCTCAGGTTCCACCTCATTTTGTGGGCAGTGTGGACATAGCCTGTCTTCTCTTGAGCTCCAGGCCTGTCTACTGTGGCCTCTCTCAATAGCAAGGCTATGCTCACTGAGTCTGTACATAGTCAAAGCTTTCATTAATTTTGGGTCACCAACAGTGGTCAGGTATTCTGCCACTGTGTACTCTCTGTTTAGGGCCAAAATGCATTCTAGTTTGCTCCGTTTTTTGTTAATTCTTTCCAACGTGTCAGTAATGATCTTTTTGTTTTCTCATGATTTGGTTGGGTTTAGTTGGTTGGGTTTGGTTGGGTTTAGTCAAGTATTTTTAGCCTGGTCCTAATTGGTATATCAAGTTTTATGTTCCTTTTGATGGCATAGAAGGCCCTTCTTGCCTTGTCTCTCAGATCGTTCACAGCTTTGTGGAAGTTACCTGTGGCGCTGATGTTTAGGCCAGGGTATATATCGTTTTTGTGTGCTCAGGTCAACAGTGTCCGGATGCAATTTATATTTGTGTTCACTCACTCACTCACTCACTCACTCACTCACTCACTCACTCACTCACAAACGAACGAACACATACACTCACACTGCTCCTTCACACACTGCTGACAAGTCACAAGACAAATTCCCCTTCTCACCATGTAAGGCTCTTGCCACTGATTGCAACAGATAATGGAACCACACCCAGTGAATTTCAGAATGTCAAGACAGTGACCTCAATGCCACCAGGTGATAATGAGTAATGTTTTTTAAAGGCTGGTCATGACGTTAGATTAGTGTAATACTGTGAATATCAGCATTTCAGGAAGTCATTCACATGTTTTTAGTCAGCAAAGAAGAGGCCTTACTTTACCTCAGCTCTTAATACAAAGGCCTATGCCAGATGGCATGAATACTAATCATGACAACTAACAATGCCAACAATGTTAAAAATGTATCAATTCTGCGGTTACAAACTGACTTTAACTATCTCGTCAGGACTTACCAAACATAAATACAGATAGAGACTAAGTGGCCAGTGTGAGAGATTACATTAAAAATATATATTCAGTGTTGTTGGCTGTACTTTTCATGAACCCTTCAAAGTATACAAAAATGACTTAAGGCATTGACTAAATCTGAACCCCTTCTATGTGCATTAAACGATCAAATGTTATTTGAGTCATAATGCAAAGGCCTTTGTCATCTCAATGCTTGGGGATATACCCTCTGTGAGGCCAGCCCATCACACTATTCATAGAATGTAGCCTAATGTTTGATCCAAAGTCAAGGCTACAACTGCTGTATCTGCCTACCGGTATACAGTTGCACTTTGCTACAGGGTGGACATATTAGCAGCTCAGGTTTAGCCAAAGACAAATTGAGGGGTGAAGCTAGAGTGCACATGGGTGATTTGAGATGCTGGTATCAGTATGGTTACAGCTTTATGAGTCCCGTTGGCAATCTGCGAGGCATCTTGAGTGGAGAGTTACCTATGAGGCGTCAAAACACACCTGTAAATGAATAATCACCTACAACAAACACTTTTTATGGATACTTTGAATAAGTGACTTAGAGATTTCGTTTTTTGTTTGTTTTCTGTTTTTGCTTTTGATCTACTTCCCCCAATAGAGACAAGGTTGTAGAATGTTGTACACAACAATGATGGTGTGTGTTTGTATGTGTGTGTGCGTGTGTGCGTGCGTGCGTGTGTGTGTGTGTGTTTGTGTGTGTGTGTGTGTGTGTGTGTGTGTGTGTGCATGCGCTTGTGTGAAAGACACACACATATAGAGAAAGAAAGACAGAGACACAGAGAGAGAGAGATACACACACAGAGAGAGATACACAGAGAGAGATACAGAGAGTGTTACGTTCGTTGATTGAAGGATCGGACCGAGATGCAGCGTGGTAGGCGAACATTTTACCTTTATTTAAAATGAACACCGACAAAACAACAAAATACAAAAACGACCATCAAGTTCTGCAGGGTATACAGCAGCTATACAAAATCAAGATCCCACAAACTAAGGTGGGAAAAAGGCTGCCTAAGTATGATCCCCAATTAGAGACAACGATAGACAGCTCCCTCTGATTGGGAACCATACCCGGCAAACAAAGAAATAGAAAAACTAGAATGCCCACCCAAATCACACCCTGACCTAACCAGATAGAGAAATAAAAAGGCTCTCTAAGGTCAGGGCGTGACACAGAGAGAGAGAGAGAAATACAGAAAGGGAGAGATACACACAGAGTGAGATACAGAGAGAGAGAGATACAGAATCAGAAAGAGAGAGATACACAGAGAGAGAGATACACACACACAAAGAGAGAGATCGATACAGAGAGAAAGAGAAAGCGATACAGCGAGAGAGAGATACACAGAGAAAGATACACACAGAGAGAGAGAGATATATATATAGAGAGAGAGATACAGAATCAGAAAGAGAGAGATACACAGAGAGAGAGATACACACACAGAGAGAGAGAGCGATACAGAGAGAAAGAGAGAGCGATACAGAGAGAGATACACAGAGAAAGATACACAGAGCGAGAGAGATACAGAGAGAGAGATACAGAGAGAGAGAGGTACACAGAGAGAGAGATACAGAGAGAAAGAGAGATACAGAGAGAAAGAGAGATACAGAGAGAGAGATACACAGAGAGAGAGATACACACAGAGAGAGATACAGAGAGAGAGAGAGAGATACAGAGAGTTTCTGTTCGTTTTTTATTGTTTTATTTTTCTACTTGCCACAATAGAGATGTATGTTAAAGATACAAATATATATACACTACCGTTGAAAACTTTGGGGTCACTTAGAAATGTCCTTGTTTTTGAAAGAAAAGCAATTTTTTTGTCCATTAAAATAACATCAAATTGATCAGAAATACAGTGTAGACATTGTTAATGTTGTAAATGACTATTGTAGCTGGAAACGACTGATGTTTAATGGAATATCTACATAGGCGTACAGAGGCCCAGTATCAGCAACCATCACTCCTGTGTTCCAATGGCACGTTGTGTGAGGTAATCCAAGTGTATCATTTTAAAAGGCTAATTGATTATTAGAAAACACTTTTGCAATTATGTTAGCACAGCTGAAAACTCTTGTTCTGATTAGAAGCAATAAAACTGGCCTTCTTTAGACTAGTTGAGTATCTGGAGCATCAGCATTTGTTGGTTCGATTACAGGCTCAAAATGGCCAGAAACAAAGAACTTTCTTCTGAAACTCGTCAGTCTATTCTTGTTCTGATAAATGAAGGCTATTCCATGCGAGAAATTGCCAAGAAACTGAAGATCTCGTACAATGCTGTGTACTACTCCCTTCACAGAACAGCGCAAACTGTCTCTAACCAGAATAGAAAGAGGAGTGGGTGGACGACTGAGCAAGAGGACAAGTACATTACAGT